>NC_134688.1:359666444-360002694 GCF_050947455.1 Rhinoderma darwinii
GAGGAAATCGCCTACTAGGAACTTTGAGCTTTGGAGCATTTAATTTACTTGATACATTCTGACTTTCCATGAAGGATTTAACAGAATCAGGTATTTCTTTGCAGTGAGTTGCTTTTTCGGAACTCAAATATCGTTTTAAATGAGATATACATGGATTTGTTTTGACCACAGGAATAATTGAAGATGGTTTTAATCGAGAAACAAACATGATAAGTTCATCATATGAAGAGTGGTCAGAATATGGAACCACATAGATATCTTTGTGACAAAACTTTATTTTACGGCTGGTTGGAAGAATGGCTATGGTTGGATGGATAGAATTCCATTTCTCCATGTTAGAGCGATTCACTTCAAACTGCTCCACCACACGGATTCTTCCATCTCCTTTCGATGCTGAAAAAACATCTTCCATTTCTAATAGAGTGAGCAATTCCAGTCTCTTGGGACTTACAACAACCCAAGATTTAAATGTTTTGGCCAAGTCCACCAAAAGAGATTCTTTTCCTATAGTGTACAGGCCTGCAATAAAAATCAAGAGCTTGGTAAACTGGCAAAAAAAATAAAATGTAAAAGTTAAAAATTTGCCTACAAAAATGAAGTTGCTTGACTATATTGAATGCAATATGCCCCTGATAGAAGACTGGAGGAGAGATATTCTGTATACTTTTTCAGAGGGCGCATTACCCTAAAGACTCCCTACCAGCTGGATCTCTGCAAGTAGAAAAGCCTATGTTGTATACACTGCCTAGAACAATGATGCTTAACTGGTGGACCTGATGTGCAGCCCCAGGGGAAGGCAAGTTTATATGGTGTAGAGACTCCGGCTCTGGGGAAGTCCCAGACATCGCATATCCATATATGGAGAGCGATGTCAGGGAATTCCACAGAGTCTCGGAGCAGAGCCGATGCTAGCGCTCTGCCCGGGACTCCGCTCTGGGGAAGACCCTGACAACACTGTCCATATATGGAAAGTGATGTCAGGGAATTGTACAGCGTCCCGGAGCAGAGCCGATACTAGCGCTCTGCCCGGGACTCCGCTCTGGGGAAGACCCTGACAACACTGTCCATATATGGACAGCGATGTCAGTGAATTCCAGAGTCACGGAGCAGAGCCGATACTAGTGGCTCTGTGTCCTACGAGCTGCAGATGACAGCCTCAGGGGCCGCATGCGGCCCTCGTGCTTGAGACCCCTGGGCTAGATAGTGCTGCATCTCAAAAAGTAAAAATAATTTTTAATAAAAAACTATTTATAAAGTTGCACCAAGCACACTGACCTTTTTATTTAAAAATTTTTTCAAAAGGTTTACATAGCCTTTAAAATAAGAAAATTGTTGACCAAAAAACAAGTCAGCCTACCCCTTGGCCCAGCACTGTCTGAAAAGTAATGTGCGGCCCTTTGATGGAGACAAGGACGTATTTAAAACCACTAGTGGTTTAGAAGGACGTAAAGCGAGTAAAGCCTAGGAAAGGTGTAGGCAGCGATGTTGAGGCAGAGATCTCGTAAGATCTGCTGTGACTTAAATGTCTCCTTTTCACACAGAAAAGACGTGACCATGTTTAGACCATACACTGTACTTACACTGAGTACTATTTTACATGATTTTTATTTTTCACAAACATACATGTTCCAAAGACATTGTATGTCTGCAAATAGTTCCTAATAATTAAAAAATAAATAAATAATTCTCTGGACTGTGGTTATAACAGTTACTGATGTTTTAGTCCAAAACTCGTGGACTAAAGGCATCAGTGATCTACTCATAAACTGTCAAAGATCTACCAGTGAATGTCGATCTATGGTTTGTCTACCAAGGCCATAGAGTTATGAATAGGGATGCACGATGCATCGAAACTTCGATACTGTTTCGATACTCTGCATCCCAAAACGGTTCGATACCGTTATTTCATGTATTTCGATACTTAGCTGTGCGGCCGCACAGCTCTGTATTGTAACACATGAATGTATGAGAGCGAGGCTGCGGCTGTGAAATACAGTCATTGCCGCGCTCCTGAGTCCTGATAACAAGTGCGCGCCGTGAGTATGATGCGATGCGGCCAGCGCTGTATTAATGATTGCCGGCAATGAAGACAGAACATGGCAGGAGCACTACAAGACACCCCCATGTTCTTTTTTCAGTGGCAGAACCGCAGCTCATTAGTACAGCGCTGGCCGCATCTCCTCATGCTGACCGCGCACGCACTTCCTGTCAGGAGCGGGGCAATGACTATATTACACAGCCGCAGCCCCGCTGGCGGAGATCAGAGAAACCTCTCATCTCCGTCGTTATTCCCGTGAATGCTGCGATCACAACGGACTGCAGCATTCAGGGGAAAATGAGAAGGGGGGATGCCCCTTGGATCGCGTCACAGGGAATTCCTGTGACGCGATTGAGGGACATACCATATATGGGCAGACAGCCCAGGGTCCATTGAAGGACCCCAGGGCTGTCCTACCATATTTCCTGTTGTTAGGGCATACTTAGGTATGTCCTAACAACTGCCTGTGTACTATCAGTACACAGGCTAATGTACTGTAATATACAGTAGATATATGCCAGTACATTAAAGTTTAAAAATAAAGTAAAAACAAACTAATATTAAATAAAAAATATATATACATACACTTTTTTTTTACAATAAACATTAAAATAAGTCTCAATACATAAAACATACACATATTTGGTATTGGCGCGGCCGTAATAACCTGCACAACAAATTTTTTTGCATCATTTATGATGTGTACGCTGTAAAATAATAAAATAAAAACTGCTTTCTTTCACTTATTGTGAGGCACAAGGTGCGATGAATTTAACCTCCATGTGCCTCACATTAATAGTATTTAACCCCATCATGTACCTAACATATTAACCCTTTATGACTGAGAAACATGATGGGGTTAATTACTATTAATGTGAGGCACATGGAGGTTAAATTCATCATTACACCTCGCGCCTCACATCAGAAAATGGAAGAACTTTTTTTTTATTACTGTTAGCAAAGTATCGAAATCGCAATACTAAACGAAGTATCGGTATCGAAGACCAAATTCTGGTATCGTGACATCCCTAGTTATGAATAGAAGTTGAATTCATTTTAATTTACTTGAAATACATGAGAAAATACCACAGAATGTCACAGCACCATAAAGGGCCCCAAAACGGTCCCACCATGCCCTAGGTCATGTAGAGGCCTTTCTAAATGGATTGTCCCAGTAGCGCAGCATACTGTATAAAAAATATATTTGAAAATTTCGTGCGTTGTATGGAAATGAGGCCTGAAGTGTTCGCTAGGCGTATACTCAGCTCGGTAGTGTCCGGCGTTTTCAGGACTAACCAACCAAACTTTCCTTGAATGACGTGGATAGTGCCTCCTTCATTATCCAAACTCTTCTTCATATCTTGCGCTCACTTTTTACTGCAGGGAACCGGCACATGCGCATTAGGAACTCCCTCTTGTGGGCAGAGGCTTTAATTCCCTTCTGTGCATGCACCGGATCCCATCTACGTTCTGAAGTAATCGCGGTTCACATGGCGACCGGTGCACACGCAGAAGGGGATCGCTGCAGTACTGTGGACAAACAGGCATACATTTAGAAAGGTCTTAACATGAAATAGATAGTGTGGTGGACCCAGTTTAGGTAAGGTAAAACTGATAACAGGTTACTTTTAAGCCCATTTTAGGCCTACATGACCAAGCAATTTTTTAAGTTTTTCCATAGTCTCATTCAAAGAGCTATAACTTCTTTACTTTTCCATCTACATAGCTGTATAAGGACTTGTTTTTTTGTGGGTCAAGTTGTACTTTTGAATAGCACAATTTTGGGGTCCATATAATATATTGATTAACTTTTATTAACTTTTTGTGGGGGGGGGGGGGCGGGTAGTGGAAAAAGCCAAGAAATTTTGCCATTCTTTTTTTGCGTCTTAGATATACGCCGTTTACCATGTGGTACACATAACATAATAACTTTAATCAGCGGGTCATTACGATTGTGGTAATACCAAGTTTATAGAGATTTTTTATGTTTTACTACTTTCACAGTAAAAACACTTTCTTCAAAATTATTTGTTTTTGTTACGCCAAGTTTTAAGATCCGTAATTGTTTTTATATTTCTGCTGACATAGCTGTATGAGGGCTTATTTTGCGGCACAACTTGTTATTAGTACCATTTGAGCACATGCAAATTTTTGATCACTTAATTTTTTTTGAAGGCAGGATGAACAGAAAGCAGAAATTCAGGCAGTTTATTTTGTTATTTTTGCGGCATCCACCATGTGGGTTAAATGATGTAATAGCTTTACAGTTGGGGTCGCTACGGACACGCCGATACTAAATATGTGTAACTTTATTTATTTTTTTTATAATAAAGAATTTTGTAAGGGGAAAAAGTTTTAGTTTTTTTTATTTACTTGCGATTTTTATTTATTATAAAAATTATTGAACTTTTTGTTAACTTTTTTTTTTTATTGTCCCACTAGTGGACTTTACTATGCGATCATTTGCTTTTATAATACACTGCAATACTTCTAGCCTAGCAGGCATCCACTACAGGCAGACCTGGGGGCCTTTGTAAGGCCCCCGGCTGCCATAAAAACCATTGGCACACCCGCGATCGCATCACGTGGTGCCGGTGGAGTAAGAGAGGGAGCCCCCTTGCTCTAAAACCACATATATGTGGCGCTCGCTATTGAGCGCCGCGTGTAAGGGGTTAAACGGGCGGGATCTATGTTGATTTCGGTCCCACCCGCTAGAGCAGGTGCCTAGCTGTCTTTAGACCGCCCAAATCCCGTGGTCTGAAGCCCGTTCCGGGCTTTTGTCACAACGCTACCTTTTCACAGCGCTGTGACATAAGTACCCTTAATGGCCGCCTAAAAGGTGTATTGGCGGTTATTAAAGGGTTAAACACTTAGCCCCTAACTTCACACAGTAAATCTTGACATGACGAAAGGTTGAAGATTATTGCAATGTGATATCCAGGGGTAGCACAGAAAAGGGACATGTATTACCTTATATCAGTCACTGGCCCTTTTCACAGAAAAAAAATGAGGGCCAATAAATGAATCCATAGTCCTAGTTCTGCATTCAGCAATACTAAACACTTTGCCAATGTGCCACCCAATTTAGTGGTCAACTTACTTACCAATCACTATGTCATGGTATGGGTGCTCTTCAATTAATTCCTTGATTTGTTCAGTTGCTATTTCACGAGAGGGTAGCCTTTGCTCAGGATCACAATTTGTGTTGTCCAAATACAGAACATCAATCTTTCTATTTTTTAGTGGAGGGCATGCGAGCATAACAGGGTCATATCGAAAATCCGCTACAATGAAAAAGAGAAATGGTCACCTGGAGAATGAAGTCTATTGACAGAAAACTATGTATAAAATACTTTATTTGATTTAACCCAGCATTCACAGTTTTACAAATCTCTACAAACTCCTGATTATCACTCAGGTCTTAGGGTAGGTTTAGACGGCTTATTTTCAGCCGTTTTTCGGGCCGGAAACGCCCTGAAAAATGTCTGAAAAAACGGAAGCTAAAAACGCCTCCAAACATCTGCCCACTGATTTCAATGGGAAAAACGGCATTTCGTTCCGACGGGGAGTTTTTTTATGTGGGCGTTTGAAAAAACTGGGCGTAAAAAAACGCCCTGTAAAAAGAAGTGCATCCCACTTCTTGAGCAGTTTTTGGAGCCGTTTTTCATTGTGTCAATAGAAAAATAGCTCCAAAAAACACATCAAAAAACGGCTGATGCTTTAAAAACGGCTGAAAACCAGAGGCGGTTTTCGCTTGAAAACAGCTCCGTATTTTACAGCCGTTTTTACTTTATCGTGTGAACATACCCTCGGGCTTTCGTAGCTTTCCATATAAGCAGCATTTCAGAATCATTGGAATCATGTGAAAACTTTTAACCTACACTCCATGGACTGTGTCTGGGATTGCAGCTCATCTACATTTAAGTAAATGAGGCGGAGCTGCAATGCCAGACACATCCCATAGGCAGGATTGCGGTTTCTGCAAAAAAGCAGACCTTTGTTGTAATCCTAGACAACCTCTTAAAAATATGTAGACTAGACCGCTTATATCCTCATATAAACGACATTCATTTATTGTTAAAGTATAAAGCTTCCTTTATGGAATGAGTATTGCACTCTTAGAATGCAGAGGGGTTTTTACTTTAAAAAAAAAATAGTTTCTGAAATTGTAGTTAAAGAGAGGTATCTTATCAAATTTACCTGTATACAAGACAGTACCAAAGTATCCCTCAAAGAGGAACATAACAGAGCCAGGGCAATGGTTGGCATCTATTAGGGTCACCGATACTGTTTCAATGCCAGAGTTATCCAAAGGCAGCATGTGGCATACTCCAACTTCTAACGAATTGATCCATTTGCTCTTTACCTAAGAGTGAAAATAAATGACTGGTGAGGTCTGCAGATACAGGACTGTAATTTCTTTCAGACAAATACCCCTATATATAATTCTATACCTAAAAGGTTTTTTTCCATGAAAGATATTTATAGCATATCGACCTTGCAGGGTAGTAGCAGCCACGCACGCCTGATAACTGTACAATCTATATAGAAGAAGCTTAGCGAGCATGTTTGGCCGTTTCAGGATCTCAAACCTTAAGGGTATCCCACAGTTGTTTAGCCCTTTATGGGCTTCTTCTAGAGGCTAATGTTTGTAGTGCCTCTGTGCCATGCAGAGGTCTCGATAACTCCTCTACATGCGACATGGACGCCTGTAAAGGCTCCTGCACGCCTTGAAATCGGTCTCATGCATATTCTTACGCTTGAGACAGAGTTCACTTTGAGAAGGAGGATGGAGCTAGCGGAACAGTATAAGAGGTAATAGGAGTGCATAAGAAGAGGTTCTCAGAACCTCACTTTATCTACTACTTTGAACGGTTGTACTGTGCCGCTAGGTCAGCGCTGCCGGGTCCTAATGATGTCAGTCAGGCACTGGGACAATAAACGCATAAAGCTCTGTGGCGTCATTAGAAGGGCCACCAGGGGCAGAGGACAGATGAGGAGGAAAACTAATGGCAGCGCCCGGGTCACAGTCTTCACAGGAGGGAAAGCTAGAGGTAAAAGAAGATCTCTTTAAAGAGGCTCTGTCACCAGATTTTGCAACCCCTATCTGCTATTACAGCAGATAGGCGCTGCAATGTAGATTACAGGAACGTTTTTATTTTTAAAAAACGAGCATTTTTGGCCAAGTTATGACCATTTTTGTAATTATGCAAATGAGGCTTGCAAAAGTCCAAGTGGGTGTGTTTAAAAGTAAAAGTCCAAGTGGGCGTGTATTATGTGCGTACATCGGGGCGTTTTTAATACTTTTACTAGCTGGGCGCTGTGAAGAGAAGTAACATCCTCTTCTCTTCAGAACGCCCAGCTTCTGACAGTGCAGATCTGTGACGTCACTCACAGGTCCTGCATCGTGACTGCCACATCGGCAGCAGAGGCTACAGTTGATTCTGCAGCAGCATCAGCGTTTGCAGGTAAGATCGACTTACCTGCAAACGCTGATGCTGCTGCAGAATCAACTGTAGCCTCTGGTGCCGATGTGGCCGTCACGATGCAGGACCTGTGAGTGACGTCACAGATCTGCACTGTCAGAAGCTGGGCGTTCTGAAGAGAAGAGGATGTTACATCTCTTCAGAGCGCCCAGCTAGTGAAAGTATTAAAAACGCCCCGATGTACGCACATAATACACGCCCACTTGGACTTTTACTTTTAAACACACCCACTTGGACTTTTGCAAGCCTCATTTGCATAATTACAAAAATGGTCATAACTTGGCCAAAAATGCTCGTTTTTTAAAAATAAAAACGTTACTGTAATCTACATTGCAGCGCCTATCTGCTGCAATAGCAGATAGGGGTTGCAAAATCTGGTGACAGAGCCTCTTTAAGTCCTTTCCCTGCACCATCAGGAACCTTCCTCCATTGCCTCCTGCTCATTTATCACCCTCCCCAGTCTCTGTGTTTATGTGCCCCTGTGTATTGTACAACAACGTGATCCTCCAGGCTCATTTGCCCCTGCTCCATGTCTGCTGCTCCCTACAGGAGGTCTCTCTTTGTCCACCTCACCCATTTGCTCGTGTTCTTATCTGGGTTCCCATGTCGCAGTGAAAATTGGTTTTGGGGCTTTGTTTTTTTTTTTGTCCCGAACCAGTTTCGGGGCAAAACTGCACCACTTTGCCACAATTTTTGAAAGACTGCCAAAAAATTGTGCAGTTTTGCCCCAGTTCATGGCAAAAAAAAATATTTCACCACGATAAAGCCAGCTTGACTGGAATGTAATCGGTGCAAATTCCACCTCACCCTGCTGCAAATTTATTTCTAATAAAGCTAAAGAAAAATATAAATAAAATCATCATGTGTATATAAGAGACCTATTTTATTTGAACTGTGAATTTTTGTGTTTTGGGGAGCTGCTGTACTGCGTGCCCCCCTGCACCACAGGTTCTGCAGTCCAAATAAAATGTCTGGAGGGGTGACAGCCGGAGCACACACACACCTTATTTGACATGTTCCACTATTTCAACAATTTTTGCTTTTACTTGATCTATTTGCATGGTCTTCTGCACTGTTCCCTGAGTGACAGTTTTCATGCTTCAAAAAAGGTAGTGTTCACACTTCTATTCAGTGTGTAACATTATTATCAAGCACGTCCAAATACTATTAATATTAGTTATGACCTATTTTACATTTATGCTAATGAGTTTCTTAATGGACAACTGGGCGTGTATTACTTTTTGACCAATTGGGCGTTGTGGAGAGAAGTGTATGACGCTGACCAATTAGCGTCATACACTTCTCCCCACACATTAACATTACTCAAGTGTCCTGACAGTGAATATACATTACCTCCAGCCAGTGTGTGTATGTGGCTGGACATAGCGATCTAGTGAAGATCACTATGTGTTGGTCAGCGTCATACACTTCTCTCCACAACGCCCACTTGGTCAAAAAGTAATACACGCCCAGTTGTCCATTAAGAAACTCATTAGCATAAAGCTAATATAGGTCATAACTCCGTCAAAAATGATGGTTTTTCTAATTAATAAAACACTGCTGTAATCTACATTACAGCGCCGATCACATCATGTACAAGATAGGCCACTTATAATGTGGTGACAGAGCCTCTTTAAAACTTAGCTTTTAACCCCTTAATGACCAGCCTATTTTAGACGTTAATGACCAAGCCATTTTTTAAGTTTTTCCATCGTCTCATTCAAAGAACTATACACTTTTTATTTGTGCATCGACATAGCTGTATAAGGTCTTGTTTTTTGCGGGACAAGTTGTACTTTTTAATAGCACCATTTTGGGGTACATAGAATTTATTGATTAACTTTTATTAACTTTTTTTTGGGGGGGGGGGGGAATAGAAAAAAAACAGCAATTTCGCCACACTTTTTTGCATCCTAAATTTATGCCGTTTACCGTGTGGTATAAATAACACAATAACTTTATTCAGCGGGTTGTTGCGATTGCAACGATACCAAATTTGTATCGTTTCTGTATGTTTTACTACTTTTACACAGTCAAAACTATTTGTTTTTGTGTCTCCATATTTGAAGAGCCATAACGTTTTTATTTTTTCGCCGATGCAATTGCATGTTTTTTAATTTTATTTTTTACGACGTTCAACTTGCGGGTTAAATGATGTAATAAGTTTATAGTTGGCGTCGTTACGGACGCGGCGATACCAAATATGTGAAACTTTTTTACTTTATTTTGTTTGTTAATAATAAAGCAGTTTGTAAGGGGGAAAAAGTGGGTTTTTCATTTTTATATTTTTTTACTAGTCCCACTAGGGGACTTCACTATGCGATAATCCGATCGCATTTATAAAACGGACAGGTATCTGCTATGTCATGCCAGAGGCATGATCTCTGGCATGATCTAGCAGGCATTCACCACAGGCAGACCTGGGGGCCTTTATTAGGCCCCCGGCTGCCATCAGAGAAACAGACACTCGGCAATCTTATCGCTGGGTGTCAGATGGATGAGAGGGAGCTCCCTCCTTCTCTCCAAAACCACTCAGATGCGGTGCTCGTTATTGTGCACCGCATCTGAGGGGTTAAACGGGTGAGATTGATACTAATATCGATCTCACCCGGCAGAGCAGGGACGCCCCCAGCTACCTCTGGGAGATTTGACAGCTCCCTGCTCTGTTTTCTTATTCCGATGCCGCGACGTAAAAAGTCTATGGCATCGGAATAAGGCCCGTTAGTGACCGACGTAGAAACACTATGGGCCGGTCACTAACTGGTTAATCATTACCATTGAAAAACTATAGATAGACCAACAGGACAGACAAAACACAAAGTTCTAGGTTGTCCAACGTTACAACAACCTATATAGTGATCAATCCAACTCACTGACCAAATATCACAGAAATGATGCACAAGGCAAGCGGGTGTATGTCTGTCTATTCAGTGACCACCAACTCAATGAACCTCAATGATTGCAGCAAAAGAAAATCAAACGATACAAGTAGCAAAAAAAGTGGGTGGATCTTACCAGACTTGTACGAGGATCCAGTGTGCGGCATTCACATGATTAATGATAGAAGATACTTTATCACACCAGGTCTGGAATAAAGAGACAGTACCAACTATCTCAAAACTCACCCTACTGTTAGGAGCACAACAGGCCAGATATTCAGTCCGGTTACGGACCATAAAAAAAACGAGAATCGCCAACAAGGCCCTATCCCTACACATATATATATATATATATATATATATAAAACTATCCTCACAACGCACATCTACCCTCTTGGGAGTCATCAGGGGATTCACAGAATATTTGAATATATTTTGTAAATTTTTTTGAGTATTTCTTATTTTGATTGCAATGTTTTAGACATAATCATTGGCAAGTCTAAAACGTGGCAATCAAACAAAATCATTTTTCCAAAAAATTGTGAAATATATTCCTATTATACTAGTCCTTCTAAATGAATTAGAATATCATCAACAAGTTTATTTCAGTAATTCAATTCAAAAAGTGAAACTCATATTATACAGAATCATTGCACACAGAGTGATCTATTTCCAGCATTTTTTTCTTTTAATGTTGATGATTATGCGAACAGTTAATGAAAACCCCAAATTTAGTCTTTCCGAAAATTTGAATATTGGGTAAAAGTTGAAGATTGTAACTCATGGTGTCACACTCTAATCAGCGAATCAACACAAAACACCTGCAAAGGTTTCCTAAGCCTTTAACCCCTTCCCTCTTTGGCCACTTTTGACCTTCCTGACAGAGCCTCATTTTTCAAATCTGACATGTGTCACTTTATGTGGTAATAACTTCGGAATGCTTTTAGCTATCCAAACGATTCTGAGACTGTTTTCTCGTGACATATTGGACTTTATGTTGCTGGCAAAATTTGCTCGATACATTCAGTATTTAATTGTGAAAAACACAAAAATATTGTGAAAAATAGCAAAATTTTTCTAAAATTAAATGTATCTGCTTGTAAGACAGTTATAGCACACAAAATAGTTGCTAATTAACATCCCCCATATGTCTACTTTAGATTTGCATCGTTTTTTGAACATCCTTTTATTTTTCTAGGACGTTACGAGGCTTAGAACTTTAGCAGCAATTTCTCACATTTTCAAGAAAATGTCAAAAGGCTGTTGTTTCAGGGACCAGTTCAGTTGTGAAGTGGCTTTGAGGACCTTATATATTAGAAACCCCCAAACCCACTCATTTTAGAAACTTCACCCCTCAAAGTAGTCAAAACAGCATTTAGAAAGTTTCTTAAACCTTTAGACATTTCACAGGACTTAAAAGGGAAGGTGTCATGACATTTTTATTTTTTTTATAATATTGCTTTTAGTGTGATATTAAAATACATTTTATTTATGTGTTCTTGTGTTCTACTTATTTTTTTTTACTTACTTTTACTTCTCTATGGGGGCTGCCATTTTTTTTTCATCTCTGTATGTGTCTATTAACGACACATACAGAGATGGAATACGGCACATACATCCCCATAGAGAATGCGAACGGGAGCCGTTCCATTCACTGCAGTGTACGCCGTCTGTGTGGGAACGGCGCATGTGCCGCTCCCACACAGACCAAAACGAAGCTCGTTAGCAGAGCGAAATCCGGCGCCATTTTCATGTGGACCAGAAGCTGCTGCCGGACAGTCAGATGACGACATATGTTCAAGGAAGCAAAGGTGCAAGGAATAGGAGCGGAAGCGGCAGGAGCAGGTAAGTTATGCTTGCGTATGTGATGTGTGTATTATGTTTGTGTATGTTAGTGTTATACTGTCTGCTTAGCACTGTATCTAATCCTCCTACACTGTGCAGTCGCTCAGAAAATGGCTGCACACAGTGTAGGAGGTTTGAAGATTCAACCCCCCTCCTTCTCCTGGCACTAGCCAGAATAAGGGAGGGGGGATTGTGTGAGGACACTAGAGCGAGTGTGTCTACCCCAAATTTGCAGCATAAAGCAATGAGGCTGCTTTACCACATTGACCATGCTGCAATTTTGGGAACTGCTCCCTCTAGTGACCAGCACATGGAAATGTTATAAATTAGAATCTAATTTATAATATTTCCTGACTTGTGAAAAAATTAAAACAATGTGTAATCACTCAAATAATGATTGTTTAAAAAAAAATATAAAAAAATTTGAGACACATTCCCTTTAAGGCAAAGTAGAGGTGAAATTCACAAATGTCATTATTTTTTTGCAGAAATTTTTATTTTTACAAAAATTTTTTGTAACACAGAAGATTTTACCAGAGAAACGCAACCCAATATTTATTGCCCAGGTTCTGCAGTTTTTGGAAATATCCCACATGTGACCCTAGTGCGGTAATGGACTGAAGCACAGGCCTCAGAAGCAAAGAAGCACCTAGAGGGTTTTGGGGCCTCTTTTGTGAGAGAATATATTTTAGGCACCATGTCAGGTTTGAAGAGGTCTTGTGATACCAAAACAGTGGAAACCCCCCACAAGTGACCCCATTTTGGAAGCTACACCCCTTGAGGAATTATGTAGGGATACAGTGAGCATTTTGAACCCCACACAATACCTCACATGTGGTCATAAACGGCTGATTGAACACAAAGCAGGGCTTAGGGTTTGTTCACAGTTTTTTGCAGGCTGAAAATTCTGCCTCAAAATTCTGTCAGATTTTTATCTGCCTGCATGCCGTTTGCCGCGTTTTTTGCAGCCTTTTTTCGCCTGCGGCCATTGAGCGCCACGGGCAAAAACACCTTCTCTACCTCCCATTGATGTCAATGGGATGTTATAGATGTAAACGCCTGAAGATAGGGCATGTCGCTTTTTTTCCCCCGCAAGCCAGGTTTACCGCTCGCGGAGACAAAACATCTTCGCCTCCCATTGAAATTAATTGGAGACGTTTTCGGAAGTTTTTTTGGTGCATCAGAAAACGTGGCAAAAAAGTGTGTGAACAGGGTCTTAGAAGGAAAAAAGCGCCATTTGGCTTTTGGAGCTTAAATTTAGCAGGAATGGTTTGCGGAGGCCATGTCGTATTTGCAATGCCCCTGAGGGACCAAAACAGTGGAAGCCCCACACCAGTGACCCCATTTTGGAAACTACACCCCTTGAGGAATTCATCTAGGGGTGTAGTGAGCATTTTGACCCCACAGATGTTTCATATATTTTATTAGGATTAGGCAGTGAAAATAAAAAAACTAATTTTTCTTCAGTAAGACATATCTTTAGCTCAAAATTTTTCATTTTCTCAACAAATAAAAGGAAAAAAAATAAAAATAAAAAAAAGAACGCCAACTTTTGTAAAGCAATTTCTCCCAAGTACGGCAATACCCCATTTGTGGTCATAAACTGCTGTTTTGGCACACGGCAGAGCTCAGAACGGAAGGAGTGCCATTTGGCTTTTGGAGTGAAGATTTTGCTGGATTGGTTTCTGGTCGCTATGTCGCATTTGAAAAGCCCCTGTGGGACCAAAACAGTGGAAACCCCCCACAAGTGACCCCATTTTGGAAACTACACCCCTCAAGGTATTCACCTAGGGGTGTAGTGAGCATTTTAACCCGGCAGGTGTTTTGCAGAAATTAGTGTGCACTCGATGTTGCAGAGTGAAAATGTTATCTGCTGGTGTTGGTCCACTGTGTTATATCAAGTCCAGAGTCAGCTCAGCCGTCTGCTAGGAAATATCCGAGCACTTCATGCTTCCCTCTGCTGACAAGCTTTATGGACATGCCGATTTAGTTTTCCAACAGGACTTGGCACCTGCCCACACTGCCAAAAGTACCAATACCTGGTTTAATAACCACAGTATCACTGTGCTTGATTGGCAAGCAAACTCGCCTGACCTAAACCCCATAGAGCATCTATGGGGTATTGTCAAGAGGAAGATGAGACACCAGACCCAACAATGCAGACGAGCTGAAGGCCGCTATCAAAGCAACCTGGGCTTCCATAACACCACAGCAGTGCCAAAGGCTGATCGCCTCCATGTCACACCGCATTGATGCAGTAATTCATGCAAAAGGAGCCCCGAGCAAGTATTGAGTGCATATACTGGACATACTTTTCAGTAGGCCTACATTTCGGTATTAAAAATCATTTTTGAAATTAGGTTATTTAATATTCTAATTTTCTGAGAGACTTCATTTTGTATTTAGCCATAATCATCAACATTAAAAGAAAAAAAATGCTGGAAATACATCACCCTGTGTTTAATGAATCTATATTATATAGGAGTTTCACTTTTTGAATTGAATTACTGAAATAAATTAACTTTATGATGATATTTTAATTCATTGAGAAGGACTAGTATACTCTGAATGACCCCTGATGACTCCCAAGAGGGTAGAAACGCGTTGCAATGATAGCATCATATGTGTATGTAGTGTAAGGATAGGGCCTTGTTGGCCATTCCCCTTTTAGGGTCAGTAACCGGACTGAATATCTGGCCTGTTGTGCTCCTAACAGTAGGGTGAGTTTTGAGATAGTTGGTACTGTCTCTTTATTCCGGACCTGGTGTGATAAAGTATCTTCTATCATTAATCATGTGAATGCCGTACACTGGATCCTCGTACAAGTCTGGTAAGATCCACCCACTTTTTTTACTACTTGTATCGTTTGATTTTCTTTTGCTGCAATCATTGAGGTTCATTGAGTTGGTGGTCCCTGAATAGACAGACATACACCCGCTTGCCTTGTGCATCATTTCTGTGATATTTGGTCAGTGAGTTGGATTGATCACTATATAAGTTGTTGTAACGTTGGTCAACCTAGAACTTTGTGTTTTGTCTGTCCTGTTGGTCTATACTTTTTTCAATGGTAATGATTAAAAGTTACGTTTTAAGTAGCTATCTTAGCTGATAAGTTTTAGAATTACCTAAACTCGCTATTTACGCATGAAAGTCTTGGTATAAGTTATTGTATTGTTTTCCTGCATGAAGTGAGTTTTTAACTACATATTACTAATTTGAATTACCGCACATTACTAATTAATTTTACTCTGCTGGAAAATATGTTGTGCCACCTCTGGTGCCATAAAAGAAGCATGTTACCGGAGGACAACAGGCAGGCTTAATAAAGAGTTACACATCCCGAGAGAATATATCTGATAGTTCTTAACTACAGCAATACATTGTAACAAACTGCAGCTGTGTGAAAGCAGATCAAGGACAGGAAGTTCAGCTACTTATATATTATACAATACCTGTAACTTATGTTCAAGGACTTTGGCTGTGACTGGTGAACAATAGAGTGGATTTTTCCATGTGGAAGACAAACCCATTGTATGGTCACTATGCATATGAGACAGAAAAAAGAGCCGGATGTGACTGCATTTTCGGATCTGCCAAAAATCCACAGCAATGGGTGTGCTGGGAAGAAGCGTCCCATTCATTATTAACCTCCACGTAGCTAACAAAGATAGAATAGATTGTTGTTAAGTGTTGTAAAAGTTTAGAGAAGAACAAATAAAAAATAATACATGTAATATTCCCGTTTATATCAAGTCTATTCTGCTTTATGTGGTGTGTACAGTTCTGTGTGCTATAAAAGTATTCCCTTTGATGTGGGAAAAGTCCATTTCAAAGATGAAAGCAGCAACTGGACAACTGATCAATAGGTCCCTATTGGGACATCTTGTTTTTTCTTTTTGTTTGCAAAAATTGTGCAATTTGTGCCTTTACAGTTTAAGATATACTGCCATTCCAATCCTTGCATTCCCTGTAAAATGAAAATTCTGGAGCATCTTTTCTCAGATTTCTGCATGGTGATCTTCTGTTATGCCTCCTGGAAATGTATGAGTAAACTGACAATTGGGGTTACCATTCCTCTTGGCAAATATGATCCCTACGGTCAGACACTGTTCAGAGTGAGAGAATGTAGGGACACACCCTAGAAGGGAATGGTAACACCTGGTTTACAACACAAAGTTCTAAGAAAACAAGAATCAATTATTTTCTGGGGAAGTTTTTACTAAAAAACAGATGTCAGGGGAGCACACAGTTCCTCTTTAACCCCTTAAGGACGCAGCCTACTTTGGACCTAAAGGCTCAGAGCCCATTTTTCAAATCTGACATATTTCACTTTATGTGGTAATAACTCTGGAATGCTTTTACCTATCCAAGCGATTCCGAGATTGTTTTCTCGTGACACATTGGGCTTTATGTTAGTGGTAAAATTTGGTCGATACATAGTGTTTATTTGTGAAAAACAGCAAAATTTTGCAAAAATTTGGAATAATTTAAATTTTTCTGAATTTAAATGTATCTGCTTGTAAGGTAGATGGTTATACCACACAAAATAGTTACTAATTAACATTTCCAAATGTCTACTGTAGATTGGCATCATTTTTTGAACATTATTTTATTTTTCTAGGAAGTTACAAGGCTTAGAACATAACCAGCAATTTCTCGTATTTTCATGCAAATTTCAAAAGCTTTTTTTTTGCAAATTGAATTTTTCTTGCAGAAATTACATTTTAATTGATTATTTTCTGTTAGGCCTTATTCAGACGAACGTGTATTACGTCCGTGATACGCACGTGAAAATCACGCGCGTCGCACGGACCTATGTTAGTGAACATAGGTTAGTGGGGCCGTTCAGACAGTCCGTGATTTTCACGCAGCGTATGTCCGCTGTGTAAAACGACGTGTCTTATACTTGGCCGTTTTTCGTGCATCACGCACCCATTGAAGTCAATGGGTGCGTGATAATTGCGCAAGGCACACGGAAGCACTTCCGTGTCGCGTGTGATTCGCGCAACAGTAGATAAAGAAATGAAGGAAAAAATAAAAGCACTTCCTTCATTTCATTTTCTAAACATCAAAATCGCGTGTCATAAGGCTGGCATATGCGTGAAAATCACGCAGCCAACTCTGATGACACACGGAAGTGACACGTGCGCAAAACGCAGCTTTTTTTGCACGCGCAAAACGCAGCGTTTTTTGCACATGCAAAACGCACACGCTTGTGTGAATCCGGCCTAACACAGAAGATTTTACCAGAGAAACACTACTAAATATGTATTGTCCAGATTCTGCAGTTTTTAGAAATGTCCCACATGTGGCTCTAGTGCGCTCGTGGACTAAAAAACACAAGCCCCAGAAGCAAAGAAGCACCTAGTGCATTTTGAGGCATCTTTTTTTCTCAATATATATTTTAGGCAGCATGCCAGGTTTGAAGACGTCTTGTGGTGCCAAAATTTTAGAAATTCCCCAAAATTGACCCCATTTTGGAAACTAGACCCCTCAAGGAATTCATCTATGGGTATTGTGACCTTCAAGATCTAACAGTTTTTTCACAGAACTTATTTGAATTAGGCTGTGAATTTAAAAAAAATTGTTTTTGTTTTTTTCCTAATATATAGTTTTGGCTTAAAATTTCATATTTTCAAAAGGAATACAATTCCCCATTTTGTTGCCCAATTTGTCCTGAATGCGGCAATACCCCATTTGTGGTGATAAACTGCCATTTGTGCCCATGGGAGGGCTCAGAAGGGAAGGAGTGCTATGTGTTCTTTGGAGTCCAGATTTTGCTGGATTGGTTTTCAGGTGCCATGTTGCATTTGCAGAGCCCCAGAGGTATCAAGGCAATGGAAACCCACCAGAAGTTCATAAAAAACTACACCCCTTAAGACATTCATCTAGAGGTGTAGTGAGCATTTTGACCCCACAGGTACTGTGTAAAAGATAATGTGCAGCAGATGGTGGAGTGAGACTTTCAATATATATATATATATATATATATATATATATATATATATATATATATATATATATATATATATATATATATATATATACCCCATTTCAGTGTTCAATATATTGTGCCCAGCATGTGCCACCGGAGATATACACCCCATAAACTGTAATGTGGGTTCTCCTGGGTTCGGCAATACCCTACGTGTGGCTTATCTGCTGCCTGGGCACACGGCAGGGCTCAGAAGGGAAAGACGAGGGGGGATAAGATGTGCGGAGTGCATCAGGGTAAGTAAAACTGGGGGAAATTAAAAATCAAGGGATGTAAGATAAATTCTAAAACACTTTTTCATACAGAGCCCTGGTTTTTCGGGACACGTGTCGCATTGGTATATTATGTCCTTCCTTATCCCCCTCTTTGAGCAGACTCTGACAAGAAGGGAAAAAGTCCAAAAAGATGCAGTTAGGGGAACTCCTCCTGGAATATGTTGCCCTGGTACTATGCGTGTGGCCTCGCTTCCAGAAGTACTGGGTGCCCCCCCCCCCTTCCTGGTCCCTAAAGATTAGTTTCTTGATAACCACCTCTTGAAATTCCAGGAAAGTTCCCGTCTGGCCTGCACATTGACGTAGCACGTACACATTGTACAATGCCATCGGTATGATGTGCACGGCCAGCTTCTTATACCACACCGCATGGCGCTGTAGGGCTTCAGCACTTGATCTGACAAGTCCACCCCTCCCATGTACCTATTGTAGTCCAGGATGTAGCCTGGTTTCTGTACTGGTACCTCGTACTGGTACATGGGTACTGGTGCGGCCATGTATTGTTGTCAATACAAGGACATCTCTCTTGTCCTTGTACTTGACACACAATATGTTGCTGCTAGATTGTGCCCTGCTCTCACCCCTTCTGCCCAAGCAGAGTCTTAGGGAGGCCTCTCAGGTTTTTTTTCTAGCAGTGCCACATGCCGCAGTACTTCTGGAAGCGAGGCACTTGAAGAGTGAGACGCTGGTATAAAAATTATCCAGGTAGAGGTGGTAACCCTGGTCCAGCAGTGGGTGCACCAAATCCCACCCAATTTTTGCGTTAATTCCCTTCATATATCCTAAATTTGTAGGTATACACTGATGCACTCTTGCACAGCTTATACATCTTCACGCCATACCTTGCCCTCTTACTCGGCAGGTACTGGCGTAATTTAAGCCTCCCTTTAAAATGTACCAGGGACTCATTAACAGAAATACACTTCTCGGGGGTGTATGCTTGGGCAAACCAGGCACTGAAATGGTCTAATAGGGGTCTCAGTTTACACAAACGGTCAAAACTGGGGTCATCTCGGGGTGGGCACTGCTCATTATCAGTATAATGTAAGGAGCAAAGTATTGCCTCATAACGCATCCTGGACATGGCCATGCGGTACATCGGGGTGTGGTATAACAGGTCTGTACTGCAGTAGGTCCTAATGGATTTCTTTTTCAGAAGCCCCATGTTCAAGAGCAGTCCCCAGAACTTGCCCAACTCTGCTGCGTCTACAGGAGTCCACCTGTGGGATTGGGCATAAAATGATGTGGGGTTCTTTGTTATATACTGTTGGGCATATACATTTGTCTGGTACACCATAACCTCTATAGAGTCATCCGTGAAAAAGAACTTGAAAAAGTCCATCTCACTGAGCCCTGCCGTATTAAATTTTAGCCCTGGGCTGCCGGGCACTCAGGGATTTGGGGTTTGTAATTGTCTGGTGTGTTGGTCCAAATGGGGTCACTTCGCTCGGAGGTTTCAACTAGGGTGGAGGTCCTGGGGCGTCTCCTAGGGGGTCCCTCCCCTTCATTACTGGATGAGGAGGTTGATAAATAAAAGAGTCGCGCCATCTGACGAGTCTGTGTCAGAGACAAGAAACGCATAGGCCTCTTCAAGAGAAAATTACCTTTGGGACATATTTTATTATTTGTGTCACATGTGTACATTGTGTACTTAGACCAAACTACAGTGATGGATCCCTAACGCTAAACCTAACTAACTGTGACTGATTCCTGACGCTAAATTCCCTGACGCAATACCTACTACGCTTTTTGACGGTTCCCTGACACTAACTAACCCTAATACTAAACTATCTGCTGACTTTTTGTTTTTATTATATTTTTTTTTTTTTTTTTAAAAGACAAAAAAAAAAAATAATCCTCAGGGACCAAAAGATGTTGCCCTGAAGACTCAAAAGTGGTCAGTGATAGAGATTAAAGACCAAAAACGTGGGTGACAAGGGGAAAACAAGGACAGGAGTGGAAGTGGATAGAAGGTCGGAAAAGTTTTGTAAACTACACTGCAAGTTTTTTTTTTTCGAAACTAAACTGCACTGCCCCACGCCACAACCTCTCTCAACAATTCTCAAATTCCAAAAGAGAGCGGGTGCGGCAGGATCTGAGGGCAGAGCAGGAAATTATGTATGCGATTGCTGCTATTGGTCGGTCGTCACTAACTAACCAATAGCAGCGATCGTGGAGGCGGGACCACTACGATTGGCCCCTGCACACTGAGCTGTGATCCCCAGGACGTACTATTCTGGCGCTGAGCGCGTACGGTGCACTTAGCGCGACGGAATAATATGTCGCTGAGCGAGAAGGTGCTAAAAAGTTATTCCCATCTTGTAATGTTATGTTATTTTGCTAGGATGTGTCACAATATTATAAATCGGTGTGGCGGGGAGGGGGGGGGGGTAAAACCTCTGGGACATTCATAAGAACAAAAAGTCTCCTGCACAGCAGAGGTCCCGGCCACCCAAAGTGCAAGAAACTGAAATACAGCTATATTCAAGTGAATTCAACTGTATTGCACTTCCCTGCAAGGCGGGTGGGTAGGAGCAGCGCAATACAGGGAAAAAAAACTAAAGGGGCTGCAGCATTTAAAGTGGCAACTAAGCTGTTAGAAAGAGGGCATGGCCATCTGTCATCCTATCACCCCCCCCCCCCTCCCCTTGTATTGCAGTGTATTATACCAATCGTTTGTTCAAATCTACTAGGGGGACAAAAGAAAATTGGGAAAAAAAAAGTTAAATAAAGTTATTTTAAGACACAAAAAAAAATATCAAAAGTTAAAAAATAAACATAATTGGTATCGCTGCATTTGTACAGGTCCACGCTATTATAATATGACTTAATTTAACCCAAATTGTAAATGGCGTAAAAAAACAAAAAGAAACGCCAGAATTGCTGTTTTTGGTCACCTTACCTCCGAAATAAAATGGAATAAAAAGTGATCAAAAAGCTCCACGTGCCCCAAAATGGTACCAATAAAAACCATAGCTCGCCAAAAAAATAAAAGCCCTCACATCGCTCTAGCGAAGGAGAAAACTAAAAGTTATAACTCTCAGAATATGGCGAGAAACAAATTTTTTTAAATCAAATATGTTTTCCTTTGCAAAAGTAGTACATTATAAAAAAAAATTATATATATATATATATATATATATATATATATAAATTTGGTATCGCTGTAATCATAATAACCCAAAGGAAAAAAAAAAGAGTTAACATGTCATTTTTTCCGCATTATGAACCCTGTAAAAATGAAACCCCAAAACCTACAGATAAGGCCCCATGCACACGACCGTATTTTTGTCCACCCGTAAATACTGGCGTAAATACGGGTCCTTGGTCACCCGTATTTACG
Source organism: Rhinoderma darwinii (assembly GCF_050947455.1). Taxonomy (NCBI): domain Eukaryota; kingdom Metazoa; phylum Chordata; class Amphibia; order Anura; family Rhinodermatidae; genus Rhinoderma; species Rhinoderma darwinii. The sequence continues at coordinate 359,688,303 of NC_134688.1, forward strand.
CGCACGTTTTCGCTGCAAAATTACACTGCAGTAATCGGCAGCCCCTTCTCTCTATCAGTGCAGGATAGAGAACGGACAGCCCTTTCCGTAATAAAAGTAAAAGAAATTCATACTTACCCGGCCGTTGTCTTGGTGACGCGTCCCTCTCTTGACATCCAGTTGACGCGGCAGTCCATGTGACCGCTGCAGCCAGTGATTGGCTGCAGCGGTCACATGGGCTGTAACGTCATCCCAGGAGGCCGGACTGGAGGAAGAAGAAGGGAGTTCTGGGTAAGTATGAACGTCTTTTTTTTTTTACAGCTTTATCTATATTGTGATCGGTAGCCACTGTCCCTGGTGCTGAAAGAGTTACTGCCGATCGTTTAACTCTTTCAGCACCCTGGACAGTGACTATACACTGACATCGCCTATCAACGCTCCCGTAATTAGGGGGGAACACACGTTGTCACCCGTAATTACGGGAGCCCCATAGACTTCTATTACGGCCTGAAATAGGACATGTTCTATATTTTTCAACGGCACGGGCACCTTCCCGTAAGCATTCACAACGGAACATGTGATCGCTGCAACCAATTGCTGGCAGCAGCAGTCATTGCTTCAACCAGTGATTGGCTGCAACGGTGACACGTCCCAGCGCTGGACAACCCCTTTAAGGGTATGTTCACACGCACCGTTTTCAGACATAATTTGGGCGTTTTACGCCTCGAATCACGCCTGAAAAAACGGCTCCATTACGCCTGCAAACATCTGCCCATTGCTTTCAATGGGAATTATGATGTTCTGTTCCCACGAGCCTTTATTTTACGCGTCGTTGTCAAAATACGGTGCGTAAAATGACGGCTCGTCAAAAGAAGTGCCGGACACTTCTTGTGCCGTTTTTGGAGGCGTTTTTCATTGACTCCATTGAAAAACAGCTCCAAAAACGTCTGTAAAAAACGTGAGTTGTTAAAAAAACGTCTGAAAATCAGGAGCTGTTTTCGCCTGAAAACAGCTCCGTATTTTCAGACGTTTTTGGAGCTGTGAACATACCCTAACAAGCAGCTGTCTCCTCCTCTAGCTGGGTTGAATAATACACAGGGAAATCATATTCTGTATAAAGTTTAGGCTTTTGGCTGGAAGATTTGCTGCCCATAACAAGCATTGGGGAATTAATTCACCAGGTTCAAGATTCTCTTATGCTATGTTCACACGGGGTATTTTGCCAAGTTTTTTGACGCGGAAACCGCGTCGCAAAACTCGGCAAAAACGGCCCGAGAACGCCTCCCATTGATTTCAATGGGAGGCGTCGGCGTCTTTTTCCCGCGAGCAGTAAAACTGCCTCGCGGGAAAAAGAAGCGACATGCCCTATCTTCGGGCGCTTCCGCCCTCTGACCTCCCATTGACTTCAATGGGAGGCAGGAGAAAGCGTATTTCTCGCTGTTTTATGCCCGCGGCGCTCAATGGCCGCGGGTGAAAAACGGCGTGATAATTGCCACGAAAATCGGCGAGCAGGGAGAGGAATATCTGCCTCAAAGTTCCAAACGGAATTTTGAGGCAGATATTCCTCCCCCAAAATACTCCATGTGAACATACCCTAATGGTGAACTTGTGAAAGAAAACTAGGGGAAGGATTCTCCCAGTGTATTCTATGGACCAACAAAGTGACCGAACAAGCAAATTCATTCACTCACCCTGAATCCTGTCCAGATGGGACCACCAGACTCCACTTTGCAGTTCAGATGCTCCTCCTCCTCCTCCTCCTCATAGTTTATATCTCCCAGAAAAGAGAAACTTATCAGATATTGACCTCACACTCCTGAAATGAAACTCCAAACTCTGTTCTTGTAGCCGGAGGGAATCCTCTGTTCTGCCAATGATGAAAAGTCTCATAATTCTATGTTTCTAGCTCCTCTTTAAAGGCCATGTACACCTTTGGGGGGAATTTTTTTTATACATAGATTAGTCAGTGTGTTTAGAGTAACTTTGTAATATATATATATAATTTTTTTTTTTATTTTTTTTTTAAATACATTTCTCTTTTGTAGATCCAGCTGTTTTGCATCCTCTATACAGAACAGCTGTATCGCTCGTTTTACACTGAATCCGTCAGTCCCGCAGACGTGATGGGTTCAGTGTCAACGAGACACGCAGGATCCACCTGTAAATCGATCACATCTAAGTTACGGGACTGACGGATCCAGTGTAAAACGAGCGATACAGATGTTCTGTATAGAGGATGCAAAACAGCGGGATCTCCAAAAGTAAAGCAAATTTTTAATAACGACTAATTACAAAATTACACTAAAAACACTGACTAATCTATTTCTTTAAAAAAAAATTCCCTCAAAGTTGTACATAGCCTTTAATTAGCGATGCAGCCCCTAAATTCTGAGGATCGGTGAGGGTCCCGGAAGTTAAGACCCCCACCGATCAGAAAGTGATCGCATATGCTAGCAATATACCATTACTTATATGGTAGAAAGTGTGCGTCCCCCAGATGCCTGGAGCCAGTTATAAATACCCTTTATATAGTGCCAGCCACAAGCCTCCCAAACCATAGGAATACTTGATGTAAAACGTAAGACTCCAGCCTCCATGCTGCCAACCACAGAACTACGTCAGACAAAAAAAATGCAGTAGCAACCAATCACATCACGTCGTTCTTGTTTCAACTTAGAGCTGCGATCTGATTGGTTATTATGGGCGCCAGCTGCAATATCTATATTACTTACATATTTCCCATTGAAGGAAGCAAGCGCTAGCAATGAAAGAAAACTGTGCGCCTCCCCATTCACTGCCGTTATAATGGTACAGCTCATAATCACAAACGCTTATAACGCATAGCTAGCCGGTTGTTGTCAGAACTTTGGGGAAGTATCTGAACGCAGAATAATTCACGCATGCGCTATTCGCTTCCAAATCAATATTTGCTGTGCTCCACTGCTTCTGTCTTACCATCCCGGAAGTGCGGAATGCCTATCGTCGGTAAGAACGTCTGTTTGTGAAAAATTCTTTCAAGCCATTTTCTTGTGTTAGTGGTAAACGAGCGGAGCTCTCTGGGCCACTGTCCGCGCCAAAGAGTATTAACTCTTTAATTGACGGTCATGGATTTTAGGGAGGAAATTATGTGAGAGCGCCTTTCGGCTGTAACCAGGAATGTAAACATAGAGCATGACTAACTAGCCAATACATCAGGGGCTTCTAATCTAAATACTAGCACAGCAATAATGACCTATGTCATTGATCAAAACTAGGGGAGGTGTCCAAGGTGAAAGGTCACGTGCAGGTTTTATCCTCAATCACATTTGTGGACAGATGACGAAACTACAAAACCAAGTGGCTTTGTGCGCCAGATCTATTGGATGACGCAGCCATGTGATGAGGTGACGTCATGTGGACACTATATGTAATTTGCGCGGGGAGGAGAGGCGCTATGGATTGGCTACGCGGCAGCCCGCCAACGTGGGATAGAAAGGCGGCGTCGGTTTTAATAAAGATAATTTTCAAACTTGATTGATTGCTTTTGGCCAAGAAAATTACAGTAATCTTGGACAACCCCTATAAGATCATAAGTAAATCTTTCCTTAACCCTTTCAGGAGCAGGCAATTTTTAGTTTTTTTGTTTTTTCCCCCCTGCCTTCAAAAAGTCATAGCATTTTTTATTTTATCGTTGACAGCCATATGAGGGCTTCATTTTTACGGGACAAATTGTATTTTCTGATGGTACGATTTAATTTTATATGGGCTGTACTGGGAAGCCGGAAAGAAATTCAGAATGGGGTGGAATTGGAATAAAACAGCAGTTCCGCCATTTTCTTATGGGTTTTGTTGTTGGTGTTCACTGTATGGTAAAAATGACGCTTTACCTTTATTTTGCAGGTCCGTACGATCACGGTGATAGCAAGTTATTTATCTAGTTTTTGTTCTGTTTTAGTACGTTTAAAAAACGTGAGAACTTTTTTTTTTGCATGGCCATATTGTGACCCCCGTAACTTTTTTATGTCTGTGTAAGGCTTCCTTTTTGTACGTGGAAAGATGTAGTTTTTATTAATACCATTTGGGGGAGTGTCTGGCATTTCAATCACTTTTTATAAAAAAATAGTTTGGGTGGTTGAAGTGGCAAAAAAAACCTGATTCGGCAATTTTTACTTTTTTTTCCGCTACTGTGTTCACCGTGTTGGAAGAATATTTTTATATTTTGTGACGTGGGGATATCTAATGTGTTTTTTTATTTTTATATGTGATCTAGGGACAGGTGGGTAATTAGAATTTTTGTGTTTCTTTAAAAACTTTTTTTTTTATTACAATTTTTAAGTCCCCCTAGGGGGCTTGAACCTACGATCATTCGATCTCTTATGCCATAGACTGCAATATCAGCGCATGGCTATTGAGACCCACCACAGGCAGGTCTCCATAGCAATCTTCCTATAGCAGGGCTGGGAGCGTTCACAGGGCTCCCAGCTCCTATCTGAATACACCGGCCCCGAAATGAAAGGGGCAGTAAAAACCCCTCAGGTGCCGGCATTCACATCTAACACCAGCATCTAAGGGGTTAAATACCTGTGATCAGAGATGGCTCTGATCACAAGCATTGCCGCTGGGTCTGCTTCTGAGCGGGCGCAATTTTTAAAAATCCTTTCCCGACGTAAATCGCCAGTAGAGCAACGGGAAGAGTTAACGGGGTTGTCTATTTTAGACTGGTTTCTCACCATGCAGACACTCCGTGGCTAAAAAAGCTCTAACACCTAGATCGGCGCAGTTTTCAAATAGACGACCGCTAAAAGCCCTTACATTGTTAATGGCCGTTGAGTAAACTGCCGTTTAGCTGCATAACCATGTGGCCATTAACAATAAAAGGGTTTTTTCTTATACGAGCAAAAAAGAAAAAGATGGCAGCAAAAAGCCACAGGTGTGCTCACCCGGTAATACTTTCTGGGATCTGTAGTTCCTCGAAGAGTGCAGTCGGAAAGGGGGGGCTTGCAGGCAGGCAAGGATCCAATAGAGTGAAGAAATGTAGAAAAAATCCTCAGCACATCCACTTTTGAAAAAAATATAAGAGCTTTATTTGAACATATTACAAGTCCAGAGGACACCGGTAGGCCGTGTTACCGCCAACGCGTTTCAAACAAAGTGTTCTTACTCATAGCAATGAGTAAGAAGACTTTGTTCGAAACGCGTTAGCGGTAACACGGCCTACCGGTGTCCTCTGGACTTATAATATGTTCAAATAAAGCTCTTTTTATATTTTTTCAAATGTGGATTTGCTGAGGATTTTTATTTCTACATTTCTTCGCTTTTTCATAGTCCATTTGAAAACGTGCTGAGCCACATGTCAGCCACGGTGCACCATGAGAAAATCTTTACTTGTAAGGGTATGTTCGCACGGCCTATTTTCAGCCGTTTTTCGGGCCGAAAAATATGAAGCCGAAGGCCTCCAAACATCTGCCCATTGATTTCAATGGGAAAACGGCGTTCTGTTCCGACGGAGCGTTTTTTTCGCTGCGTTTTTTTTACGCGTAAAAAAACGGCCGCAAAAAAGAAGTGCAGGGCACTTCTTGAGACGTTTTCCATTGACTTGAAAAAAGCTCCAAGAACAACTGTAAAAAACGCAACGAAAATCAAGAGTGGCATAAAAAAAACGTCTGAAAATCAGGAGCTGTTTTCTCTTGAAAACAGCTCCGTATTTTGAGACGTTTTTGACTCTGCGTGTGAACATACCCTTAGAAGTATAGGGATTGTTAATAAGCTGTTCACAAAGTATCCCCATAATGGCACCCCCCAGCGATAAGCTGTTAGCTGTGTGGAAACCTGGCAGTAAGACCTCATGCACACTAGCATGTTTGGTCCGTGATATATGGACCTTATGTCGGCCGCATTTCCCGGGCCGAACATAGTTCAGAGTTATGTACGATGCTAAGTGTCCCTGACTCTCCACGGAAATACTGTCCCGTATTGAAAACATGATTACAGTTCGGGACAGTATTTATGCGAAGAGGTAGGGACTCCTAGCATCATACATAATGTCATACCAGAATTTGAACTTAGATACCGATACTTCGTTTAGTATTTCGATACCAATTCGATACTTTGCCAACAGTAATAAAAAAAAAAAAAAAAGTTCTTCCATTTTCTGATGTGAGGCGCGAGGTGTGATGATAAATTTAACCTCCACGTGCTTCACATTAATAGTAATTAACCCCATCATGTTCCTCAGTCATAATGGGTTCATGTGTAAGGTACATGATGGGGTTAATTACTATTAATGTGAGTCACATGGAGGTTAAATTCATCACACCTCGTGCCCCACAATAAGTGATAGAAAGCAGTTTTTATTTCATTTTTTTACAGTGTACACATAAATGATGCAAAAAAATAGTTGTGCAGGTTATTACGGCTGCGCCAATACCGAATATGTGTATATTTTATGTATTGAGACTTATTTTCATGTTTATTGTAAAAAAAAAGGAGTATGTGTATTTTTTTTTAAATTTAACATTATTTTGTTTTTACTTTATTTTTAAACTTTAATGTACTGGCATATCTATATACTGATAGTACACAGGCATATATCTATATGCCAGTACATTAGCCTGTGTACGGATAGTACACAGGCAGTTGTTAGGACATACCTAAGTATGCCCTAACAACAGGAAATATAGTAGGACAGCCCTGGGGTCCTTCAAAGGACCCTGGGCTGTCTGCCCATATATGGTATGGCCCTCAATCGCGTCACAGGGATTCCTGTTTTGCAATCCAAGGGGCATCCCCCCTTCTCATTTTCCCCTGAATGCTGCAGTCAGCTATGATCGCATCATTCACGGGAATAACGGCGGAGATGAGAGGTTTCTCTGATCTCCGCCAGTGGGGCTGCGGCTGTGTAATACAGCCATTGCCCCACTCCTGACAGGAAGTGCGTGCGCGGTCAGTATGAGGTGATGCGGCCGGCGCTGCATTAATGAGCGGTGGTTCAGGCACTGAAGACAGATTATGGGGGTGCTTTGCAGAGCGCCCGCCATGTTCTGTCTTCAGTGCCGCCGCTCATTAGTGCAGCGCTGGCCGCATCGCATCATCCTGACCCTGTGCACTTGTTATCAGGACTCAGGAGCGCGGCAATGACTGTATTACACAGCCCCAGCCCCGCGCTCATACATTCATGTGTTACAATACAGAGCTGTGCGGCCACACATCTAAGTATCGAAATACATGAAATAACGGTATTGAACAGTTTGGGGATGCAGAGTATCTAAACAGTATAGAAGTTTCGATGCATCGTGCATCCCTAGTTAGGAGTCCGGCTCCCTGAACTGTGTTCGGCCCGGGAAATGCGGCCGACATAAGGTCTGTATATCTGCAGACTGCAGTTTTGCCTCTGTGAAAAAAACCAAACATAGCAAACAGAATGCAACTGAAACAAAGTAATTTAAATCAATGGTAATTCTAACGGAACCGTTGCTTTCCATTTAATCTTACGATCCTCTCTTCCTCTGACGGAAGAGAGCTAAACGTATACTACCGGAAGTGTGAACTTAGCCTAAGGCCTTATCCACACGAACATGTGCGTTTTACGCGCATTGCAGTTGCGTGAGTCATCAGTATGTGCTGCTTGGCTGCGTGATTTTCACGCTTATGACACGCGGTTTTGTGCTGTTTATAAAAAGAAAAGAAGGAAGTGCTTTTTATTTTTTCATTAATTTCTTTATCTACTGTTGCGCGAATCACGCGCGACACACGGAAGTGCTTCTGTGTGCTGTGCGCAATTTTCACGCACCCATTGTCTGAAGTCAATGGGTGAGTGATGTGCGAAAAACGGCCAAGTATAGGACACGTCGTGAGTTTTACGCAGCGGACATACGCTGCGTGAAAATCACGGACTGTCTGAATAGTCCCATACACTAACATAGGTCCGTGCGACGCGCGTTATTTTCACGAGCGTATCACGGACGTAATACACGTTCGTGTGAATAAGGCCTTAGGCTACCTTCACACGACAATGAAAAAAAATGGCCATTAAAAACTGATCAACTGTAAGGCCTCATTAACACGACAGGGTCTGAGTGTCGGCCGGGAAAATCGATTTTTTTCCCGGCCAGTTTGCATCCGTTCCGGGCCGAGTTGCCGTTTTTACCGGCCGATTTGCATCCGTTCTTTTCCCTGTCCGTTTTAAAATCGGATGAATTTCATTTAAATTTGTTGCCACACACAGCCCTTTGTAGATAATGCCACAGTCCCCCTGGTAGGCGATGCCACCCAGCCCCCTGTAGGCGATGCCACCCTGCCCCCTGTAGGTTGCACCAATCCCCCCCCCTTCCAGGAGAAGTCACTATATGGACAGTGTAGTCACTGACTTCTCCTGAAGAGGAATTCCCTGCCACAGGTCGGGAATTCCGCTTCAGAAGTGAGTGACGTCACTGTGTCCATATATGGACAGTGTAGTCACTCACTTCTCCTGTAGCGGAATCCCCGGCCATAGAGTCGGGGATTTCGCTGCAGAAGTGAGTCACTTCGCTGTGTCCATATATGGACAGTGTAGTCACTCACTTCTCCTGTAGCGGAATCCCCGGCCATAGAGTCGAGGATTCCGCTGCAGAAGTGCGTGACTTCGCTGTGTCCATATATGGACAGTGTAGTCACGCACTTCTCCTGTAGCGGAATCCCCAATCCGACTCCTATAGCGAGCAATAAAAGACCCTCCTCCTCACATGCACTCTGCACTGTGAGGAGGAGGAGAGAGAGTGCGCGAGCGACGGTAGACCCGGCCATCACTCGGGAAACATTCCGGTGATGGCCGTGTATTACCCGGCCCCATAGACTTCTATGGGGGCCGGGCACCCGGCCGAAAATAGAGCATGTCCTATTTTTTGACGGCCGGTTTTCCCGGCCGTCAAAAAATCGGTCGTGTGAATAGCCCCATTAGGGGTCTATTATTCCTAATGCAGCCGGGTGCCGGCCGATTTATGAACGGCCAGCACCCGGCCGGGAAACCCTGTCGTGTGAATCCCGCCTCAGTCTTTTGTGGCCATTTTGCATCGGTGTGTCCCTAAATATTTATCCATTTCCAGTCCGGCTGTCTGTTTTTAATGGCCGTTTGTCATCCATTTTTCATGGCCGTTAAAAAAAACCTGATATATTTAATTTGTTGGTTTTAGGCCTCATTCACACGATAGGGTTTCCCGGCCGGGTGCCGGCCGTTCATAAATCGGCCGCACCCGGCTGCATTAGGAATAATAGACCCCTAATGGGGCTATTCACACGACCGATTGTTTGGGAAAACCGGCCGTCAAAAAATGGGACATGCTCTATTTTCGGCCGGTTACCCAGCCGCCCGGCTCCCATAGAAGTCTATGGGGCCGGGTAATACACGGCCATCACCGGAATGTGTCCCGGGTTTTCCGTCGTTTGCGCTCTATCTCCTCCTCACAGCGCAGAGTGCATGTGAGGAGGAGTTTATGTCATTCGGACGAATGGCTGTATGTTGTACACTGTGTGGCAGGGCCGAGGTGTACAGCAGGTGGAAGGGAGCGCTGCGCTGGCTTCCTTCCCCTGCTTGTTTTAAAAGCGCCCTGGCCCGGCGACACCTTCCATGGCGCCGCTAGCAGCTGCTGCTGCTGCTGTAGCGACGCCACTATAGCAGAGCAGGGAGGTACCTCCCCACTCTGCTATGTGCTAGACCCACTTTAGCTCCTTGAAGGAGCGGAATCACGGTGTTTTCGGGGATTCCGCTCCTGGACAGAGCGCTTGATGTCTCTGTCCATATCTGGGCAGTGACATCAGGGGAAACTCCTGAAGCGGAATCCCCGAACACATGGGGATTCCCCTTCAGGAGTTGCCGCTGATGTCACTGTCCAGATCTGCCCGGAACGGATGCAAAACTTTATGCAAACCGGCCGGGCAAAATGGTCGATTTTTACCGACCGACACTCGGGCTCGGGCGGGACCCTGTCGTGTGAACCCAGCCTTATTCTTCAAACCCCCTGAAAACACCTTTTGTGCCCATGTAGATAGTGCCGCAATGCCCACTGTAGATAGTGCCCACAGTGCCACAGTGCCCACTGTAGATAGTGCCCACATAGTACCACAGTTCCCACTGTAGATAGTGCCAGTGCCCTCATAGTGCAACAGTGCCCACTGTAGATAGTACCACAGTGCCCACATATAAAGAGACATAGTGCCCGCATATAAAGTGCCAGTGCCACAGTGCCCACTGTAGATAGTGCCAAAGTTCACACATATAAAGTGACAGTGCCCACATACAAAGTGCCACACTGCCCATGTAGATAGAGCCACACCTCCCCCTCGTAGATGGCAGCACCCCACCTTTATGGATAGCACCAACCCCCATAAATGTCACCCCCCCTTGTACATGGCACAACTGTGACTCCCTATAGGAGCGGAATCCCTCTGGCCGGGGATTCCGCTACCAGAGGGAGCCCCTGATGTCTCTGCCCATATATGGATAGTCCTGCCAGGGGCTTCTCCAGTAGCAGAATCCCTGGCTAGAGCGCTGCCGACACTCTGGCAAGGGATTCCGCTCTGAGCCCCGGACGTCACTGTCCATATATGGAGAGAGAAGTCAGGGGCTCCTTTTAGGAGCGGAATCCCCCCGCGGGCTTTGGTTGAGTTTTCCGCTCTTACAGGGAGGTACAGCTGCGCCATCTACAGGGGGGATTGGTGCTATCTATGTGGGGGTGGGTGCTATCTATGTGGGGGGGGGGGTTGCTATCTACATGGGGGTGCTATCTACAGGTGTGGTGCTATCCACATGGGGGTTCAGAGGAAGCCCCTGACGTCACTGTCCATATATGGACAGTGACATCAAGGGCTTTCCCAAGACAGGAGTCCCCGGCCTAAGATCTTGCGATGCTCTTGCCAGGGACTCCATAGTTAACATTACTGTTCATATATGGACTGTAATGTCAAGGGCTTCCACGGGCTCAGCGCTTGACCAGGATCCGTTTTTCCTTAAAAACGGTTGTTAAAGACTGATCCATTGACTTCTATAGGAGCCGTGGGGCTGTGAAAATGACCAAAAATAGGACATGTGACAGTATTCACGGGCCGTTAAAAAAACAAAACACGGCTGTGTGAATACACCCATAGAACTGCATTGTTCTGAAAATGGCCGTTAAAAACCGTCCGTCACCTGGTCGTGTGAGTGTAGCCTAAGGGTATGTTTACACTTTGTTTTCTGGCGTATTTCGGGGCGTAAACGCCTTGAAAAACGCTATTGAAATTACGGCATTTTGTTCATACAGGGCGTTTTTTTATGCCGCAGGAGCATGTCACTTCTTGAGCCGTTTTTGGAGCTGTTTTTCTCCTGCGGACGGTGCTATACTGCCCCCCTGTAGACGGTGCTATACTGCCCCCCTGTAGACGGTGCTATACTGCCCCCCTGTAGACGGTGCTATACTGCCCCCCTGTAGACGGTGCTATGCTGCCCCCCTGTAGACGGTGCTATACTGCCCCCCTGTAGACGGTGCTATGCTGCCCCCCTGTAGACGGTGCTATGCTGCCCCCCTGTAGACGGTGCTATGCTGCCCCCCTGTAGACGGTGCTATGCTGCCCCCCTGTAGACGGTGCTATGCTGCCCCCCTGTAGACGGTGCTATGCTGCCCCCCTGTAGACGGTGCTATGCTGCCCCCCTGTAGACGGTGCTATGCTGCCCCCCTGTAGACGGTGCTATGCTGCCCCCCTGTAGACGGTGCTATGCTGCCCCCCTGTAGACGGTGCTATGCTGCCCCCCTGTAGACGGTGCTATGCTGCCCCCCTGTAGACGGTGCTATGCTGCCCCCCTGTAGACGGTGCTATGCTGCCCCCCTGTAGACGGTGCTATGCTGCCCCCCTGTAGACGGTGCTATGCTGCCCCCCTGTAGACGGTGCTATGCTGCCCCCCTGTAGACGGTGCTATGCTGCCCCCCTGTAGACGGTGCTATGCTGCCCCCCTGTAGACGGTGCTATGCTGCCCCCCTGTAGACGGTGCTATGCTGCCCCCCTGTAGACGGTGCTATGCTGCCCCCCTGTAGACGGTGCTATGCTGCCCCCCTGTAGACGGTGCTATGCTGCCCCCCTGTAGACGGTGCTATGCTGCCCCCCTGTAGACGGTGCTATGCTGCCCCCCTGTAGACGGTGCTATGCTGCCCCCCTGTAGACGGTGCTATGCTGCCCCCCTGTAGACGGTGCTATGCTGCCCCCCTGTAGACGGTGCTATGCTGCCCCCCTGTAGACGGTGCTATGCTGCCCCCCTGTAGACGGTGCTATGCTGCCCCCCTGTAGACGGTGCTATGCTGCCCCCCTGTAGACGGTGCTATCCTGCCCCCCTGTAGACGGTGCTATCCTGCCCCCCTGTAGACGGTGCTATCCTGCCCCCCTGTAGACGGTGCTATCCTGCCCCCCTGTAGACGGTGCTATGCTGCCCCCCTGTAGACGGTGCTATGCTGCCCCCCTGTAGACGGTGCTATGCTGCCCCCCTGTAGACGGTGCTATGCTGCCCCCCTGTAGACGGTGCTATGCTGCCCCCCTGTAGACGGTGCTATGCTGCCCCCCTGTAGACGGTGCTATGCTGCCCCCCTGTAGACGGTGCTATGCTGCCCCCCTGTAGACGGTGCTATGCTGCCCCCCTGTAGACGGTGCTATGCTGCCCCCCTGTAGACGGTGCTATGCTGCCCCCCTGTAGACGGTGCTATGCTGCCCCCCTGTAGACGGTGCTATGCTGCCCCCCTGTAGACGGTGCTATGCTGCCCCCCTGTAGACGGTGCTATGCTGCCCCCCTGTAGACGGTGCTATGCTGCCCCCCTGTAGACGGTGCTATGCTGCCCCCCTGTAGACGGTGCTATGCTGCCCCCCTGTAGACGGTGCTATGCTGCCCCCCTGTAGACGGTGCTATGCTGCCCCCCTGTAGACGGTGCTATGCTGCCCCCCTGTAGACGGTGCTATGCTGCCCCCCTGTAGACGGTGCTATGCTGCCCCCCTGTAGACGGTGCTATGCTGCCCCCCTGTAGACGGTGCTATGCTGCCCCCCTGTAGACGGTGCTATGCTGCCCCCCTGTAGACGGTGCTATGCTGCCCCCCTGTAGACGGTGCTATGCTGCCCCCCTGTAGACGGTGCTATGCTGCCCCCCTGTAGACGGTGCTATGCTGCCCCCCTGTAGACGGTGCTATGCTGCCCCCCTGTAGACGGTGCTATGCTCCCCACCCCCCCCCCCTGTAGACGGTGCTATACTCCCCACCCCCCCCCCTGTAGACGGTGCTATACTCCCCACCCCCCCCCCCCTGTAGACGGTGCTATACTCCCCACCCCCCCCCCCTGTAGACGGTGCTATACTCCCCACCCCCCCCCCCTGTAGACGGTGCTATACTCCCCACCCCCCCCCCTGTAGACGGTGCTATACTCCCCCCCCCCCCCCCCTGTAGACGGTGCTATACTGCCCCCCCCTGTAGACGGTGCTATACTGCCCCCCCTGTAGACGGTGCTATAATGCCCCCCCCTGTAGGCGGTGCTATAATGCCCCCCCCTGTAGACGGTGCTATACCCCCCCCCCCCTGTAGACGGCGCTATACTGCCCCCACCCCCCTGTAGACGGCGCTATACTCCCCCCCCCCCCCCACCCCCTGTAGACGGCGCTGTACATCCCCCCCCCCCCCTGTAGACGGTGCTATACTCCCGCTCTGTAGACGGTGCTATACAGCCCCCCCCCCTGTAGACGATGCTATACTGCCCCCCCCTGTAGACGGTGCTATACTGCCCCCCCCTGTAGACGGTGCTATACTGCCCCCCCTGTAGACGGTGCTATACTGCCCCCCCTGTAGACGGTGCTATACTGCCCCCCCTGTAGACGGTGCTATACTGCCCCCCCCTGTAGACGGTGCTATACTGCCCCCCCCTGTAGAAGGTGCTATACTGCCCCCCCCCTGTAGACGGTGCTATACTCCCGCTCTGTAGACGGTGCTATACTGCCCCCCCCCCTGTAGACGGTGCTATACTGCCCCCCCCTGTAGACGGTGCTATACTGCCCCCCCTGTAGACGGTGCTATACTGCCCCCCCCTGTAGACGGTGCTATACTGCCCCCCCCCTGTAGACGGTGCTATACTGCCCCCCCCCTGTAGACGGTGCTATACTGCCCCCCCCCTGTAGACGGTGCTATACTGCCCCCCCCCCCCCTGTAGACGGTGCTATACTGCCCCCCCCTGTAGACGGTGCTATACTGCCCCCCCCCCCCCTGTAGACGGTGCTATACTGCCTCCCCTGTAGACAGTGCTATACTTATATAAATTAAAATTGTGCTGAAACGTCCAAATATTATTTTAGGAAAGTAAAAAAAACTGGTTCCTGGTTAGAATGATCACTTGCACACTGTATTACTACATAACGCCCAACCGTCCCGTCCCAGGCGGTCTGAAAAATGTCCCGCTGGGCGCTGCAGCTGTATCAAAACAGCTGATCGTTGCTGACAGGCGGCCTGCATGCCGGACGACTGCAGCAACGATCAGCGTCAGAAGGAGGCAGGAGGTCTTGCGGCGGTGTTTTGACTGGGGTCGATGCCGGCCCGGGAGTGGACCAGTCCAGTCACCTGACCACCGGGGGCCCGTGTGTGGAGCGATCTACAGGGGGGGGCCGTGTGTGGAGCGATCTACAGGGGGGGGCCCATGTGTGGAGTGATTTACAGGGGGGGACTGTGTGGAGCTATCTACAGGGGGGGACCGTGTGTGGAGCTATCTACAGGGGGGGCCGTGTGTGGAGCTATTTACAGGGGGGGCCGTGTGTGGAGCTATTTACAGGGGGGGCCGTGTGTGGAGCTATCTACAGGGGGGGGGCGTGTGTGGAGCTATCTACAGGGGGGGGGGGCGTGTGTGGAGCTATCTACAGGGGGGGGGGCGTGTGTGGAGCTATCTACAGGGGGGGGGGGCGTGTGTGGAGCTATCTACAGGGGGGGGCCGTGTGTGGAGCTATCTACAGGGGGGGGCCGTGTGTGGAGCTATCTACAGGGGGGGGCCGTGTGTGGAGCTATCTACAGGGGGGGGCCGTGTGTGGAGCTATCTACAGGGGGGGGCCGTGTGTGGAGCTATCTACAGGGGGGGGCCGTGTGTGGAGCTATCTACAGGGGGGGCCGTGTGTGGAGCTATCTACAGGGGGGGGCCGTGTGTGGAGCTATCTACAGGGGGGGGCCGTGTGTGGAGCTATCTACAGGGGGGGGCCGTGTGTGGAGCTATCTACAGGGGGGGGGCCGTGTGTGGAGCTATCTACAGGGGGGGGCCGTGTGTGGAGCTATCTACAGGGGGGGGGCCGTGTGTGGAGCTATCTACAGGGGGGGGGCCGTGTGTGGAGCTATCTACAGGGGGGGGGCCGTGTGTGGAGCTATCTACAGGGGGGGGGCCGTGTGTGGAGCTATCTACAGGGGGGGGCCGTGTGTGGAGCTATCTACAGGGGGGGGCCGTGTGTGGAGCTATCTACAGGGGGGGGGCCGTGTGTGGAGCTATCTACAGGGGGGGGGCCGTGTGTGGAGCTATCTACAGGGGGGGGGCCGTGTGTGGAGCTATCTACAGGGGGGGGGGCCGTGTGTGGAGCTATCTACAGGGGGGGGGGGCCGTGTGTGGAGCTATCTACAGGGGGGGGGGCCGTGTGTGGAGCTATCTACAGGGGGGGGGGCCGTGTGTGGAGCTATCTACAGGGGGGGGGCCGTGTGTGGAGCTATCTACAGGGGGGGGGGCCGTGTGTGGAGCTATCTACAGGGGGGGCCGTGTGTGGAGCTATCTACAGGGGGGCCGTGTGTGGAGCTATCTACAGGGGGGGCCGTGTGTGGAGCTATCTACAGGGGGGGCTGTGTGTGGAGCTATCTACAGGGGGGGCTGTGTCTGGCGCTATAAAATGGGGAAAGAGCGTTGTGTGGGGGAGTTCTAATTTCAATAAAAAAATATTTTCTTATGTCTCTGTGTTTTTTTTAATACTTTAATAGCGCCTTGGTAATGGCAGTTTTCTACTGGTACAAAGGCTGCAACTAACCCCCATTATTAATCTGCTACCCACCGCCTCCAGGGGTGCTGGGAAGAGCCGGGTATGATTCAGTACATGAGCATCTGTAGTGACCGGTGGGCACTGGGGCGGCCGCAGGCTGGTATTACGAGGCCGGAAAGGGCCAAAAACTTTGTCCCTTCCCATCCTGGTAATGCTATGCTGCTGCCGCTATGTTAGATCTGTCTGGTTATGAAAAATGGGGGATCGGGGGACCCCACATCGTTTTAAAAAGAAAATTAAAAAAATGAAGAAAACGACATTGCGTCCCCCCATTTTCATAACCAGCCAGATACAACACAGCAGCAGTCTGGCATTACCACTGTTTCTGGCCTATCTCAGCCTAATAATAACAGCCTGCGGCCGACCCAGTGCCTGCCCGTCACTACAGGTGGTTGGGTACTGGATCGTACCCGCCTTTCTCCAACAACCCTGGTGGCGGTGGGTACCGGGGTAATAATGGGGGGATATTTGCAGCCTTTTTACTGGCGAACACTAAGCCCCACCTTAGTAATGGACGCGGTCAGACAACTGCCATTACCAAGGCAGTATTAAAAAAAACATACATATAAGAAAATATTTTTTATTGAAATAAGAACCCCCCCCCCCCCACAAAATCCACCTTCACCATTTTTTTTTATATTTTTTTTTAAAACGTAGATCATCGCAGTAGTCCAACGAATCTACGACATAGTCCAGCGGAACCTGCAAAACAAAAATAAGAAAGTTAGTAATATGAAAAATAAAAAAACTTCTCCTCACCCCAGCGACTTCTGTCTTCCCTGCGCTGCAATAGAAACTAGACCGCAATGAATAATAATTCCCCTTCATGTAACTCTGCTACCTGTCAGCTGAAAAGTCATCCACCACAGGGAAAAATGTTTGATTCCAAGGTGTTTCTTTGTGGTACTACGCCATGGGAAAACATTCCATTGACCGGTAGAAGAGTTGCACAACAGGAAAAAACATTCCCCATCATGTAACTCTGCTACCTGACAATTTAAAACTCATTCACCACAGGGTCTCCCTCTTGACTTTCACTGTTCTCAGCCTTTTGGTTTGTCCTGCAGCTGCTGCGCCGTGATGAGCAAATGTTATACCCAAGATAGGAAAAGTAACACAAAGACGATATAACCGGATCCATAATATCTGTGATATCCAGACAGTCTAGAGATCCGCAGTGACGATATAACCGGATCCATAATATCTGTGAGACAGTCTAGAGATCCGCAGTGAGAATTTGCGCACGTTATTTGAAGAAGGATCTGGCCGTGATTTCATGTGTTTATGCCGATATTGGGCGTGGTTAAGGGCGTGGCTTAAAATGTCTCTTTTCTGAATTCAAAAGTTGTGAGGTATGTTACTATGTCTCACTTCTATAACGGATGTTAATGTTACAACATTGTATTGCCCAAGTTGTTATTTATTTGCTGCGGCTGCTTGTAGTTTATGCCTACATTTTATACATTCACACTGGTGCTGGGTTTCTGCAGTTACCCGGTACCCGCTATGCTGACCAAGAGTAACCGATTATTACAATTATTAAAGCGTACAACCTCTCTGACATGTTTCAGGGGGTCCTCCCCAGCGCCCTCTGCATCTATCGCCATAAATGTCCGATAGATGCGGGTCCCACCTCTGGGACCTGCACCTATCTCTAGAATGGGGCTCCCTGAACCCTGTTCTACCTTGCTTGGTTCCCGCTGCTTCTGGACCACCGAAGTAAATGGGAGTTACGGAAACAGAGTAGTACGGTGAGCTATGCAGTTTCTGGAACTCAGTATTTAAGAAAACAACATAGCTCGTGGTTCAGGGGGCCCCGTTCTAGGGATAGGTGTAGGTCCCAAAAGTGGGACCCACATCTATTGGACATTTATGGCATATACTGTGGGTGTGCCATAAATGTCCAAGATGGGAATATCCCTTTAGGGCAAGTGGTAATTATAGAGTTTTCCACCTTAAATGCTCTGCAAAAGAATGAATAAAAAAAGAGAGAACTGCTAGCAATGTGTAAGAACCTCTTAAATAGGCACTGAACCTTCAACAAACTTTGCATAAATCAATAGTATAAGCGAATATAAGAAACGTTGCCAATATATTGTTTTAGACAAAAATGCCACTTTCTCTACTTATCACGCTCGTCCTGTTAAAAAAAGGAGGACTAATGGGGGGACATAACAAGGCCAACCAGGTAAACAACAAGACAACAGAATGGGGTGTTTTGGGGAGCTATATGTTCAGACACATCCATTTTTAATAAATTGTATTATTTGCAAATATTCCCTATTTTTTTAGAACTAGGACTATGGTGCAGAAATGTGATGTTGGAAATACCCCTTTTAAATTTGTTTTCTTTAAGTGTTACTATTTCTTTCAAAACACTTGTTTTCAAATTTTTCAGTCTTAAGAAATTGCATGTTTTAGCATGACCTCTAGATTGTGGAGAAGGACCGTGAATTACTTTATCATACACAATGCCGTACCTGGGGTCTGAAGACGCTGTGAGGGAGCTGAAGAAAGCACTCTCTAATCCTCACATCCAAGGAGACAGATTGAGATACAGGAATGTCATCCACAAGGTGATCCGGTAAGAATGACACCACTGACATTGAAATTGCTACACCGCCTTCTAGTACAGTGTGTACATATTTATTAGGTAATCTGGGTTTAGAGGTTGTCCGTTTCTAGCAAATCTGTGTTATTATTTGTATAATGAAAAGTAGAGAAAAGGGCAAGAAACCACGGCGCCACTTGGTGTGGATCAAAGAAGGTGGAGGTGAGAAACAAAGATAATATATGCTCACCGTGAGGTTATGAAAGTTGAATGAAGGAGTCCACGAGATAGCTGCTGCCAGATCCGGGCCGGTTACCGAGGTGACCGCTTGGGTATGATGCACCGCTTGAACTCTGACCTGCTTGAGTTTTTGGCGGTTTTTTTGCCCAGTCTGAACTGGCTCCAATCAGATGACCTCTTCTGTGTGTATATATACATGTCTCTTTTTTTCTGTGTTCACCATGCCTGACGAAAACGCCAGTTCGGCGTTGAAACGCGTTGCATAGCAATAAATACTTTTACGTTCACCCGACTTCTGGATTTATCCTGTCCTCACCACACAGCAGCGCCAATATAGATCTATATTCATTGACGCAGTGTTACTTACGGTAGTTTGTTTCTATGTTTGTTTTTATCACTATTTTTTATTTTAATTAGTTTACGTCTCTTAGAGCAAATGGAGTGTTAGGGGGGGGGGTGAAGGTGGCATCGATGAATGTTGCTGGGGCAATGCCTAATTAAAAGGTTAGTTTATTGCCTTAGATGGAGAGTGCATAACATTTGTATTAATTCTTAGAGTTACTGCGAGGGGAAGGAGCCCTAACAGGGATAATTGGTGCATTAGGGTTCGGCCATGAAACCGCAGATGCATAAAGGGGGGGGGGTGGTTGTTGATGGGAAATACGGCAACAAATGTGTCAACCGGGTCCCGTGGTTACATATTTGGGCTGTTCCACTGTACTGTATTTTTGGAGAGGGGCTGGTGGGATCTATAGGTTTTCCGATGTTTGTCTAGGGATGTTTGATAATTAGTCTAGAGATGACTCTGTGATGTCGTTTAGACCAAATGGGTATAGTGTGTTCATTTTAAAAATCCAGAAGTTTTCTCTTTGTTTTAATTTGTTAAATCTGTTTGGGACGTCGGGGTGAATGTATTCAATGGGTGATATTGTATTACAAACTACCGTAAGTAACACTGCGTCAATGAAAACATTAAATTTTAATTCTAGTTCCATTACTCACATTCAATATCAATATCTACCTATTCCTTCTCGGCAACACATTCTTCTTTCCTCTCCCTCTGTTCTTGCTGCATAGACCGGCGTCCTCTGGCGTTTTGCGGTTCACCGTGCGTTCCATCTTGTTTTGGACCACGTCGGCCACCGTAGCGTAGGTGGTCTCCTTGACAACCGGTAACAAATCCAATCTGCACACGTAACTTCTCATATCTCAGTTACACAAATGTCCCACGATTGAAATAAATAAACCACTAAAAATAAATCATACACTACTTGTTCACCATTTGTTCCCTTCTGATATCATCAGTTAACCATGCAATAACAAAACATTGCCGTCCCTCACACACAATGTTTTTATCCAATCCCCCGACATTTTACACACATTTTTTATTTATGAACAAAATAAGAGTTCCCTACAGTGACAACTCGCCTTTTACCTTTCCTATGGTTTTTATTGTGTTTTATTGTGTAAATACTATGAAATGTCATTGCAATGGATTGCACCGCTTGAACTCTGACCTGCTTGAGTTTTTGGCGGTTTTTTTGCCCAGTCTGAACTGGCTCCAATCAGATGACCTCTTCTGTGTGTATATATACATGTCTCTTTTTTTCTGTGTTCACCATGCCTGACGAAAACGCCAGTTCGGCGTTGAAACGCGTTGCATAGCAATAAATACTTTTACGTTCACCCGACTTCTGGATTTATCCTGTCCTCACCACACAGCAGCGCCAATATAGATCTATATTTTCTCTCCGTGCTTTCATTATAATGAAAAGTAACATTTTCCAATATACTTTCTGTATCCATTCCTTTTGGTCTTCAAGATCTCTGCTTGCTGTCATTCAATAGTAACCTTCATCGATTACTTAGAGGATAAAAACCTATCCACAGTCATGTGATGGACACACAGGTGCAGAACTGATTATAGTAACCGTACGTGTATGAGAGTTCTGTCTACTAATGAGCCATGAACCTGTGTGTCCATCACGTGACCAGGACACATTTTTATTAACTCCTTAATGACCAGGCCTGAAAAGGGCTAAGTTTTTTCGTTTTTGCCTTTCAGCACCTATCACATACTGATGACCTATTCTGTGGATGGGTCATCCGCATGAAAAACTGCACCCTGCCTGGACAACCCCTTTAAATCTTTCCATTAACAAGGTCATGTAGATACCTAATATGTGTAGTTTTTTTGTAATGTATGGGCAATAAAATATATTTTATGCTAAATAATAACTTTTTGTTAACATTTTTTTTGTAATCCATTAGACTGTCACTATGACAACGCTGCTGTTGGGACAACACATAGTGTGCCCTAACAGCAGGCTTATAGAACAGACAGCCCTGGGGTCCTTTCTACGTCCCCAGGGTTTCCCCGGTCTTCGATCACGTCACCATGTTTCCGGTGACGCAGTCGAAGAGAGGAGTCCACTTTGATCTTGCCGCGGTAACGGACTGAGGCGATCAAAGGGTTAAATAACTGGGGTCAATGTTTTTTTTTTTCCTAGCTGTATTCAGAAGGTTTCTCTAAGTACAGGAGCTGTAAGTTACAGCTCCTGCTTAGAGCATGAGCGCTCACTGGAGCGATCAGAATCCTCTTCTACAGCGATGCCAAATGACACAATGTACCATTAGAACACTGGAGTGATGGTTGCTGGAAATGGGCCTCTATACACCTATGTAGATATTGCATTAAAAACCAGACGTTTGCAGCTAGAATAGTCATTTAGCACATTAACAATGTATAGAGTGTATTTCTGATTAATTTAATGTTATCCTCATTGAAAAAAAACTGTGCTTTTCTTTCAAAAATAAGGAAATTTCTAAGTGACCCTAAACTTTTGAACGGTAGTGTATATATATGTGTGTGTGTGTGTGTGTGTGTGTGTGTGTGTGTGTGTGTGTGTATATATATATATATATATTGAAAAGTTTATGACTTATACCCATAGGCTCCTGCGTAATACCAGAGGGTATTCCTTTTTTTTTTTTTTTTTTTCGGCCTCTCTTATGGAATAGTGTAGTTCCCTACATTATTCCATATTGCAAAAACGTATACCAGCTTGACGGAGGCCAAAAGGACACTCTTTTGGCCTCCGTTGGGCTTATGGAGCCCCATGGACACATTTAGCGTGTATGTCGCAAGCTTTCCTGGTGTACACACTAAACATAGGGCAAAAACGTGATGCAAAATTGTTGTTATTTGTGTTTGTTTTTTTGTTTTTTTAATGCTATTCATTTTTTAATTAAAAAACTTCCCTTAGGGCTGCTATATTGGTGACAATCACTCACTTCTTCTATAGACAATGCTGCAGGGTGTGTGCTTTATGGCAGGTGCCATGAATGAGAGGCAATTGACAGAGAAATGTCATAGACTATTGCAGTTTCCAGGAAGTGATGGAGTACAGTCGCTCACCCAGAGAACGGAGAGTGACAAGGGAGATGCATACTGAGCCTTATCTGTGTCTTTCGTGTTGCTATCCTACTTTATTAGGGCTCATGCTGTACAATAGTACTCATGAAAACAGTAAATAAATCCCATGACCTCTAATGGTGATGTGATAACTCTGCTCTTATTGTCCCAGTCTATGCAGCAAAGCTGACGAGTGAGCTGCAAATAACAGGAAGTATCGTCATGCATGTCAAGCATTGGAAATGTGTGAAATTTTTCATGATTTAAACAATATTTCCATTGGGAAAATAATCTGAATTGTGGGATATGTCTTTTTGTGTATTCCCATTTCCTGATGAGGGTATCAATAGCATAAAATATCGGATCAGGGATAAATTGCCTTGTGTGGCCAGCTTTACAGTATATATATATAACAGTGGTAAGTGTCTATCGAGTGACCTCAAAAAAAGATGACATAAACACCCTAACTTATCAGACTCCCTATATTTGCATGATTTAGATATTTGATTGTAATTATGATATTTGTGTTGTGTATTGACATTTGAATTTTATGGTCTTTTTTTTAAGGCAGATGACGCATGGAGTTGATGTATCCAGCGTCTTTATGGAGATGGTTAAA
The DNA here is from genome assembly GCF_050947455.1 of Rhinoderma darwinii. NCBI lineage: Eukaryota > Metazoa > Chordata > Amphibia > Anura > Rhinodermatidae > Rhinoderma > Rhinoderma darwinii. The sequence continues at coordinate 359,711,114 of NC_134688.1, forward strand.
GCCAGTGCTACTGTAGATATCGTGCAAAAGAAACTGGTTTACTTATATATGTGCACATATGCCCCTCAAAAACCAGATTTGGCTCTGTTGACAATCAACACTCTATGTAAGGACTGCTCGGACCCCAACCCTATGGTGAGAGGATTGGCGCTGCGGAGTATGTGCAACCTCAGGTCAGTATTTTATGGAAATTAAATATATTGCTTACACTGAATGACATGTCACTTGGCTACATCTTGTTCTACAGAACAACCCCTCTGGACTGCTGTAGTTTATAAGGTACAGAGTTACATGTTCAGAATGCATCCAAGGGTCACAATGTCTACTTTTACTGTCAGGTTATGTTCACACCTACCAGGTTTTCTGTCCGGATCTGCAGACGGCAAAATCTGTAGTGTATTGCAGTAGCAACAAGTGGATGATATTTTAACAAATTTCATCCACACACTGCGGAAAAATTCAGCAGAGAAAACTTTTAGCAATTTACTTTCGTTCAGATTTTTTATTTGCAGCATGTCAATATATGTTGCGGAATCGTTGCTTTTTTGTTGCGGATGTTCCCCATAGAGTTCAATAGGGAAGTTTAAAATCTACTACAAATTGCAAATCTTGCTATTTGTGCTGCGAAACCGCAGCAAAAATTGCAGGTAGGGGGAAAAGAACCTAATTCCTGTTTAAAATATAAAAAGAAAAATGTCCCTGTCCCCCTCGACTGTTCTCCGAGCTGTCGGCCTCCTGTGATGATGCTGTGGCTTATGTGACTGCTATATCAGTGGTCATATGGGACACAACTTAACAGGAGGCTGGCTGCTCGGAGACTAGACGAACGGAGTAATAACACGTCGGCGACTAAGAAGTTGCCATTACGGACGAAAATTTCCACCTAATTGAATACAATTTGGTGCGGACTACCCACGGGTTCTTGGTCGGTTACACTGCAGACTTTTCCGCAGTGTATCCGACCTGTGGGTAGATAGCCTAAAAGAGGTAGTAGCAGCAAAAGCTTTTGTCACTGAATGTCCAGTTGTTGAAGCTCCAACCTGCAATAAACATGTTTTACATTTTGTGACTTCTTATTTTTGCCTCAGTGTCTATTTGTTCTCTCTCAGAATGCCAGGCATCCAGGAGTATATACAACAGCCTGTTCACAATGGACTACGAGACAAAGCATCCTATGTAAGGAGAGTGGCGGTGCTGGGATGTGCTAAAATGCACAGGCAACAATGGGATGTGGAAATTGGTGAGTTTTTTTTTTTAACTGCAATGTACTGGTAACTGACTTGATAGTTGCTCATAAACGAGGGAAACATCCCTGACAGTTGTAGTTTAACCGGGCCGAGGACTGTCGCCCGCATTTGCGGACCATGCTCACAGTAATAAGTATAGGAGCACGGTCCGTAAATGCGAAAAATAGGACCTGTCCTTTTTTTACGGCTCATTTCTATGGCCCGGACACACACCCGTAAATATACTGGAAGGTGTCCGTGGCTGATAGAAATGAATGTGTCAGTATTTTATCCGCAATTAAGCAATTGCGGATACAAACTAGAGTCCTGTGTGTGGCGTCTTAATCTGAGATTCTTACTACATACGGAAACCGCAGCAGCCGCAAAGTAGAAAGTGTGAGAAGCTGCGACAGGATTAACCTTCCTTATTTCTGTGGCGCTTCTAGTGTGACACTTTTCAGACTCCCCAGGAGCCCCCCCCTCCTCCTGCTGCTCCATAATACACAGGAATCCATCTTACTTTGCTGCTAATATAACTACATCCAGCATGAAGTAATATAGCAGCAGAGATCTTCACTGTATACATGCTGCACACTCGGTCGTCGTAATCGTGTCCCCCCCCCCCCCACACACAGTGGACTTTTCCATCTCAGAAGCACGAAGTCTCACAAAGCAGCCACATTTTATGACACTTGGACCGCTCACTGTTTCTTGGGGGGAGCCAACTTCAGCTGAATTCATCTCCACTCTTAAAGGGCCAGAGCTTTTATCACTACAGTTTTTGATTTTCCCAACTCTATACATTTGAGAATAGTTTTACATGTTGGTCTTCTATTGCTTCATAAGGTTTCCCCTATTTACGATGGGAGGTGGAGACCCCCGCCCCCAGTTGTCAATTTAGTAATCTATTACCATATTAGCTGCAGAAACTAACGGGACTGATTGTGAAGGAATAGAAGCATGTAGTGCGATTTAAAAAAAAAAAAAAAAAAAAAAGACTGAAAGAATGGGGAAGGCAGAGATCAAGGTATAGCAGCATTTTAACTTTTTTGGGGACATCATGGGTCTTCCTTAAACCCTTTATGTTATGACTGGGGTAAAAGTGTCATTTTTAAGTATCCTTCATGTGCCTCCATACTTTTTACGCCCTTTAGCTTGATACGAAGCCCCGCCAGCTCCAGTCAATATAGTTCAGTCCATACCATATATCACAGATAAATTTAGCAGGTTTACAATCGATAAAAATGAAATGCAAAACAAACTACTTAGATTCCTGTAGTCATTCCGGACATTGTCCCAATTAGTTGTTTAGCTTCACAGATACATTCCGGTATTTTAAACCGAGAACACTGAGGTCTCATTCCCTGAGTTCCTCCATCACGTGAGGGGGGGCATGCCCCTTCCTTCATAGGGCACATGGACAGGGGTTCTGGTCATGAGAGAATTCCTTTAATATGGGAGTTTCTCCTGAGATTCCCAGCAAACTGCTGAACTTGCTGGAGGAAGCCATGGCCGGCTAGACATTTCCTGAGTATATACTCTGATAATGACATGAAATTATCTGTGCGATATCTGATAAAAATGTTACCATAATTGAGAAGCAAGCAATTTCAAACGAACATGTAAATCCTTAAGGGGGTTTTACACTGGGCGATTATCGGGCAGACAAGCCTTCATATAACGCTCGTTGCCGATAATTACCCTGTGTAAACGGGAACGAACAGTAGATGAACGTGCAAACGCTCGTTCACCTGCTGATCGCATTGTTTTAAAAAAGTAAAATATTATTGTTGTCGGCAGCACATCTCCCTGTGTAAACAGGGAGACACGCTGCCGACATGATAATAATGTATGGGGACGATGTGAGCAACGACAGCGATGTTGGCGAAAATCGTTCGGTGTAATAGGGCCTATAGTGGTATATTTTGTTTTCGTTTTGTCTTTTTATATCTATCATTCAGTTTAAGCAGTTTAAGAGTAATTCTTCAGGTTATTACGGTCATATAGATACCTAATATGTGTAGGTTTTTTGTTTTTATTTAGTGTTGGGGCAATAAAATATATTTTATGCAAAATAATGCCTTTTTTTGGGACTCTTAATTTTTTTTTTTTTTTTATCCCATTAAGGCATAACTTTATAACTTTATTTTTTACTTGTAATGTATTAGCATACTCCTGTATGCTAATACATTACACTGTGTCACTATGCCACAGGCTGCTATTAGGGCAGCACATAGTGTGCCTGAACAGCAGGCAAACGGAACAGACAGCCCTGGGGTCCTTTCTAGGTCCCCAGGGCTGACTGCAGAGGGATTCCCTGGTGTTTGATCGCATCACCGGAATCCCGGTAATGCGATCAAAGAGGGGAATTCCCTCTGATCATGCCACGGTCACGGACCGCGGCAATCAAAGGGTTAAACAGCTGGAGTCCGAATGTTTTCCGACCCCAGCTGTATTCAGGAGGCTTCTCTAGGATCAGTAGCTGTTCGTTACAGCTCCTGCTTAGAGGATGAACACTCACACGAGCGCTCAGCAGCCTGATCTGCAGCGATGCCAAAAGACGTAGACTGGGGACCTGCACCGCCTGACGTCCAAAGACGGTGGGCGGTTGGGAAGGAGTTAAATCTTGATAATAAAATTGACATTTTTCTATTATAAATGGTGTCTGACTCCTGTTTCTCAGTTTTAAATTATGTTAATGTGTTGTGAAACTGTGGTGTACGAGCACCACTAAATATAAGATACTTGACTTGAAGTAACATTGAATGGTCAAAAAGTACATTATGGAAAAGCGCACACTCAAAAACATCTCAAGACCAGGTCCATGCAAAATATTACAAAACTTGCTGCAGAATTTATTCAAGGTGACAACCATACACAAGGGTCAACAATGTATACATCGTCTATACGTTGTTGACTCTTGAGTATGGTTGACACCTTATGAAAGATTTCTGCAGCAAATTCTGTAATATATAGCATGGACCTGGTCTTTGTGTCTTGTTTTTGATGTATTCTCACTATATTTTTAGATGTGCACCTTTCCGTACTTATGTTAATGTAAGCATTGGGGGGAAAAAGGAGGGGAAAGAGAGCATGTTTTGCAAACACCCACGCAGCTCTGAACTTGCTGGTTCACAAGCTCGCCAGAGAAACCCGCTTTGGAAAATAAAGGAAGCAAAAAAATGTAAAAAAAGTTGACTAGCAAAATAGTGTAACTTTCGGTTCCAGTGCCGTCTCCAGATACATACCCTTTAAAGCCATTATTTCTTTGCTTATTTTGAGTAAAATCATTGAGTTTTCTACAAAACACGTATAAAATGAAGAAAAGTTCACATTTAACTGTACTAAACTTATTTTTTTAGATGGAGCTATTGTAAATGAGTTGTACAGTCTACTGCGAGACCCTGACCCTATTGTGTTAGTGAACAGTTTACGGGCGCTAGAAGAAATTTTGAGAGGAGAAGGTGGAGTTGTTATCAATAAACCCATTGCTCATCATCTGCTGAACAGGTATATTTTTCTTATAGGTTTTTCAGTGATGCTGATAGAAAATTCAATCCTTATAAATTCTACCAACCAGGTTTGCAATAAAATGCTTAGTGCTTCTAAAAATGGCATAGATGATGTCTAACATAAGTGACTTCATTTTACCAGACTGATGCCATTTGTAATTCAGACTAGGACTTATGCTTTTTTTTATAGTACAAATAAAAGTCTCATATATAATTTTATTGAATCGCTATATTTTTAGATTCATTAGTGAGTTGTTTTTTTTTATGATTGCTGCTTTTTTTAACAGTTTTCAAAAGTAGTGCTACCTTTTCATGCATAGGTATTATTACAATTTCTTGAACATGATTATGCATGTGAGTTTCAAGAGACTGTGTTAGAAATACTCAATACTTAGTCTCTTTCCTAAACTGTTCTACATATTGTAATGTTCAATCATCATTTATGAATGATTTTCTATATGTACATAGTTTAGTTAGTATCTTTGCAGAACCTCTTTTTATCATCCTGCTGTCCCCCTTCATGTATTTTGCAGGGTATGGTTATTTACCACCCACTTGACTTCATATCTGGCTACATGCAGTAAAGTGGTCAGTCACAGGAAGTTCTAAGGGTATGTTCACACGACAGCGCAAAAAATACGTCTGAAATTACGGAGCTGTTTTCAGGTGAACACAGCTCCTGAATTTCAGAAGTTTTTGCATGTACTCACATTTTTTGCGGCGTCTTTTATGGACGTAATTGGAGCTTTTCTTCATTGGAGTCCATGAAAAACGGCTCAAAATACGTCCCAAGAAGTGTCCTGCACTTCTTTGACGCGGGCATAATTTTACACGCAGTCTTTTGACAGCGACGCTTAAAATTACACCTAGTCTGCACAGAACATCGTAAAACCCATTGCAGGCGTATTGGAGCCGTCTTTTCAGGCGTAATTCAAGGCATAAAACGCCTGAATTACATCTGTAAATAGGTCGAGTGCACATATCCTTACTGTCATACAGGACACTCAGTCGATGCTAGAAAAGTGTGTCTTAGGTCCTTTTGAGTCAAACAGGGACAGTGGAAAGGCAACACAAAAAACTATGATGTAAGATATTAAACATTTGAGATTGACATTTGAGACCTTGTTTAGTGTAAGGCTAGGTTCACATCATGTTTTTGCATCCTGTTGAAAGATGCTGTTTTTTCCTCTTGTCAAATTGACCTTTAAAATAGGATGCGGCAGAAAACAAAAATTTATGCAGGCTGCCTTTTTCTGTCCTGTTGAAGAACAGCATCTAGACTGATCCTGTTTTCGTACCAATAGACGTCACTTGCAACAGGACAGGCATCCTGTTTGAAAGGTACCTCTTTAACCCCTTCCCGACATTTGACGTACATGTACGTCATGGAAAGCATTGACTTCCCGCAAAATGCCGTACATGTACGTCAAATGTTTGGCACCGGCTCAGAAACTGAGTCGGTACCATCATCACCGGATCTCAGCTGTATCTTACAGCTGACATCCGACTGTAACGGCGGGGACCGAAATTAGCTTCGATCCCCGCCATTAACCCCTTAAGTGCAGCGCTCAAACGCGATCGCTGCACTTAAGGTGTTTGCAGCTCATCGGAGCCCCAGCAATGAAATTGCCGGGGTTCCGGTGGCTGCAATGGCAACCGGAGGCCTAATACTGGCCTCCCGGTCTGCCTAGCACCGAAGCCGGTCAAGATCCGCCCGGCGTCGGAGCCTGATCGGCTTCCGTAGCTGCCGGCAAGATGGCGCCGGTTCAGGAGCTGATCCGGCGTCATCAGCGGTGGATGTCAGCTGTACTGTACAGCTGACATCCACCTGTAACGGCAGGAACCGGAGCTAGCTCCGATCCCTGCCATTAACCCCTTCGATGCAGCAATCGAAAAGCGATTGCTGCATCGTAGCGGTTACTAGCAGATCGCCAGCCCTGACAGGCAATCGGGACTGGCGACTGCTGTTATGGCAACAGGAGACACAATGGTCTCCTGCTCTGCCATTACGGAAGCCTATTAGGCCCCGCCGGGAGGCGAAGCCTAATCGGCTTGCTGTCAGTGAATGACTGACAGATCTAATACATTGCACTACATAGGTAGTGCAATGTATTAGAAAAAAAAAAATCTGACCGTTGGACCTTCAAGTCCCCTAGTGGGACTTGAAGAAAAGTGTAAAAAAAGTATAAAAAAGTGTAAAAAAAAGTGCAAAAAATAAAAGTTTGAAAACAATAAAAGTTTCAAGTAATCAAATAAAACACAATCCCCCTTTTACTCTTATCAAGTCCTTTATTATTGAAAAATAATAATAAACCATATGTATTTGGTATCGCCACGACCGTAACGACCTGAGGTATCAAAATATTATATTATTTATTGCACGCGGTGAACAGCGTAAAAAAAAAACGTAAAAAACGTTACCAGAGTTTCTGTTTTTTAGTCACTTTGCCCTACAAATATTAGAATAAAAAGTGATCAAAAAGTCGCATGTATCCAAAAATGGTACCTATAAAAACTATAGCTCGTCCCGCAAAAACCAAGCCCTCATACACCTCCGTCGACAAAAAAATTAAAACGTTATGGTTCTCACAACTTTGCGACAGAAAAAAAATACATTCTTTTTACAAAAGTAATTTTATTGTGAAAAAAGTTGTAAAACAAAAAAATGCTATAAATTAGGTATCGCCAGAATCGTACTGTCCCACAGAATAAAGTTAACATGTAATTTATAACGCATGGTGAACGCTGTATAAAAAAAACCGAAAAAAGCTGTGCCAGAATTGCATTTTTTTGTTTACCTGGCATTCCAAAAAATAGGATAAAAGGTGATCAAAAAGTCACATGTACCCCAAAATGGTACCAATAATAACTACAGCTCATCCCGCAACAAACCAGCCCTCATACCGCTACGTCTATGAAAAATAAAATTAGTTATGGCTCCAATAAGTCAGGAAATAAAAAAATATGCAGTTGTGCCCGAGGGGAACATTTCTTCTGTTTGAAGAGGCGATTTATCAAGGACCTAAAATTAGGGAACCAGGAAAGGGAGAGCCCAAACATATCTGCTGGAAGCGCCGGTGCCCGTATTATACCAGGACAACACTTCCTAGCAAAATTCCCCAAACTACAAAGGTGCAGAGTGTGGACCAAAAGGGGGATAAGAAATTACACCATTTATCAGTGCGACACTGGCCTGTGCGGAAAGGACTGCTTCACAGCGTAACACACATCTATGGATTATTAATTTTTTTTCATACCACCTGACTATGCCCCTTATATACTCCGCCCCGCTTACATGTACCCCCACATTATAAAACACCAGCAATACTCAAACAAGTTTAGTACCAAGCAAAATCCGCTCTCCAAAAGCCAAATGGTGCTCCCTCGGCTCTGAACCCTACAGCGTCCCCAAACAGCAGTTTCCTTCAACATATATGGCATCGTCATACCCGGGAGAACCCTTTTAACAATTTTTGGGGTGTGTGTCTCCAGTGTCATAAGCTTGGCATGACATATTTGCCACTGAATGGCATATCTAGGGAAAAATATAAATTTTTAATTTCCACCATCCGCAGTGCATTCATTTATGGAAAAGACCTGTTGGGTGAAAATCCTCACTACACCTCTTAATAAATGCCTTGAGGGGTGCAGTTTCCATAATGGGGTCACTTCTCAGGGGTTTCTTTTTATTATTTCACATCTGAGCCTCTGCAGTTGTGAACCAATACTTTGTAAATCGCCAAATTAGGCCTCCACTCCGCATGGTACTCTTCACTCCTGAGCCCTGTCATATGTCCAGGCAAAAGATTAGGGCCACATGTAGGGTGTTTCTAAAACCGGGAAACACCGCATAATAATTAGAGGGCTGTCTTGTTATGGTGGCACAAGCTGGGCACCACTTATTGGCATATCTATGGAAGAAAATCCCATTTTCACTCTGCAACATCGAGTGAACACTAATTTCTACAAAACACCTGCAGGGTTAAAATGCTTACTACACCCCTAGGTAAATGCATTGAGGGGTGTCGTTTCCAAAATGGGGTCACTTCTGGGGGGTTTCCACTGTTTTGGGCCCACAGGCGCCCAGAAACCAATCCAGCAACATCTGCACTCCAAATGGCGGTCCTTTCCTTCTGAGCCCTGCCGTTTGCCCAAACAGCAGTTTATGACCACATATGGGGTATTGCCGTACTCGGGAGAAATTGATTTACAAATTTTGGGTTCTTTTTTTCCTTTATTTGTTGAGAAAATGAAAAAATTTGCGCTAAAGCTACGTCTTATTGAAGAAAAAGGACTGTTTTTTTATTTTCACTGCCTAATTCTAATAAATTCTATGAAACGTCTGTGGGGTCAAAATGCTTACTACACCCCTAGATGAATTCCTCAAGAGGTGTCGTTTCCTAAATGGAGTCCCTTTTTGGGCGTTTTCATTGTTTTGTCCCCTCAGGGGCTTTGCAAATGTGACATGGCCTCCGCAAACCATTCCTGCTAAATGTGATCTCAAAAAGCCAAATAGTGCTGTTTCCCTTCTAAGCCCTGTCGTGTGTCCAAACAACCGTTTATTACCACATGTGGGGCATTGTTTTACTCGGGAGAAATTGCTTTACAAATTTTGTGGTGCTTTTTCTCCTTCAGTCCTTCTGGAAATGAGAAAAAATTAGCTAAACCTAGATTTTTTTTGAAAAAATGTAGATTATTATTTTCAGGGCCTACTTCCAATATTTTCGGCAAAAAAACTGTGGGGTCAAATCACTCACTATACCCCTAGATAATTTCCTCAATGGGTGTAGTCTCCAAAATGGGGTCACTTGTGCGGGGTTTCCACTGTTTTGTCCCCTCAGGGGCTTCGTAAATGTGACATCGCCTCTCAAACCATTCCTGCTAAATGTGGACTCCAAAAGCCAAATGGCGCTCTTTCCCTTCTAAGCCCTGCCGTGTGTCCAAACAACCGTTTATTACCACATGTGGGGTATTGTTTTACTCGGGAGAAATTGCTTTACAAATTTTACGGTGCTTTTTCTCCTTCAGTCCTTGTGGAAATGAGAATAAATTAGCTAAACCTACATTTTCTTTGAAAAAATTTAGATTATCATTTTCACAGCCTACTTACAATAATTTATGCAAAAAACCTGTGGGGTCAAAACGCTCACTATACCCCTAGATAATTTCCTCAATGGGTGTAGTTTCCGAAATGGGGTCACTTGTGGGGGGTTTCCACTGTTTTGTCCCCTCAGGGGCTTTGTAAATGTGACATCGCCTCTCAAACCATTCCTGCTAAATTTGAGCTCCAAAAGCCAAACGGCGCTCTTTCCCTTCTAAGCCCTGCCGTGTGTCCAAATATCCATTTATTACCACATGTGGGGTAGTGTTTTACTCGGGAGAAATTGCTTTACAAATTTTGCGGTGCTTTTTCTCCTTTAGTCCTTGTGGAAATGAGAAAAAAAATCGCTAAACCTACATTTTCTTTGAAGAAATGTTGATTTTAATTTTCACGGCCTACTTCCAATAATTTCTGTAAAAAACCTGTGCGGTCAAAATGCTCACTACACCCCTAGATAATTTCCTTGAGGTGTCTAGTTTCCCAGATGGGGTCACTTTTGGGGGATTTTCATTGTTTTGGCACCGCAAGAGCCCTTCAAACCTGACATGGTGCCTAAAATATATTCTAACAAAAATAAGGCCCCAAAATCCACTAGGTGCTCCTTTGCTTCTGAGGCCGGTGCTTCAGTCCAGTAGCACGCTACGGCCACATGTGGGATATTTCCTAAAACTGCAGAAACTGGGCAACAAATATTGAGTTGCATTTCTCTGGTAAAACCTTCTGTGTTACAAAAAAAATTGTATTAAAAATTTATTTCTACAAAAAAATATGAAATTTGTAAATTTCACCTCTACTTTGCTTTAATTCCTGTGAAATGTGTAAAGGGTTAAGACATTTTCTAAATGCTGTTTTGAATACTTTGAGGGGTGAAGTTTTTAAAATGGGGTGACTTTTTGGGGGTTTCTAATATAGAAGGCCCTCAAAACCACTTCACAACTGAACTGGCCCCTGCAAAAATAGCCTTTTGAAATTTTCTTGAAAATGTGAGAAATTGCTGCTAAAGTTCTAAGCCTTGTGAGGTCATAGAAAAATAAAAGGATGTTCAAAAAACGATGCCAATCTAAAGTAGACATATGGGGGATGTTAATTAGCAACAATTTTGTGTGGTATTACTATCTGTCTTACAAGCAGATACATTTAAATTGAGAAAAATGCTAATTTTTGCAATTTTTCACTATATTTTCGTGTTTTTCACAATTAAATACTGAATGTATCGACCAAATTTTACCACTATCTTAAAGTCCAATGTGTCACGAGAAAACAATCTCAGAATCGCCCGGATAGGTGAAAGCATTCCGGAGTTATTACCACATAAAGTGAAACATGTCAGATTTGAAAAATGAGGCTCTGTCAGGAAGGTCAAAAGTGGCTAAAGAGGGAAGGGGTTAATAATCTTGAAAACAAAACAGTACCTTCCAACAGGATGCAAAAAACATTGGAGCTTAGATCCACTAGGGCTGAGCTGTGATCTGTGACTACAGCTTAGCTACAGTGCCTAAGGGAGTCTAATGTAGTCTGAAATCCACCTCCTGTCTCCTCAGAATTGCTGCTGTGTATAAAAATGAGTCTTTCCCAGGCTCACCAGGAGGCTATTGAATGGAGAGCTGATTTCTATTATAGCAAGGATAGAATTACTATAACGTACAGACTACTAAGCCACCTGTAACAAATAATCTGGTGATTTCTACACATGCACAAATGAGCCTTAGTAAGGGGGAGCCTGGAAGTCGCTTTAAGCTGTTTTATCCAGAAATCAATTATCAGCAGAATTCCTAATATTACAATGTACTTTCCATTTATCGCTAAATTAATTGTGGCATTTTGTTTAGGACGGCGGATTTGGATCAGTGGGGACAAAGTGAAGTCTTAACATTCCTCCTACGCTACAAACCAAGGAGTGAAGAGGAGATGTTTGACATATTGAACATACTGGACAACTATCTGAAGAGCACTCACATCAATGTGGTCATGGGAGCCACTAAACTCTTCTTGGTTTTAGCAAAAGAGTTTCCTCACGTACAGTCAGATGTTCTTGTACGACTGAAAGTTCCACTGCTGGCGGCCTGTATTTCTGAAAGTCGAGAGATGTGCTTTGCAGCATTGTGTCATGTTCGAGAGATCCTACGTAGCTTTCCAGGACATTTTAGCAACCATTACAAAAAGTTTTTCTGTTCTTACAATGATCCTCATTACATTAAAAACCAGAAGATCGACATCCTGTGTGAACTGGTCAACGATGAAAACGTGCACAGCATATTAGAAGAACTTCGTGTCTGTTGCACTGATGTATCGACACAGCTTGCCCACACTGCCGTTTTTGCAATAGGTAATCATACCGGGTAGACCTACTTTAAAAAAGGATTTAGCTATTTTCTATAAGAATGCTACTATTCATATAATAGCAAAATACACATAGATCGTGTATTATAAATTAATCTTTCTGTTCAATTTATTTTTTATTTATAGTCGAAATTGTATTCTCCATCCTTTAAAAGGTCTCTAAACTTTTCTAGGGCTTGTAATCTATAGTTGAGTATCTTTTACTATTGGATTTTTATAGGAGCATATGAAATGTTATGTATTTATATATAAGTGTATGAAGGAATGAGAGGAAGAGATATTGTCCGAATAATTATACATATATGCACGTCCTTGGTCGTAGTCATGGAAACCAAAATTAAATAATTATCGTATTTTTCGGACTATAAGACGCACCTGACCATAAGACGCACCCAGGTTTTAGACAACAGAAAATGGGAAAAAAATGATTTGTTAAAAAATAATTTATTCTGTTTCACCACAATCTTTTTTTTTTTTTTTTTTTTTTTTTTTTAAGCATTTTATTAGTTCCCCTAGGGGACTTGAACCAGCGGCCACTTGATTACATGAGGAGTTACTGAGCTACTCTGTTTCCCTAACTCTCATAGTAGTGAATGGCAGTTACGGAAGCAGCGTAGCATGCGAGCTACGCTGTTCCGGTAACTACTACGGGAGAGTACAGAAAACTACAACAGGGTTTAGGGGGCCCTGTTCTAGAGATAGGTGCGGGTCCCAGAGGTGGGACCCGCATCTGCCCGACATTTGAGACATATCCTTGCCATAAAACAGAGGTATCTCCGATCCACAGGATAGGGGCTACATGTGGGATCGCTGGGGGTCTGACCACTGGGACCCCCAGCGATAAGAAGAACAGGGGACAAAGTCACCCAGAGCGCTACATGAGAAGCCTGAACTTCCGGGTTCTGTGTCCGCCTTATTTGTTCCGCAGCTCCATAGAGATCAATACATAGCCGCTCGCGCATGCGCAGAAGAATCCCATTCATCTCTACGAAGCTGCCAGACACAGAACGCGGAAGTCAAAGCTTTTCATGTAGCGCTCTTGGTGAGTTTCGGTCCCCGTTCTCCTTATCGCGCGCAAGCCCGCTCCATACATCACCCCCCCCCCCCCCTGCTCCATAATGTTCCGGGAACATCATGGGTCGGGAAGGGGTTAAGCAATGAAGCGGTCAGGGGGCCCGGCGACGCCGGGTCCCTTAACTGCGGACTATACGATGCAGGAACTTTTTAGCAAGAAACAAACAATTACCGTATTTTTCGGAGTACTGGAGAACCATGCACAATAGAAATAAGGTTTATACTACAAAGTGACTTTAATGATTTCATGACTACATGGCTTTAGGTCTTAACTGGTTAAGCACCCTTCTAAGCCTCTGGTATCCTATCGTTGGGTGCCCCAGACAGTCTCTGATATCACTAGTGCTGAGCAGGGAGAGGTAGCATTGACACAAATGTGTCCCTTGCATAAAGTGCGTCCATAATTGACTCAAGAAAAATCCAATGGCAAACATCACATGAGGTCCTGGCTGGGCCGTTCCTTTTGCATAACCACTGCCTATGCGATACGGCTAACCAAGGCTTGGGTGGGCCAATAAGTGGCTATCGGAGATTTTTTAAACGTGGCATCAGGGCAGGGGATGGTATTAAATAATAAACTGCCACCCCCTGAATTGCTCCCCTTCACCAGGGCTGAGGCCACTTTATCCACAACTTGGGCACCAAAATCTTCTGCAGTGGTCTCGTGCCAATCAGCCACGTGCCACTGCAGCCAATCGTTCATGGTGGCATCACTGCTGAGGCCAGCACTTTGCTGCAGTGGCACATGACCAATGAACAGGGTTGAGTATCCGCCGGTTTATTATTTTACACTATCCCCTTCCCTGCTGCCATTTTTATTAAGTCTCCAATAACCCCTTTAACATCTGATAATAATTTTGAGTATCGATACCGTTTTATCAGTTACTAAATGATGTGTGTGATGCCGCAGTAAAAATCTCTAATTTGCATCTATATATTCTGGAGGACCGTGGAATTTCCTTGAGTCACATGTGGGTTTTTATATTCTTCCATTGGGCACAACCTAGTGACTGGAGGGACGAACTCAACATTGCTAATGTATGTCCATAGTCCCCAATAGAGATTCAGAACTCCCTGTTTTTAATACAAGAATTGTAGAGCTATGTTTACTCTGGACGGAAGCTTACAGTGGGAAAGACCCCAAAAGACAAACGGCAGTGGATACTGTGTAACACATCTTTATGCAAAAGCGGTGCCAATAGTAGTAAGGAAAAGTAAGCACACAGGGATCCTATTAAATATTTATTTGATTGTTTTTAGGCCGCATTGCAAGAACATACAGTGAGAAATGTGTAAAAATCTTAGCTGGGCTGCTTGAGTACAAACAAGAGCATATTACTTCAGGTAAGTTTCTTTTTTGTTCTATAACGGATCCATAAAGGAGACTTTACCTACCGACCCAGTAAATATTAGATTATGTTGCTACGCTAATAAAGGCTGAATTATTTGAGTTCAATAACTTATTCTATATTATCACTAGAGAGTAACGTAAAGAGGGTTAGTGAAGAGAATAAACGTGTTCCTTTAAAATAAGGATGGATTCAAACAATGTAACATAGTTGGTAAAATAAAAAAAAAAAGACATAACTCCTTCTAGTTTAACCTATAATACTGTACTTTTGAACCAGAAGATGGCAAAACAACCCCTATAGGGCAATAGATCATTGTCCTACCCAACTGCAATATGACATCGGATCAGAATAAACCCCTGATTAAACCACCCATCTCTGGTTATCTGTCATATATAACATAATAATATTGCTTTCAATAAAGACATCCATGCCCCATAAAAACTTCCCCTGGCAGAGAGTTCCATAGTCACTGCTCTTACAGTAAAGAATCCCTTTCAATGTTTGTGTAGAAACGGTCTCTCCTCTCCAGACGTACTGGATGCCCCCTTGTTAGGGCACGCTAAAAAAACCCGACATGTAAATGTGGCAAATACGCAACTGTTTCTTGTGAATCGCTTTTTAAAATACAGATGTTTGTGATGCGTTTTCCACATGTTTTTTGACGCATTTTGTGCGTGCTTTTTGCCTTTTTTTGGCACGCAACTAGGATTCCCAGTGGCTATGGCAACATTTAATTCCCATTGGATCCCATTCCCATTGACTTGAATGCGAAGCTTAATCAAGACTTTGTAGACGCGCATTTTGGTGCATAAAACGCGCCAAAATATTTGATATATTTAGGTCACCACTAAGATTTCCTTTTTGCAAACAAAATCTAAAATTTAGAAAAATTCCATATGCTGTTTGACTAGTGATTTTGATATATAGGTAACACTATCTTCTCATCATGTGCCTCTATGCCCCTGATGATGCACCCCATGATGCCTGGCACTAGTTGCTACAGTTTCGTTTGTTTCCACTAATATCCTCAACTAATTTCACACTGAGTATGTAGTGGTGACATTTGCTTTCCTTCCCAAGTGAATAGCCTACTTTGTTGTTGTTTGATATAATTTGCCCCTTCTCTGCCCATACCTCCAATTTATCTAAATCCATCTGAATAATATAACCTTTTATATATGTACCGATAACATCTAACATTTCACGTGTTTTAGGTGCATTAATTTTAAAACCGTAGCATGCCCTATCATTTCCAATTTGAGTTTAATTGCTGAAAATGTGATAATCATTCTTTGGCCCTGTTCACACAGATTTTTTTGCAGGCAAAAAAAATATGCCTCAAAATTCCATCTGGAATCTTGAGGCAGATTTTGACCTGCCTGCACGCCGTTTGCTGCGTTTTTCACTGCGGACAAAAAACACATGGAAAAACGATTTCTCTGCTTCCCATGTCAATTGGAGGTCAGACACGGAAATGCCAAAAGAAAGGGCATGACGCTGTTTTTTTTCCACTCGTGAAAATCAATGGGAGGTGGAATTCGGACGTTTTTTTTACACGGTTTCCGCTGTGTGAACAGGGCCTTTATATTATGGAAGTCATGCTGGTGCAATAGAAACAGTTATAGGAGCAACTTCTGGGGAAATAGAATGTTAAAGAGGCTCTGTCACCAGATTATAAGTGCCCCGTCTCCTACATAATCTGATCGCCGCTGGAATGTAGATAACAGCAGTGGTTTTTATTTTGAAAAACGATCATTTTTGAGCAAGTTATGAGCAATTTTAGATTTAGTTTCTTAATGCCCAACTGGGCGTGTTTTTACTTTTGACCAAGTGGGTGTTGTAAAGAAGTGTATGAGGCTGACCAATCAGTGACCAATCATTGACATACACTTCTCATTGTTCCAGCCCAGAATGATCCACAGCACAGTGAGATTGTGCAGTGAAAGAAGCTGGGCTGGAACAATGAGAAGTGTATGACACAGATTGGTCAGCCTCATACACTTCTTTACAACACCCACTTGGTCAAAAGTAAAAACACGCCCAGTTGGGCATTAAGAAACTAAATCTAAAATTGCTCATAACTTGCTCAAAAATGATCGTTTTTCAAAATAAAAACCACTGCTGTTATCTACATTCCAGCACCGATCAGATTATGTAGGAGACGGGGCACTTATAATCTGGTGACAGAGCCTCTTTAACTCTAAACTTTAAAGAGGCTCTGTCACCAGATTATCAAATCCCTATTTCCTATTGAATGTGAAGTTTTTTGTTTTGTTTTTAAAAACGATAATTTTTGCCCAAGTTATGAGCAGTTTTATATTTATGCAAATGAGCTTTTCAATGGACAACTGGGCGTGTTTTCTCGTTTTACTAACTGGGCGTGTATTGAGTTTTTACGAACTGGGCGTGTATTGTGTTTTTACCAACTGGGCATTGTGAATAGAAGTGTATGACACTGACGAATCAGCATCATACACTTCTCATCGTTCCCACCCAGCTTCTTTCACTGCAGACATACAGCGTGATGTCACCCACAGGTCCTTCAACATTGTCGTCGGACAAAGAAGATACATCGGCTCCAGGCATCCAAAAGGTTAATATGCTCGTCTCTAGGGAGTTTGCTATGCTTACCTGCACTGAACCCTCTGACGCCTGGAGCTGATGTGTCTTCTCTCTTCCGACGCCAAGGTTGAAGGACCTGTGGGTGACGTCACGCTGTGTGTCAGCAGTGAAAGAAGCTGGCTGGGAATGATGACATCACCCACAGGTCCTTCAACCTTGGAGAGAAGACACAACAGCTCCAGGCGTCAGAGGGTACAGTGCAGGGTATGTGCGGGTAAGCATAGTAAACTCCCTAGAGACGAGCATATTAACCTTTAGGACGCCTGGATCCGATGTATCATCTTTGTCCGACGACAATGTTGAAGGACCTGTGGGTGACGTCACGCTATATGTCTGCAGTGAAAGAAGCTGGGTGGGAGCGATGAGAAGTGTATGATGCTGATTTTTCAGCGTCATACACTTCTATTCACAACGCCCAGTTGGTAAAAACACAATACAGGCCAAGTTGGTAAAACGAGAAAACACGCCCAGTTGTCCATTGAAAAGCTCATTTGCATAAATATAAAATTGCTCATAACTTGGGCAAAAATGATCGTTTTAAAAAAAAACAAACGTTGCTGTTATCTACATTGCAGCGCCGATCACATTCCATAGGGATTTGATAATCTGGTGACAGAGCCTCTTTAAGCTCTCTTCCTTGCCTGATGTAACATCAGGTGACATACTAGTCCTTCTCAATGAATTAGAATATCATCAAAAAGTTAATTTATTTCAGTAATTCAATTCAAAAAGTGAAACTCCTATATAATATAGATTCATTACACACAGAGTGATCTATTTCCAGCATTTTTTCTTTTAATGTTGATGATTATGGGAACAGTTAATGAAAACCCAAAATGTAGTATCTCAGAAAATTTGAATATTAATTAAATCCAATTTCAAAAATGATTTTTAATTCCAAAATGTTGTCCTACTGAGAAGTATGTACAGTATATGCGCTCAATACTTGGTCGGGCTCCTTTTGCATGAATTACTGCATCAATGCGGCGTGGCATGGAGGTGATCAGCCTGTGACACTGCTGAGGTGTTATGGAAGCCCAGGTTGCTTTGATAGGGGCCTTCAGCTCGTCTGCATTGTTGGGTCTGGTGTCTCATCTTCCTCTTGACAATGCCCCATATATTCTCTATGGGGTTTAGGTCAGGCGAGTTTGCTGGCCAATCAAACCCCGTGATACTGTGGTTATTAAACCAGGTATTGGTACTTTTGTCAGTGTGGGCAGGTGCCAAGTCCTGCTGGAAAATGAAATCCGCATCTCCATAAAGCTTGTCAGCAGAGGGAAGCATGAATTGCCCTAAAATTTCCTGGTAGATGGCTACGCTGACTCTGGACTTGATATAACACAGTGGACCAACACTAGCAGAAGACATGGCTCCCCAAACCGTCACTGACTGTGGAAACTTCACACTGGAGCACAAGCAACTTGGATTGACGCCTCTCCCCTCTTCCTCCAGGCTCTGGGACCTTGATTTCCAAATGAAATGCAAAATTTACTTTCATCTGAAAACAGGACTTTTGACCACTGAGCAACAGACCAGTCCTTTTAAAGGCTTAGGAAACCTTTGCAGGTGTTTTATGTTGATTCACTGATTAGAGTGTGACACCATCCCACGCTACTGACTGTGGATGCACTGTCCTGGAAACCCTCTCAGGGCCTTCAGATAACCGCACCTCAGTGAGTGAGGAGGCAGCTGCTGCTGCATATTTCGGTGTGTGGCTACATTGGGACCCCTGCTTTAACGACGCACACGCTGCTGTACTGCACTACACGAACTGCTGGCTGGACCCTCTCCTCCTCTCCCCCCCCCCCCCTTCCCTGTGTCCCAACAGTCTGGGACCACTCTGGAACTTAGTGCTTCTAATATGGGAGGTAATAGGGGAAAAAAGTGGAAGAGTAAATCCTTGGCAGGACACTCTGCCCCCCAGTCTGGTGGTGACTCTGTAATGGAGGATCCTCCATTTCACTCCCTGGCTGATATGGATGCTGGTTCATCAGGTGCCAATATCACTAAAATTCAAGCTCAGGCGGCAAAGAAACTTGAGCAGTTTTCCAGACCTCTGCGCTTACCTGCATCTCCTGATCCTTCAGTATCCATGTTTGATGGCACCCTGAGTCCACCGAGACCACTGTCCCCACAAGACCAGCCTGTCTCCTCACATGTGGATGTAAAATTTGTGGAATTGCTGACGGCTATCAATTCCTGTCAGTCTAAGCTCGTTACCAAGGTTGATGAACTGCGACAGGATCTTGTTATACTGAGGCATGATATGCAGAAAATCAGTGAATGTACGACTGATAATGAGCGCAGAATCTCTGAGGAGGACTGGCGGGAGGTGGAATCCTCTTTTTTTTTGATTCGGTGGTAAGTGCGCGGGACTTTCTCATACAATCTCGGTTTTTGCATAGAATCTATTACACGCCAGTTAGGCTTAAGAGGATGGAGACATTGGCTTCGGATAGTTGTTTTTGCTGCCAGTCGGAGGTCGGTACCTATCTACATTGTGTGTGGTTGTGTCCCAGAGTTGCCCCCTTTTGGTCGGAGGTAGTGGAATTTCTTCATACCCATTATGAGTTACCGCGACTTCTTACCCCTCAGATGTACTTCTTGGGAATTATGGATGAAGTTACACAAAACCACTATAATAAGATATTCTTTCGCTTTGTTCTCTTTTGTGCCCGGAAGATTGTAATTATGGCTTGGAAGAATACTGAATGTCCGAGTTTACTACACTGGCAGCAACTAGTGAATATATATACCCATGTATAAAAAAACTATACCTGAGCAGAAAATGTCCAGATGGTTGGAGACTCTAGAAACTGCTGTTTAGTGGTCGCTTGAGAGTGTCGGAGCTGGGGGGGGGGGGTGTTAGAGCACAAGGATGACTGTGAGTGAATGTTAGTCAGGCTTTCGGAGATGATAATTTTGCATATCCTGTCAATGTCATACAACGCATTTGCTCTGGGTTGACATTTTTATACGGTACTAATGCTTTTCTGAATGTCTTTGTTTTGTATTGATTGTATATTGGTACGTGTTTTGTACAACACAAGTTTTGAAAATACAGCCTTTTTAAAAAAAAAAGAAGAGAAGTGTGATACCTTTTCTCTCCACAACACCTAGGTCAAAAAGTAAAAACACGCCCATTTGGGCATTAAGAAAGTCATTAGCATAAATCTAAAATAGGTCATAACTCCGTCAAAATTGATGGTTTTTCTAAATAAAAAACACTGCTGTAATCTACATTACAGCGCTGATCACATCATGTACAAGATAGGCCACTTATAATGTGGTGACAGAGCCTCTTTAACACTGAGAAGGAAAACCAGAAGAAACTCATTCAAACATGCAAAGATAAGATAAAATTATAAATATTCTTCCCTTGTTGGAAAGTGGGCATGACACAATTTTAACAATAACTCCCAACAAGATCCCCATTCTACTGCGAAAAGATTTGGGGAAGAGTTAAAGACTGGGTGTCCCTAAAACAGTGAGGCTTACCGAAAATTGTATAATTATTTGTTTGTTCTATTCCAGCCGTCATGCAAACCTTTCGGGATCTTATTTGGCTTTGCCCACAGTGCACAACTTTAGTATGCCAAGCAGTTCCTGGCTGTGAAGAGAATATCCAGGATAATGAGGTACTCGATGAATACAGTAATAATCTTCTTGGACCCTTTTAATTGTCAAAACTGCAAACTTTCTACATTTAGGTTTCTGTGTATATTCATGGTGATTAATCACATAATGTATCCTTAGGGAAAGCAGGCATTGATATGGCTCCTGGGCATGCATGGAGAGCTTATTCCAAATGCACCCTACATCTTAGAGGACTATGCGGATAATGTTAAAACGGAGATCTCCCCAACAGTGAAAATGGAACTCCTCACTGCTCTTGTGCGACTGTTTGTGTCTCGACCAGCTGAGTGTCAGGACATGCTGGGACGTCTGATTTATTATTGTATAGGTATTGTATAGATTTTGTATACTCACATGTTCCTGTATTTCTTGTTGATCTGGAGTTTATGCTCTGATGTGACCTACACCTATTATTTCATAAAGTGACAAATCTGTATTTTGACATAGTTGCTACTTATGAAGGCATATATTGAGGAACTTGTAAAATATTGTATTATTTTCTTTAGATACTTTTACTTTTTCATATATTATATGCTTTTATTGAGGTATTACGGTACATTGCAAAATAACATAAAGCCCAAAGAACAAGCATTTAAAGGGTTATCCCACCATTAAATATCATATTAGTTGTATAGATCATAAAAAAAGAACAATGTTTGCTTTTTATATGCTGTTCAAACAAACGCACCAGTAAAGAGTTATGACCTTTATTTACACAGTATGGCGCCACCTGGTGTTCAAAGTGTGTAGCAGTGTGCACAACCAATGTGTGTGAGAGTTATTAGTCGGCAGTACTCATATATAGTATCCGAGCTATTACATACATTGGCGCCTGTGGCTTTATAGCGTTGTATATCTTGATGGTACTAAGTGCATTTACAGTCACAAACAAAAATTCTATCAAGGAGAGAAGAAATTCATGGCACTCACCATTTAAAAAAAGCATCTCTTTTTTTATTTTAGCATATCCATGCAAGTATAAGGATGGGAAACAAAAAAAACAGCAGACAGCCAATGTGCTCGTTCACCTACTGAGCGAAGTGCTGTTAGACCCGCATTCTCAGTTATTCTCCACACAACAAGGTCTCTACCTAGTGATCCTCTGTTCACTGCAGAGTAGCCAATACAAATGGCTTTCTCCCTGCTTTTCAGGGAAGGACCATAGTCTCTGCAGTAGCATGGCAGGACCGCGCTCTTCTAGAAAACGGATGTCTAAAATCTCTAATGTATGGCCAGGTTTAGGCAAGAGTGTCCAGAGAGAGGTCCGTAAATCATAGTCAAAAAGTAATGCAGCAGCCCCATTACCACTTCACAAACAAAAGGGACATTGCAGTACAAGAGTGTGAAGTATACAGTATCCAGGCACCAGGTTTATCTTGTACTGGAGATATAAAAAACCTGTAACCCTGATCCAGGTAGAAGGAGAATGGGGTATTGGTTTAATTTACTGACTTAAAAGGGTACTCCCATCTTGAACATTAATAGCATATCCATAGGATATGCTATAAATGTCCGATTGAAGCGGGTCCCACCTCTGTGACCCACACCTATCTCTATAACAGGGCCTACTAACCCCTATCCTACCTGCTGGCGCCAGCCACTGACCTACTAGGTGGCCAGGAGTAAAGAAACAGCCGAGCTTGCTGAGCTACGCTGTTTCCATTACTCCTATTGTAGTGAATGGGAGTAATGGAAACCGCATAACACAGCCAGCTAAGCTGTTTCTTCCATAACTCCCATTCTCAGAAACAGCAGCGCTCAGCAAGCTCGGATGTTTCCAGACTCACGGTTACCTCATAAATCAGTGAACAACGACCAGCGACAGGCGAAGAAGGTAGGATGGGATCAGGGGGCCATGTTCTAGAGACTGGTGCATGTCCCAGAGGTAGGACCCGTGTCTTTCAGACATTTATGACATATCCTGTGGATATGCCATAAATATATAAGCTGGAAATACACTTTTAAAGGGGTTGTCCAGCATTAGAAAAACATGGCTGCTTTCTATAAAAAATAGCACCAAATCTGTCCACATATTGCAGTTCAAACCCATTTACTCCAATTTAGCTTCGCTACAATACCAGACACAACCCATGGACAGGTGTGGCGCTGGTTTTTTGGAAGAAAGCAGACATGTTTATCTAATCATGGAAAAAAATGAAGATAATGTAATAGATGTACCTGCACATTGGAGTGGCAAGGTACATGCTCGACCACCGTTCCAGTCAAGCACCTACTCGCTGGGGGGAGCAGTGAGGAGCAACGGGAGGATTGGAACACCCGTTGTGGTGTTTGGTGGTGGTTCCAGTAGTGGGGCCCCCAATGACCAGACACTTATTACGTACATATCCTGTGGATAAGTGATAATTGGCCATTCTGGAAATATCCATTTAAGAAGCACTCTGGCCTTGCTTTTTCTGACTATTCCTAGTTGATATATGAGCACAGAAGAGATGCTGACATGACACTTCTTATAAAGCTGATTGTATATAGGAGTTCTGAGACACATTATTTTTTTGTTTTCTATAGTAAAACATATATTTCCATGTGGATCTTGATATTAATGTCTAGCTGCTTTGGCTACCAGTATCTTTATATCCAGTCTACAGTTCATGGACAACATTGCTAAATATTAAATTGCAGTGTCCATTAATGCAATGACTATTTCTTGACAGAAGAAGAAACTAACATGGCAGTACGTGATCGAGGTCTCTTCTACTATAGACTTTTATCCTCTGGAATTAATGAAGTGAAGAAAGTTCTCAGTGGTCCAAAGTCTGACTCGTCATTGGGAGTCTTAGTAGACAGGACAGAGCAACCAATTAATAGTTGGGTACCAGTATTTAACACTTTGGCTCCATTATATGATAAAGAGCTATGGGAGTCTATTACAGGCAAATGTGAGCTACCCATTGTGAGCAATCCAAATACCAAACCTCTTGTAGAAGGTAAGTGTGTGTCTTTTCATGATAGCCTTTTCCGTTACCTAACATTGTAGCGTGCTCCAGATAGAAGTATTTTCTTACATTTGGTCCTGTCAGATTTAGAATGTAATTATTTAGCCAACTATCATCCAGTTATTATAAAAATTCTGGAACTTATTAGGCAAATTTCTCAATATTATTTTTATTTTACAATAGATTTTCATACACCTTTGGGCTCTCAAGAGACTCCTGATTCAATTACACTTGTCAGTGATATTGAAATGACCCCAGAACTATTTGAGAAAAAATGGATTTCTCTAACCACAGACAATTGCTGGGATATCGAATGGAAGAGAGATGTTGAACCAGATCTCCTACAGTCTTCTCTTCATGTGTTGAACGTTTACACCATTGCCAAAAGCAAAGCTGGTGCACCGCCATGGAAGTCCTATTTATATGCACAAGACAGCAAAGATAATGTGTTTCTTGTTGAATTAATGCTCTGTACAGATTCATATTTCCTAAAAACTACCGTGAAACAGGAAACCGAAAACGAGACTGCACTTAATGACTTTGTATCACTTTTACAACGTGCAGTTTCTGCCGTGCTGGAACTTTCCATCTGAAAGGATCACTAATACCGGACAATTTCTGCGTGTCTGAGTGATGATATTCCAACTTTTGTACTTGCAGCGTATGTAATATAATGGACAGTCATCTCACTGTTGTGGATCACACCTTCTCATTAACAAACTAAGTGGCAACATGTATTAAAAAAAAAAAACCCTGTTGGGTGACGGACCTCTTTCATTTAGAGCATCGGTTTGATATCTTACTAGATCTATACTAATGCGAGTAATTGTATCCACTAAAGTGCCAGACACGGGGGTTAGAAAGTGGGGTCACATGATGTATTACATGATCCCTCTGTCAGTTAGCAGCTTGGAAAAATAGAACATGAAATACTCCACAATGTGTCCAAAATATGAAAGACGAGGAACATGGGATACAGTCTGTCAGAGTTGCTGACGGACTGAAAGGGATCATGTGTCTCCATGGAACAAGGAAGTGAATTTTTCCTTGTTTTAGATTTTGTGGGCCTATTTAAAGAGTGTAATTATTCCCACAAGTATAAGCTAATGGTGTAGATAGATGCAATGAACGGGCACCACTAAAAAATTGGGGTGCTGAAAATATGTAAAAGACTATACACTAATTGTAAAAGAACACATTGGAGAGATGCACATGCCCATCTATCATAGTATATATATATATATATATATATATATATATATATATATATTATTATTATTTACAATATTCCACAGGCTTTTAGTAAAAATATTCAAAATTCACCCGTTATAAAGTGTGAAAAGTACAAGGGGGAAACCAAAATTGTATTCAAATATAAAAACCAATACAAAAAGTGACTAGAAGAGTAAATACAGGTCACAACATCATAATTGATATAATCAATCAGAAACAAGTATTTTTTTCTGATGGAGTATATGAATTATGATTCTTTTTATTTTTTATAGAACACTTAAAAAATAGACTCAACAAGACAACCAACATGCAGACTGTACTAAACCATTTATATATTTCTACCTAAAGTCCTTGTAGATAGGTAGAAAAGTTGAAGCCAAACTTCCCTACTTCTTGGCAGCAGATCTGTACAGCACTGCAGCTTTTCCTGCGTAGCGCCATGGCTGTGCAGGCGCTGTGTTGGTACTGCAATTCAGCCCCATTCACTTTGCCCCTTCATCCTCCTTACTGGTGGGGGTCTTCGTGGTTATGCTCCCATCAATCTGAATGTGACGTCACATCCTACGATATATCCTGTGGCCAGAATAGCCCTTTAATTGTTCCGTTTTAATCAAATGAGAGAGCTTCAAATTATGTATCTGTGGAGCATTTTGCACTGCAGCAGCGTACAGACTGGGCGAGGAACCCAATACAGCTTCTATGTATCCAGTATCCATAGAAGCTGTATCTGAAATAGTAAAAATAATTAATAAAAACAAATTTAAAAAAAGTTGCACAAAACACTAATACACTGTTTTTTTAGTAAAAAATTAATAAAAAAAACAGTGTTCAAAGGTTTACATAGCCTTTAAAGGGCTATTCACATCACAGAAAGTGATTGGTATATTCTAGCAACACTGGTACCCCCTCCAATTTAGTGAATATTGCTGTGCTTTAGGGAACGCCGCTGTGCAGGGATAAACTGCTGCGACGTATTCAAACTCATGACTAGTGATCTGTCTGCATGGACCACACCGATCAGAAAGTGATGACATATCCTACTGATATGTCATTACTTTCTATGATATAAATAACCACTCACCATTCATATAAAATTGAGGGATTACAGCGACTTTTGGGTGACCTCAATGAAAAAGAAAGTTATGAGTGGCCTTGTAGAAGTCGCAAATAATCCAGCATGGACATAAATTCCACTAAAGTTGCAGCCATTCATGAATATTCCCCATTGTGTCTTTGTATACTTGCCTTGGGTGCAAGTGGTTTTAGAAGGCAGCCATGACAACAAGACATTCACGCTTCATGAACCTTCTTTAAATAGGCACTGCACTTTGAACAAACTTTGCATAAATATCAAACTTTTTAATATATCTTATTAGAGAAAAATGCCTCTTTCTCCACTTCTCAGACCCCCCCACTTTTAAGTGTTCACACTCTGAGTTTACTCTCATTTCTGTCTCAACCAGACATACTATCAGCTCACTGAAGGATCGAGTTATCGCTGCCAATATAATTCTATAGAGGAGGTAGCGGAAACAGAGTGAGAGACAGGCAGAGGCACATCTCTAAGTGTTATATTTCACCCCATGGGTCGATGCACAGCTACTCTGCTCATTACTACTAAGTAATCCCTGCCATGCTTCTGCAGCTTCTATATATGGACCTATAGAGATAGGAGAACAGAATTTCCTCTTCCCTATGTGCGCTGCATATAGAAGACATGATAGCAGTTAGGTCATATAATGACCAGAAATAATGTTATTCTTCATTTACACACATATGACAGCTTATTCTGAAAAGTCACCTGAAACGGCGGGTATGCTTTAAGTATTTGTTGTAATGCCCATGGGCGCGGACCATCAGGTTTACTTAACTTACTTATCCATGGATCAGTGAGCGATGGCCCGCATCTCCTCCTCAGGAGACGCCAGCGCTCACTTTTTCACTCAGCCATGTCCCGTAGGGTGCTCTTGCCCGCTCTCAAGGGGCCAGCACGCGCACCTGAATTAAAGACCAAATTAGCCCATGAGCACCCTGGATTATAAGAAGGGCCCTGCCCCTTCCTGCATTGCCTGAGCGTTGTTGTCGTTTACCTATTGTCGTCTTTGCAAATGGTCCCTTAGTGTTTCCTAGTTCCCAGTGTACCTGTGTCCCGTGCTATCCAGAACCAAGTGCCGTATAGAGTTGGAGTCGTGCTGCTCTGAGTGGTACGCCTGTCCTGTTACACCACGCCTGGTGTCTGCCTGCTGCCAGAGTCCCATTTGAGCCTGTCTTGTTACTGTCCGAAGTTACCACAGGTACACCTATTTGAACTATAGACTTTGTCCTGTGGCCAGCTGCCATATCGTTAAGGCGGTACGGCCCAGTGGATCCATGCACCCAACGTGACATTTGTACTTATTATTCAGCGCAAACTCTGCTAATAGAAGTAAACTACGAAGACTGACTGGTTCTCAGAACTGTAAGGTACACATTTCACTAGAAATTTGATTTTGACGTTCAGTCTTACCATTAAATTTTCACGAATAGACTACATTCAGTAGTCCAAAATATAAATCCCCTTTATCTGCAGATGTATTAACACTTAACCTTTATTTTTCACAATTAATAGCTTAATAATTCAATTTTTTTGCAAAAAATGTCTTACAATTGAAACACAAAAAAAAATCACTGGCATAGGACTGGAATTTTTTAAAATATAACTTTTACTGTAGAAAATTCATAAAAAAATGTGCATAAACACATATAAAAAAGCATTCATTCTTTATTCACTGCAATGTCAAATACTATAATTATCGTTGTTGATAAAGGAATGCAATCTTCATGCTTCCTCCCACTATTTGCAATATACTGTATATTTGCAATCAGCCACATTACAATTGGTAATACTATTAGTCTTCGAATAATTCCCACGACCTAAGAGATATTACACATAAAAAAAAGAGCTTGTTTAGGGTTTTAGTGTTTACCCCCCGACCCATTCTGTTGTCGGTTGGTCTTCATGCAAAAGATCTGGGCAGGTCCTTAATCGTTATTCTCCCGACGTGTTTCCTCAAGGCTAGGATTCATCAGGGGAGATCAAGCCATTAGAAAAAATTCTTCCATGGTGAGGAAGAGTAATTCATCAATATTTCAATAGTGGCTCTTGGATAAAAAAAAAGAGTTGCAGTGGCAAAGAAAAAGGGGGACCATGGCAACGATAATTAACCCCTTAAGGACGCAGCCTAGTTTTGGCCTTAAGGCTCAGAGCCCATTTTTCAAATCTGACAGATTTCACTTTATGTGGTAATAACGTTGGAATGCTTAAACCTACCCAAGCGATTCTGAGATTGTTTTCTCGTGACACATTGAGCTTCATGTTCGTGGTAAAATTTGGTCGATATATTCAGTGTTTATTGGTGAAAAATTGCAAAATTTAGAGAAAATTTTGAAAAAATTGCATTTTTCAGAATTTAAATGTATCTGCTTGTAAAACAGACGGTTATACCACCCAAAATAGTTACTAGTTCACATTTCCCATATGTCTACTTTAGATTGGCATCGTTTTTTGAACATTCTTTTATTTTTCTTGGACGTTACAAGGCTTAGAACATAAACAGCAATTTCTCATATTTTTAAGAAAATTTAAAAAGCCTTTTTTTTAAGGTACCTCTTGAGTTCTGAAGTGGCTTTGTGGGGCCTATGTATTAGAAACCCTGATAAAACACCCCATTTTAAAAACTAGACCCCTCAAAGTATTCAAAACAGCATTTAGAAAGTTTTTTAACCCTTCAGGCATTTCACAGGAATTAAAGCAAAGTGGAGGTGAAATTTGCAAATTTCATTTTTCTTGCTGAATTTCAATTTTATTCATTTTTTTTTCTGTAACACAGAAGGTTTTACCAGAGAAACACTACTAAATATGTATTGTCCAGATTCTGCAGTTTTTAGAAATGTCCCACATGTGGCCCTACTGCGCTCGTGGACTAAAACACAAGCCCTAGAAGCAAAGAAGCACCTAGTGCATTTTGAGTCCTCTTTTTTTATTAGAATATATTTTAGGCAGCATGCCAGGTTTGAAGAGGTGTTGAGGTGCCAAAACAGTAGGAATCCCCCAATAGTGACCCCATTTTGGAAACTACACCCCTCAAGGAATTCATTTAGGGTTGTTGTTACCATTTTGACCGCACAGTTTTTTCACAGCACGTATTTGAATTGGGCTGTGAAATGAAAAAAATGACATTTTTTCCAATAAAATGTCATTTGTGATCAAAATTTCTTATTTTCACAGGGAACAAAATACCCCATTTTGTTGCCCAATTTGTCCTTAGTGTGGCAATACCCCATTTGTGGTGATAAACTGCCGTTTGGGCCCATGGGAGGGCTCAGAAGGAAAGGAGTGCTATATGTTTGTTGGAGTCAAGATTTTGTTGGATTGGTTTTCGGGTGCCATGTCGCATTTGCAGAGCCCCAGAGGTATCAAAGCAATCGAAACCAACCACAAATGACCCCATTTTGGAAACTACACCCCTCAAGGAATTCATTTATGGGTGTTGTGACCATTTTGACCCCAGAAGGAAAGGACCACCATTTGGCCTACTGGGGATTTTCTAATGTGAAGTCATGTATGCAGAAGCCCCTGAGGTACCAGTACAGTTGAAACCCGCAAGAAGTGACCCCGTTTTAAAAACTACACCCTTAAGGCATTTATCTAGAGGTGTAGTGAGCATTTTGACCGGAGACCTACACCCCATAGACTGTAATGTGGGTTCTCCCGGGTATGGCAATACCCTACATGTGGCTGTTATCAGCTGCCTGGACACACAGCAGGGCTCAGAGGGGAAAGACGAGGGGGGATAAGCTGTGTGGAGTGCATCAAGGTAAGTCAAATTGGGGTAAATTATAAACCAAGGGATGTATGATAAATTTTAAAACACTCTTTCATACAGAGCTCTGGTTATTCGGGACACGTGTCACATTGATATATTGTGTCATCCATTATCGCCCTCTTATAGCAGACTTTGCACCTCTTTTGACTTTTTCCCTTCTTGCCAGTTTGGGGAACTTCTCCTGGAAAGTGTTGCCCTGGTACGATGCGTGTGGCCTCGCTTCCAGAAGTACTGGGTGCCCCCCCCCCCCTTCCTGGTCCCTAAAGATTAGGTTCTTGATAATCACCTCTTGAAATTCCAGGAAAGTTCCCGTCTGGCCTGCACATCGACGTAGCACGTACGCATTTTACAAAGCCATCTGTATGATGTGCACGGCCAGCTTCTTATACCACACCGCATAGCGCTGTAGGGCTTCAGTGCTTGATCTTACAAGTCCATCCCTCCCATGTACCTATTGTAGTCCAGGATGCAGTCTGGTTTGGGGGTGGCCTTTCCTTCATATAGCCTAAACCTGTAGGTATACCCTGATGCACTCTCACAGCTTATACATCTTCACGCCATACCTTGCCCTCTTACCCGGCAGGTACTCGCGGAATTGAACCCTCCCTTTAAAATGTACCAGGGACTCATCAATAGAAATACACTTCTCGGGGGAGTATGCTTGGGAAAACCGGGCACTGGAACGGTCTAATAGGGGTCTCCGTTTATACAAACGGTCAAAACTGGGGTCATCTCGGGGTGGGCACGGCTCATTATCAGTATAATGTAAGAAGCAAAGTATTGCCTCATTTATTTATTTTTTTAGGTTCCAGTTCAGTTCTGAAGTTGCTTTGAGGGGCCCATATATTAGAAACCCCTATGAAATACCCCATTTTAGAAACTAGACCCCTCAAAGTATTCACAACAGCATTTAGAAAGTTTATGAACCCTTTAGGTGTTTCACAGAAATTTAGAGCAAAGTAGAGGTGAAATTTACATTTTTTTTTTTGTCAGAAAATCCTCTTTATACCATTTTTTTTATAACACAAAAGGATTTACCAGAGAAACGCAAATTAATACGTATTTCCCAGATTCTGCAGTTTTTAGAAATATCCCACATGTGGCCCTAGTGCGGTAATGGACTGAAGCCCCGGCCTCAGAAGCAAAGGCGCACCTAGTGGATTTTGAGGCCTCTTTTTTTATTATGCACCATGTCCGGTTTGAAGAGGTCTTGTGGTGCCAAAACATTGGGAACCCCCCAAAAGTGACCCCAATTTGGAAACTAGACCCCTTGAGGAATCCATTGTAGTTTTCTTGGGGTGCATGCGGCTTTTTGATCAGTTTTTATTCTATTTTTAGGTGGCGTGGTGACTAAAAAACAGCAATTCTACTATTGTTTTTTTTTTCTTTTTTTTTTTACAGCGTTCACCGTGCGCTATAAATGACATATTCACTTTATTCTGCGGGGCGATACGATTACGGCGATACCAGATGTTTATAGTTTTTTTTTAATGTCTTATGGCGTTTGCACAATAAAATATGTTTTGTAAACAATCATTCACTTTTTGTGTTACCTTATTCTAAGAGCCAGAACGTTTTTATTTTTCAATCAATAAAGCCGTGCGAGGACTTCTTTTTTGTGTAACGAACTGTAGTTTCGATCAGCACCATTTTTAGGTACATGCGACTTTTTGATCTCTTTTTATTCCATTTTTTGGGAGGTGAAGTGACCAAAGAATTGTGATTGTGGTACGGTTTATTATTATTTTATTTTACGGCGTTCACCGTGCGGGATAAATAATGAAATAATTTTGTAGTTCAGCCCGTTACGGACGCGGCGATACCAATTATAGTTTATTTGTTTGTTTATATATTTTTATTAATAATAAAGGACTGATAAGGGAAAAGGGGGGATTTTTACTTTTATTACTTTTTAAATCTTTTATTTTCTTATTTTTACACATCTTTTTTTTTACTTTATTACTTTGTCCCACTAGGGGACATGAGGGCAGGAGGCCCTGATCGCTATTCTAATACACTGCACTACATGCGTAGTGCAGTGTATTAAAACTGTCAGCTACTCACTGACAGCAAGCATAGTGGGTCCTGACGTTGTCAGGACCCACTAGGCTTCCGTCTATGGCATAGCCGGACGCCATTGTTTGGTGTCCGGTTGCCATAGTCACCATCGCCGGCCGCTATCGCATAGCAGGCCGGCGATGGCAGCTTAACCCCTAAAAAGCTGCGATCTCTATAGAACGCGCCTTTTAAGGGGTTAATCAGCGGGGACACAGCGATCGGTCCCCGCTGTAGGAGCTGTGACAGCTGCTGAACAAGACAGCAGCGTCACAGCTCCTGTATGTGTCGGGAGGACGGCCGAAACGGCCGTTACTCCCGAGACGTACTATTACGTCATGGAGCGCGAATGATTCAGCTGCCATGACGTAATAGTACGTCAAGGAGCGGGAAGGGGTTAAAGTATTTGACATTGCAGTGAATATAGAATGAATCCTTTTTGTATATGTGTTTATGCTAATTTTTTATTAATTTTCTACAGTAAAAGTTATATTTAAAAAAAACTAGTCCTACTCTAGTGATTTTTCTGATTTATTGTGGAGGAAATCTGTCTGAAATCTATCCTTACAATGAGGGTCCTCCTCCAAGATTATATGTCTATCGCCAAGACTGTCCAGGCTTACTGTTGTACCTGCTGAGTACAGGTCAAATCTCCAAATGTGCACCTGAAGGGCCTACTCTGCTGAGCAGGGCCAGTGGCACAATTTATTACGGACCACAGATATGCACAGCTTAAGACCTTTGGCACTCCCGCTGTTGTGAAACTACAACTCCCAGCATTCCCTGACAGCCAAAGACTTATTATTTTTTTAATTAAGAAAAAACACCTCCTACATCTAAGCTAAATGTGGCAGACTAGGCTGTAGGTGCCTGCTTTCGTTGGATCGCAAGGTTATTCAGCTTGAATCCTCGCAAGTACCAGCGTGGGAGAGGTGACTGGGAATCTGTGCCTAGTTCCATTGACGTCTGGAAATCTCCAAGGCTTACCAAAAATGGATTCTAACAGATTCAAGGTGATATAGATTCTGGAGTTACATGTTACTATCAATTTGACCCCTAACTACTTGTGTAATACTATCCCAACAGGTAAGGTTGGCAGACAATACTATGGCCCTATCTACCATTGGTAGACATCCTATCTGGCTTAAACGCTGAGTCGCAGTTAATGCTTCCAAGTACAACCTCCAGGAGTTATAATATGAGTCAATAGACTCTTTGGGTCCGAGCTGAATAAAAGTATGGAGAGCTTCTCTGACAAGAAGGGATCATCATTACCGCATTCATTTATGGTAGACATATACCTTTCAAATGTGAAAAAACTTCCTCTGACGTCACTCCATAGCCCTTAACAAAGTCAATCAGGATTACCAAGCAGTCTAGGACTCTGCGTTAAGTCGCAGTTCCCCCTGGAGGCGGTGATTCAGATTCCTTTCCTGACTCCAGAAAGACCAAACTCCGACTCCAGATCCCTTCCTGTAGGGGGTGTCTACAAGTGTCTTCTGAAGCTGGCAAGGTATAACCTTTCCTACAGTTGAAAATCAGGCAGTCTGGCTAGTCAATACATTTTCATTCACTTCCTCTGGGAAGATATCCAGTACTGTTCCTTTAGATCACGTCATCCTGGATGTCTCCTTTCTACAGTTCCTAAAAAAAAGATCATAGAGTAGGTCCCTACTCATGGGAGAGAAACTGGAGTGTATTCTCCCGTAATTCTAGCTTCTAAGCCCTTGGGCAAATAGAGAATAGGTATCGACCTCCGATTCTTCAGGAAAAAGAAAATTCAAATAGGAAACCATTACATCCATGAAAAGGGGATTTCATGGCCTCCCTGGTCTGGATGGATGCGTACCTTCACATTGCCATTTTTTCTGCCTCACAGAAAATATCTAAGAACAGTTATTTAGATAAGAGGCAGTGTCAAGCACCCTGCAATTCACAGCTCTTCTGTTCAGGGTCTCTTCGGCTCCTCGCACCTTTTCTAAGGTGGTGACCGCTATAGTTGCCTGTAAGAACACAAGACGTATCTGTGGTTCTGTACCTGGAGAATTCATCTGATGTTCCATCTTCAAACCACTGTCCAGTAATTCCAACGCTATTGGATAATAAATTGGGAAAGTCACACATTGTTACAGTAAGAACAAACTTGTTCTTAGGCTTTGTCATAAATACCCTGGAGATATTCTCTCCCTTCCTCCTGTCTAGCAGGTAAGAATCTTGGCAGCAGAGGGTCTTATGTTCATGTCAGCAGCTGCAAAAGCAGTTCTTAGGGACTTAGGGCACTTGCGACCCCTCCAGAGAGAGAAATAGAACCTAAGATGACGCAACTCGGAGTGGTAGAACAATAGGTGCAACCTGTGATTTCAAACTCTTGAATCCGTAGATTTGGAAACATCTTAGAAACGGGAGGTCCATGATGCAGAATTTGGATCCTGTTGACTAAAAACCATCTCAACTATGCTGGTGTTGGTAGTACACCTGCAGTGGTATACAGTCCAGGCCTCAAAGAGTCCCCTCTAGAGCTCTATGTCCTTAAGGGTATGTGCACACACACTAATTACGTCCGTAATTGACGGACGTATTTCGGCCGCAAGTTCCGGACCGAACTCAGTGCAGGGAGCCGGGCTCCTAGCATCATACTTATATACGATGCTAGGAGTCCCTGCCTCGCTGCCGGACAACTGTCCCGTACTGTAATCATGTTTTCAGTACGGGACAGTTGTCCTGCAGCGAGGCAGGGACTCCTAGCATCGTACATAAGTATGATGCTAGGAGCCCGGCTCCCTGCACTGTGTTCGGTCCGGTACTTGCGGCCGAAATACGTCCGTCAATTACGGACGTAATTAGTGTGTGTGCACATACCCTAATACTAAAGAAACTCAAAGCCATATTATATACTCTGCAAGTCCAGGGGAAAGCAATCCGTGTAAAATTGGACATCACTACATCAGGCACTAACCATCTGTCTGCTGTTTATGTTCAAGGCTCCCTTAACATTATTGCCGACCGACTGAATCGAAGTCTAACAGGCCGAGGAGCAATGTCTCTGAATCTAGAGCCCTTCAAGCAGATCACCAGGATGTGGGAAGTGCCAGAGATTGATCTCATGGTGAACAAGTTCAGCACTAAGGGGGAAACATTTCTCCCCTTTTATCAGGGGCACAATGCCTTGGCAGCAGATGCCCTGTCCATCCCTAGGAGGTTCAGGCTGGCCTATGTTTTCCCTCCGGTTTCCCTGATACCTAGGGTATTGATGAAAATCAGGCAAGACCAGGCCACGGTAAAAGCCATCATACCGTTTTGGCCAAAGAGGTCATGGTGTTCCTAACTCATTCTGATGAGTCGAGGATGTTACTGGAGACTTCCCTCCCAGTGCAGAACTTGGTGTCTAACAGCACTCAACTCTGCCAGGACCTGAGGCGTTTCAACATGAGAGCCTGAAGGTTGACCAGCCCCTTTTATAATCTAAAGGGCTCTCCAAATAATTTATGAAGACCTGCCCACAGTCCGGGTCTGGATCTACCAAGAAGGCTGACACAAGGGGCAAATAGATTTTTTCAGCTTGGTATTCCACTCAAAGAGTGGATAGTTCCAACCCACGGTCTAACAACATCCTATAATTCCATCAGGAAGGATTCGGGAAAAGACTGAGTCTGTCGACCTGAAAGGTCCAAATTTAGTCCAAATCCGCTTTTTGGATAAGATCCTTGTTACAAAAACCCTTGGTGAAAAGGTTCCTGAAACGGTCTGGTAAATGAGACCTGTTGCAAAATGAGACTTTTGCATGAGTCCTAAGGGTATATTCACACGGCCTATTTACGGACGTAATTCGGGCGTTTTTGCCCCGAATTACGTCCGAAAATAGCGCCTCAATAGCGCTGACAAACATCTGCCCATTGAAAGCAATGGGCAGACGTTTGTCTGTTCACACGAGGCGTAATTTACGCGCCGCTGTCAAAAGACGGCGTGTAAATAGACGCCCGCGTCAAAGAAGTGACCTGTCACTTCTTTGGCCGTAATTGGAGCCGTTAGGGTATGTTCACACGAGGGCGTCCGTTACGGCTTAAATTACGGGGATGTTTCAGCCTGAAAACATCCCCGTAATTTCAGCCGTAACGGCATGTGCAGGCGCTTGAACGCCGCGTCCATTACGGCCGTAATTGGCGCTGCTATTCATTGGAGTCAATGAATAACGGCTCCAATTACGGCCAAAGAAGTGACAGGTCACTTCTTTGACGCGGGCGTCTATTTACGCGCCGTCATTTGACAGCGGCGCGTAAATATACGCCTCGTGTGAACAGACAAACGTCTGCCCATTGCTTTCAATGGGCAGATGTTTGTCAGCGCTATTGAGGCGCTATTTTTGGGCGTAATTCGGGGCAAAAACGCCTGATTTACGTCCGTAAATAGGCCGTGTGAACATACCCTAAGAGGTTTATAATCACATACCTCTGAAAGAGATCCCACATAATTACCTATCCTAAAAGGTTTCATTCTGGTCATTCTTGTAATAATAAATGGTGGACACAGGCGGTGGAGAGCCCCCATGTAGGGGGAGGTGTGTGGGGCCCCATGCTCTCCAATAGTTTACCATGGCACATTACATTGTGTCATTCCAACGGTACACCAGTAAATGTGAGCAACTGTCTCAGTCCCTTACTTATATTGTACTGGGCTCCTGTGCAGCTGCACGCTTTGCACATTGGGATGTCCAACCCTAACCATAACATCTGTCAAGAGAGTGGGGGAACTTCAGACCTTGTCATCACTGGATCCATACATCAGATTCCTCTAGGACATTGTCTTGCTAATGCCAAACATCACTCCAAAGTTCCTCATTTGTAACCTGAAATCAGGTCAACTCCCTAACCGTGTTCTCTCACATGTCTTCCTCTCATGAGGAACATAATCTCCATTCCAAGATCTCTGCTGTTGGCTTGGAGTAAGAGATTAGATTTATAATTTTCTGAAAGAAACGACTTAAAATCCACCAAATCTACGCTGGGTAGATGAAGTGTAGAGGCCAGTAGACTGGCTACAGAATTAGATGTCCGATTCACCTAGTATTTCTAAAACCTACTCTACTAGAGCAGTGGCCACCTCTTGGGCTGAATAAAGTCTGATCCCGCTGGATCAGATTTGCTGTGCAGCTTGGAGCTCACACTTAATATTTATCAACCATTATAGGCTGAATTTTTGGATCTCCAAAAAGATGGCTCATGAGCAGTCAATTTTTAGTTCCACCAGTCAAGAGGGCCCTCCCTATGGGGTTACTTCTTGCTATTTCCACATTATTGTGCTGCTGTAGGATGTAAGGGAAGTGTAGATTCCTAACGATAATCTGTTTTCCCTTAGTCCTAACAGCAGCACAAGCTTCCCATCCTAATTAAGGCGATTACTTTATAATAAAAATGGTGGGAGGGGCTAGATGTCGTTATGTAGGGAGGAGACTCTAATTAGTTTGATTAAATAAAAAATTCCATCTGTCCTATTAGTACACAGGGGCAGAAATACCCCATTATTGTGCTGTTGTTAGGACTAAGGGAAAACAGATTAACGCTAGAAATCTACACTTCCACTCATCAACTTCATGAATGTGAATTAGGTTTTATACCCTGCATAGAAATACTGGACTTTCTGGAGCTGGCAAAAAAAAAGGGTACTGCCAATACTAGGAGGGGATGACCCCTTTTTTCCTCTCTACAGAATAAAAACCCACATAAAAAAAAACACTCTCTCAGGCTCTCTACAATGTATTCTTATCCCCTTTCTGAATTTGAATGTACTTTTATGTGTGGTTCTGAGGATGTATTAGTACATCCAGTGAGTGGTGCGAGTATATGAACTGTGACCGTGCCATCAGCAATGGGAGCAGGCTGTAAATTAAGACTGCAACATCTAAGTGGTTAGACAGAGAAAGGGGGCACTATGTCTCCCTATCGGCACCACGCAGCGCGATTACAGGAAGCTGATGGGTTGCCATGGCTATATGCCTATTAGGCCAGCCTAGTAGATTGCCTGTTATTTTACCACCGTTTGGCAATATTGCTTTAGTATATAGAGTATATCAAAGCATTAGGGAAGTGATCAAACAATCACATTGTGAGGTTCTAGGGGACTAAAAAAAAGAAATAAGTTAAAGTTTATTCAAAAATATAAGTTATTAAATTGAAAAAAAAAATCGCGGAATTGCTTGTTTTTTTATTCCCATCCCCTGTTAACCATTTTTAGTCCTATGTAACACTCAATAATTTTTGTACGTTTTGCAATAAGTAATGTACATGCTCCTACTAGCAAACGAAAAACTCTACAGATGGTTTCTACAGTGTTCCTCAGAATGTCCAGTCTTCAGGCTCCACATGATTTAGCAAACATGATTTTTGCGATGTAGCGAAATCTTCTCTTAACCTCTTCACGCCGAAGGACGGATATATCCGTCCTCTGCAGCTGCTAGTTCGCGCAGGAGGACGGATATATCCGTCCTGTGATGGCGCGAGTACTGAGACCGTACCCACGCGATCAGCGGCAGGAGCACGGCTGTTATACACAGCCTGGCTCCTGCTGCAACTGCCGGAATCGAAGCACGCTCCGATTCCGTCAGTTTAATCCATTAAATGCCGCTGTCAATAGTGACAGTGGCATCTAATGTGTTTGATAGAGGGAGGGAGCTCCCTCTGTCACCCGATCGGCGCCCCCGCAAACAAATCGCGGGTCTCCGTCGGGTTTCCATGACAGCCGGGGGTCTAACAAAGACCCCCAGGTCTGTCTTCCGCAACTGCCTGTTAGGCGATGCCATAGGCATGACCTAACAGGTTGCCTGTCAGTTTTACACTGACAGGCAATAATGCTTTGGTATACTAAGTATACCAAAGCATTATATATGCGATTGGCACATCGCATAGTGAAGTCCCCTGGTGGGACTAAAAAAAAATATGTCAATCAGTTAAATAAAGTTTGTGAAAAAAATAAATAAAAATTACAGTGAAAATCAAATAAAACTACTTTTTTTGCCCAAAAAGTGGTTTTATTTAGTAAAAGTGTCAAAACAAATCACACATACACATATATGGTATCCCCGCGATCGTAACAACGTGACCAATAAAATGAACACATTAAACCGCCGGATGAACGGCAACCAAAAAAAACGCAAAAAACAACGGCAAAATTTGCTCTTTTCTCCCATTCCCCCCATAAAAAATTAAATAAGTTAATCTATAAGTCCTGTGTACCCCAAAATAGTACTAATGAAAACGACACATTGTCCTGCAAATTTCAAGCCCACATACGGCCACATTGACGGAAAAATAAAAACGTTACGGCTCTTGGAATGCGGCGATGCAAAAACAAGTAATTTTTTTCTAAAAGGCTTTTTATTGTGCAAACGTAGAAAAAACATATAAAACCTTTCCATATTTGGTATCCCCGTAATCGCGACGACCCAGAGAATAAAGTTAACATGTTATTTATGCTGCATAGTAAACGGCGTAAATTTATAACGTGAAAATCAATTCTGGAATAGCTGCTTATTTTCAATATTCTCCTAAAATAAAGTTAATAAAAGTTAATCAATATATTATAAGCATCTAAAAATGATACAATTACAAAATACAACTTGTCCCGCAAAAAACAAGCCCTTATACGGCTATGTCGACGGAATAAAAAAAAAATTAGGACTCTTGGAATGCGACCGTGAAAAAACAAAAAATAATCCTTGGTCATTAACGTGCAAAATGGCCCGGTCATTAAGGGGTTAAAGGAATATTCTAAGCAAAACAAAGAAAAGCTTAATAGAAGAGTGCCTACAAGCACTAGTTAAACTCACCTCCTTATTTCTATCAATTGTGCCATCTTTGTTTTCCATAAGCTAGTAATAGTGGCCTATAGAACTCTGTGTGTCATGGCCAGTAAATATTTCCACTATTCTTGTCCGTGCATACTTAATCATGCTCCATCCCTTTTGTGGGTACCTCCTTGCTCCACCCTCTTGAATGTATATAACATTCTTTGCTTCGCCCCTCTCTGCACATTCTGCTCCCTTCTCCCCCCGTTTTGACCCTTATTTCTATACACGTTAAGGGAATTCTGAGTTAATAGAGGGGATACACTGTTCAGGATCCTCATCGCTTGGTGAGATTGAACAGCGGTTACAAAGAGTGTCTCTCACTTATGAGGACCTTTCCTATTCTGCATTACACAGGCAACCCATTGATTTGATTGTGAAATGTGTAGTGCTTTATTTCCCCTGTGGTGGCGTTGCAGGGGAATTGAACACTTTCTTCCAGTTTCCCCACAGATTAGAGCTTAACGCTGGGAGAGTTCAGAAGGACACTTTGTGATCAGTGTATTGTCAAGGGACCCTTCTAACAAGTAGGGATTGTCCAAAGCAAACAACCCCTTTAAGGTTCTGTGTCCTTCTTACCAGAGGCCGAGCTTCATTCACTCGTTTCAGGGACAATAAATATTCTTCCTTCTCAAACCTTGTAGTTAAGTGGGAGCACAACGAGAAGTCTGTGAGTGAAGACATTGGGTTAGATTTATTACTCTGTCTGGGTCTAGAAAATGTTGAAAATGCACAACAGTTAGGTGCCATTTTGATGTTTGCACCCCACTGAACTCTTTTTAAAGATGTTCCAAAAAGGGGATGTAGCTTAGCAGGAAAGAAGCATGGATTGATATGCACCAAGAAACACACACCATTCTGACACAAAATAAGCCAAATCAAAAGTGGTATAACGAAAAGAAAGATTGTGCAGGGTGCGCCAAAATTATCATGCAACGTGCAATACTGTGATTAATTTGGCTCGTTTTGTGCCTGCCTGGTCTAAGGTTACGCAGTCTAACTATTAGACAGCGTTAGTAAATGTAGGCCTTTGTGTTTATGTTAAGTTTACAATTTGTGCAGACTTCTCTGTACAATATTGGGTTAGAAACAGGCAGACCTGCAAATGGGGTTTAGATGACCCTATTCAAATGCAGTGGAACAAATCCACGTTTATTTTTTTGAAGAAATTGCTTCATTCTTGTCCATGGTCTGTGTCTGGTATTGCAGTTCAATTCCATTCAAGTGAATGGGGCTTAGCTGCAATATCAGACACAGCTCATCTAATACTGGTCAACCTCTTTGCGGATTTTTAAAAACGTATTTAATTGCGAAAAATCTACAGTGTAATACAGTAGCACCACAGTTGATGAGATTTGAACAAATCTCATCCACACGCTGCAAAAAAAATCAGCCGAAAAAACTTTCATAAATTGACCTATGGTGCAGTTTTTCAATCCGCAGCATTTCAATTTATGGTTTGGAATCGCTGCTTTTCTGATGCGGCTTTTCCCCATTGAAATCAATGGGTTGCTAAAACCCGCTACAATTAGCAAATGTTTGCGGCCGATAAGCTGCGATTTCGCCACAAAAATAGCAACTCAGAAAAAAAAGCTTATACTTATCCCGTTCTCCATAGTCATGGCCGGACGTCCCGCTGTTCTCGTCCAGGTTGGCCTCATGGGATGCAACTGCTGCAGCCAATCACAGGCTGCAGCGGTCACATGGGATAAAACACCATCCCATGAGGCCAGGCTGCATGGACAACAGAGGGACGCGTCGTCATGACTATGGAGAACGGAGTAAGTTTACGGGGTTTTTTTTAACAGCGGACATTCTGCCTGAAAAACAACCAAAATTTGGTGCAGATTTTCATCTGTAATTCCCTGGATACGCTGTGTTCTTTTATGCTTCGTATCCGTACTGTGTGAGCATGGCCTTAATGTGTTTTTTCCATGTGATTACGGTTACTGTGTACATTAATTGTTGAACACAGAACGAAATTTAACATCCAACCAGTATACAGTATACATCTTGTATTCACAAGACACGATTCCTTATTTCCTTTCATGTAAAATTGCTGGTCAGCAAAATAGAAACTAAGCAGAAAGACAATATTTTATTTGCATTAAGGGAAGTAATTTTTGTGATACATTTTGTGTCAAAAGGGGAAGTAAATTTGAAGTGATTAATTCATGTTCCCTTATGTCCCCTTCATTTCCACGTGAGAAGTATGACATAAGACTGAAATCTCTTTCTGTTGTATGCTCGAGGTATGTACTATATATATATATACATATATATGTGCTTAGATGGGGACATATTTTATCAGCAGGTTTTAGCTTTTATTAATGGGGTTTGTGAGTTGTAAATGAACTTCAATGAAATCAAAGTTCTGTTCATCAAAGCACTAAATCTGTTTTAGAACTTTACAACTGGGAAACGGGAGTCAGACACTTTATATAGAAAATTAGAAAAATATAAATTTTATTATTAGGGTTTAAACAATGAGGAAATATAAAATAAACAGAGGATATATGCGTATGCAGCTTGAAAAAGCTGCATACGCGAAACGCGCGTCGGGGCGCTTCCTTCTTTCTGGGCCACACTCCTGGCACCTATGGGTAAGGCATACCAGGTCATATAACTTTGTTAGGGACTTTTCCCAGTCTCAGCTATCCAATCTTTTGAACATCTACTTAGACCTATTCATCAGCATAGACGTTCATAACTACCTTTTCAGATGCTACCACCCATTTGTTTGTACCTATTACTTACCTCTTTTGCTTTTATATGGGTTGCTAAAGCTAGACTCTATAGCTTCTCTCCCCTTTTTCTTTAGACCTGATGTTACCTGCCTTTCATTAGTACCCCTGCATTTTCAACCCCACATTCATGTACTAATTACTGTGATATTCTTGTGGTACTAATGTGTGTATTCTTGTGGCCCATGTACAGTCCAATCTTGTTTTTGGATCCTCTGTATGTTTTATATTTCTCCATTGTTTAAACCCTAATAATAAAATGTATATTTTTCTAATTTTCTATATAAATAGTGTGTCTGACTCCCGTTTCTCAGTTGTAATGTATGTTGTATTGGAGTTTCTATTTTGTCACCTCTCTCCTGTACTCTGGAGGTGTTTATCCGTACGCAGGGATCACCTAGCCATTGAACGTGTCCTGTGAGACGCATGTTGTTTATATGTTTTAGAACTTTGTAGAGTGGTGTCTGTAAAAATGACACTCAATATATTATACTGTTTCTTAATTTATATAGATTTATAAACTGTAAAATTCCCATAGAGGGGTTGTCCAGAATTAGATAAAATAATCTTTTTTTTCTAAAAGCAGCACCATGTTTGTCTATGGGTTATGTAGTATTGCAGTTCAGCCTCCTTCATTTGAATAGGGAAGAGCTGCAATACTAGACAAAGCCCATAGACACACGTGGCACTGCTTCTCGAAAACAAATATCCTTTTATTTTATCCTAGATAATCCCCTTAATCCAGCATTAATGGGACCTGTTAGTTACCAGATTATTAAATATTCTGGTCTATTAGACAGGTATAGAAAATGTATGCAATTTACTAATAAAGGTAGACAGACTGGAAGATGGAAAGCACAAAATAAAATGCTTCTATCACTTAGCTTTTTAATAAGAAGAGTCTTCTTACTGGATTTATCTTCTAGATTTATAGAAATACTCTGAATATATAACATATATGACCGTTCTTTCACAAAATGACATGATATATTTAGGATTGCCTCCCCGGATGTCTCCCACCACATCCTCCTCTGCCACTATTGTCAGAGCATCTAATAAGTCTGTATCACGTGTTACAGTGCCATCCCCACTGCCCATATGATGTAATAGAAAGGCATAGGAAATTCTCGTCTTGTCACTGGGGAGTGCAGCATTGAGACAGTACACAGGGCTTACTCCACAAAGCAGTTAAAGCGGTTTTCCGAGTTAACACTTTTATGTGTCAGTGCTTTTAACCTCGGAAATGTGATTACATTTGTAATGCACTTACTGTATCAAAATTGGCCCCGTTTCCCATTGCTGCCATACGGCACATGACTGGTGACGTTACTCTGTTTGCCCCCCTCTGCTTATGAGCTACATACCTATCATGTGGTGAAACTGTTCAAATTTTCTGCCTGGTAGACAACACATCACTAGTGACGTGCCGTGTATGA
The DNA here is from genome assembly GCF_050947455.1 of Rhinoderma darwinii. Lineage (NCBI taxonomy): Eukaryota > Metazoa > Chordata > Amphibia > Anura > Rhinodermatidae > Rhinoderma > Rhinoderma darwinii. Next base: position 359,755,101 of record NC_134688.1, read on the forward strand.
GCTATTCTGTTATACACCCAGGAACGCACTGTTCTCTCGCTGTTCCGCATGCGTGTTCCTGGCTGTATAACAGAACAAGCCCATACACGGCACGTCACTAGTGATGTGCCATCTACCAGGCAGAAACTTTTAACGGTTTGACCATGTGATAGGTATACGGCCCGTAAACAAAGGTGGAAAAGAGGGTGACGTCACCAGCCATGTGCCCCATGGTAGCATCGGGAAACGGGGCCACTTTTGATACAGTAAGTGCATTACAAATGTAATCACATTCCGAGGTTAAAAACACTGACACATAAAAATGTTAACTCGGAAAACCCCTTTAAGTAGAGAAACCATTCAAGATAATGCCATAACTGAATATAAGGATTGTAAAAATAGGGGTTTTGTTTTTTCCGTTTGGGAAGAAAATAAGTAATGTTATTTACCAGGAATAAGCTCTGAGATGAGGAAATCCATCTGCCGCAGACTATTTTTTTAAACAGGGTTCAGACACTGCAGACATTGTACACAGCTAGACTCTTAACGTGCAGATTTAACTAGTTTTAAACAAGATTTCTCTAATCTCAATAGGGTAGTTGAAATCTACCAATAAAGCCAGAATAAATCCACAGTACTATAGTATGTTTTGGATTTTAAAGTCTGCAGAATTCTTTCAAATGTGCTTTTTTTTATGTCCATCAGTCCAGAGAACACCGATTGAGAGTCCAATGGCGGCGTGCTTTACACCACTCTAGCTGACGCTTGTTATTGCGCATGGTGGTCTTAGGCTTGAGTGCAGCTGCTTGACATTAGAAACTCATTTCATGAATCTCCCGACGCACGGTTCTTGTGCTTATATCACTTCCAGAAGCAGTTTGGAACTCTGTATTGAGTAATGCAACAGTGGATAATTGATTTTTACGCACCACTTGGTTCAGCACTCGACCCAGCTCTGTGAGTTTGTGAGGTCTTTGTGGCAGACCTGTTGTTATTCCTAGAAACTTTAATATCGCAATAGTAGCACTTTCATGGCAGATCAGAAATTTCATGAACTGACTTGTGGCAAAGGTGGCATCCTATAACACTGCCACATTTAAAGCCACTGAGCTCTTGAGTACAACCCATACTACAATAAATTTTTGTCTTGGAAGATTGCATCGCTGCTTGATTTTATGCACCTTATTGCAATAGGTTGAAAGACCTGAATTGTGGCAAAAACCACAGTGGAAACATAGCAAAAATGTCACATGTGAACATACCCTAAGTCTATGTTCTTCCGCATTAGACAGCAGAAAGAGTCATGAGGGCTGTCCTGCCTGCACACTCATTACATCATCTCTGTAAGCCTGAGATGACCAGAGGTGACTCTCCTCTCTTGGGAAGGAATGCATTGAGCCCACCTCTCACTTGCAGGCGGCAGGAGCAATTTATGAAACTGAAACAGGGTTTATACAGTAGATATACTAAAGACAGAGGGTGCAGTAGCAAACATATTAAGCAGAGGGCAATCTGTAAACTCAGTCTTTGTATACTCTAGTATTGGACATTATACTGAGATAGACACACTCCGAGTGCCTGAGCAGGATAGCTAGGGTCTTAATCTCAAGAGCAAAAAAGAGAGGGGGACAGGGGACACCCCTGATGGGTAGCCCTACAAGGACATAAAGATGAAAAGAGTTGCCTATTAGTCAGTATATGTGCCTCGGGATACATAAAAAAGGCTTGTAACCCATGAAGATGAATATGTCTATGCTGAGGGCACAGTATCTAGAGCAGTCAGCAGAGGGTGGTGGAACAGTGGTCAAGAGTGCTGGAATAGCAGTGCAGAGCTGAAGAGGAAGTGGTGCACACCATTAGTTCCTGTGAGAAGGCAGGTGTGGTGAAAGAGAGCCTGGCAGTAAGGAGAGCAGGAGCTTGCTGCAGAGAGCTAACCTAGAGATATGTAGCTGAGAGTCTGTTTGTCCTAGGGAAGCCGACCTGCTTGCATGGAACCAAGAGAGGAAATATTCAGAGTGTGTACTGGAATTCTGTTTGGACAGAGAATCAAAGCAAAAGGCCAAAAATAATTTATAATAAAAATGGGCCCCCTCGGTGGACTAAGTGAGGAGTCACCAGGGGCTTGAATATCACCATATAGGAGTAATATACTGTGGTGCATTGTAACAGGACTGAGATAGTAAACAATACCACAGCTGTAGAAAGATTTATAAAAGAAGTATATCACTTTTGTCGTTATCATACTGCCGTATCAAGTTATTTGCAACTTCTGCCCAAGTTAAGAGGTGAGAGAAATAGTTTTATCCGTCTCTGTCTCCATTATTACCTGCACACCTAGTGTACAAAATTTGGCCCAAAACCACGAGCCTGCAAACAGGCCCATATAAACCTCCACTCCAGGGAGTCAAAGGTCTTGGCTGCATCTAGTGATGCCAAGACCTGGTCTCCCATCTGATCTTGGTTGACAAAATTATGACTGAGAACCCTACTTAGATTAATCGTCATGGACTAATAAAGCCATAAAGCATAAAGCCAGATTGGTTGTCATGGATAACAGCAAGGAGTCCAAAAGCAAGTATTTTAGCAAAAATTGTACATTTGCTGATAAGCAGGGCTATGGGTCTGTATGACCCACAATCCTGAGGGTCTTTTCAATCTTTGTGTATGACTGTAATCGAAGCCTTATACAGGGATTTTGGCAGGCTGCCCACCTCAAATCCAGCATTGTACATGTCCAGGAGATGGGAGCCAACCTCATCAGAGTATCTCTTATATTAGTCTACGGGCAGCCCATCAGGTCCCGGGGCTTTACCAGATAGAAGGGCCTCAATGGCTTTACCAATCTTGTCTAGGGTGATAGGGGCTTCAAGTATAGCAAGTTGTGCCTCATTAAATTTAGGAAAAGGAAATCGCCCGCAGGTTAGAGTCTATTTCATCATCGGTTTTATGTAGGCGTGAGGAATATAGCGTAGAATAGAATGCATTGAAAGTTTGAGCAATAAATACATAAATTGCACCGCTCATCTGTAATAGCCAGAATGGCGGTGGTGCCTGTGCTATCTCTCATGAGGTATACTAGGAGTTTTTCTGACTGATTGCCTAACTCAAAGCTCTGCTGTTTCTGAAAAAAACATGCAGTGTTTTGCCTTAAGGGTTAGCAACTGCGTGTACAACAGCTGGATCCAGCGCCACACAGCCAGGTATCCTACAATAAATCAGATACATATTTCCTTTCTGCCCGTTCCACTACCTCCTCTTAGGCCTCTTTAGATTCCCTAGTTAGCCTATTGACATATGAGACACTCAACTTGAGGCATCTCTGCTAGAAAGCCTTAACCAAATCCCAAGATGACCATGCCTCTCTAGGAGAGGGGTTAACCGCAAAAAAAAAACAGCTTATCTGGGACCCTGTCTGGCTGTGAAAACTTGGGAGAGCCAAAATAAATGAATTTTTCATTTGGGAGTAAAGATTGGAGGAGCAGTAGAGCGGAAAATCAATTCAGGGGAGTGGACGGATATACCTCTAGCGAGGTATCTGAGGAACAATATATGTAGTAGGGGGAGGGAGTAAATGTGTTTTCTATCTTAGATAAGGAATGATGCATAGGGGAGTAGCGGGAAAATAATTTGGGTGTGGGATTAAGGTGCCTCCAAATATTACACCAATTAACCTCATCCAGCCACCTTTGTAGTGTAGTGGGGTTCCTGAGGCTCTGAGACGAGGGTAATTGATATAGTCAATAAAGATAGGGGTCTGGGATCAAAGTAAAATCTCCAGTGCATAAGACCATACGATCAGAGTAATTAAGGGCAAATAGGAGGGCTTGGCTTAAGAGTCAGAGTACAGCTGGAGGCGGTTTGTAAATTGCCAGAAACAAAATTTTGTGGCTATCAACTATACAGACAAGAAAGAATTAGCAAACCTCTGGATTTGACCTGACGCACTACACTGCAAACCGCACAGAGATGTGTAGAAGGACAACTATGGCGATGAACTGTACAGGCAAGGAAGGCAAAGCGACCCCCCAGGTTCGGCCTGACCCCCTCCACTGCAAACTGCACAGAGCTGCGGACAAGGACAGAGACCCCCCTAGAATAATTGGAATGGCAGAAATTATGCATTCAAGCAACCCATCTCCTAAACTAGGTTTCTCTTAGGCTGAGTTCACACGAGCATGTTACGTCCATAAAGGACAGAACGTATTTCGGCCGCAAGTCCCGGACCGAACACAGTGCAGGGAGCCGGGATCCTAGCATCATAGTTATGTACAACGCTAAGAGTCCCTGCCTCACTGCGGGACAACTGTCTCGTACTGAAAACATGATTACAGTACGGGACAGTTGTCCGGCAGCGAGGCAGGGACTCCTAGCGTCGTACATAACTATGATGCTAGGAGCCCGGCTCCCTGCACTGTGTTCGGTCCGGGACTTGCGGCCGAAATACGTCCGTCAATTATGGACGTAATGACCTCGTGTGAACATACCCTAATGGGTTTTACTGTCTGCAAATACGGATCTACATCAATAGACGTCCGCAATTGCGGGAGTACCCATAGACTTCTTTTCCGTGACGCAATTGCAGACAAGAATAGGACTTGTTCTATATTTTGCGGATCACCCAGACACAGTGCAGGGAGCGGGCTCCTAGCATCATAGTTCTGTACGATGCTAGGAGTCCCTGCCTCACTGTGGGACAACTGTCCCGTACTGTAATCATGTTTTCAGTACGGGACAGTAGTTCCACGGAGAGCCAGGGACTCCTAGCATCGTACATAACTATGATGCTAGGAGCCCGGCTCCCTGCACTGTATTCGGTCCGGGAGCTGTGGCCGAAATACGCTCCATCCTTTACGGACGTAACATGCTCGTGTGAACCCAGCCTTAAGAGGATTATTCATACCCCTCTCATTCCAGACAATACATTCAAAGTCTGAATAGCCGTGGAAAGAAAGAAAACGTATGAGGTCCCACAGTGAGGTTGTAGAGATGTCAAGTTGGATCCCTGGTGTACAGAACAGATACATTGTATATCATACATTAGGTAACAAGAAAAATACTGCCGTTTGAGTGCATGTGCGCTTAGTGTAACTGTTCGGCCCAATTTCAATGTCAGAGACAAACACAGACTATCAGTGTGTTTTTTCAAACAGAAAATAACAAAGCTGTACAACAGTGGTAGCAGTCAACCCCGGATTTAAATTAGGACAGTCACTGGCAGTAAAAAAAAAATGAAAGGTAGATTATTAGGTAGATTTCCCCTCAACCAGATCCGCACCCACCCCACCTACACTATATACCAATGAAGTAGGCTAGGTTCCCAAACATAAACGACAGTGGGACGCACTAACTAAGCAGTGAACAGAAAGTCACAGACTCGGTGGCTACTACCTGTAACTGTGCGCCATATCCAGGCAGTTCAGCAGCAGTAGTAACAACAAATTTGCAGGACAGTCACTGCCTGTCATTTGGAGGCAGCTCACAGGCCATGATCACCACAGGTTGGTGGCATATAGGGTAGATAGCTCACCTCTGCTTAATCTTAACCTCGAGATTCAGCAGGATCCGGAAGTCTTTCCAGGCTCTCTTGGGGACTCAAAGAAATGAGCGCGACTATTCCAAATTACACTGAGGCGAGTTGGGAAGACCATAGAGTAGCAGATATCTTTGTAGCGCAGCCTTTTTTAAATATCAATAAAGGTCTCCCCTCCGCTTCTGCACATCAATGGTAGGAGTGTGGGAAAAATGAGATGGAGGCGTCATTAAGTTTAATCAGATCCTTGGCACGGGCCAAAGCGAGGATTTTGTCCTGGTCTTTGCAGTTCAGGATGCGCATAAGAAAAGGACTTGGAGGGGCCCAAAGGGGTAAGGGCCTATGGGCTCCCTCCACCACAAATGCCACTGAGAATGAGTCCTTTACAAACAGCTCCTTCAGCCAACGCTCAGCGAACCTCTCAGGATGACAGCCTTCAGAGCGTCTGGTAAACCCACCACTCTCACGTTATTTTTCTATAGCCCATTTTCTAGGTTATTGGCGTTCACCTCAGTTAACTCTGGCTAAAAGAGGCTGTAGCCGGTCTTCAATGGTCAATATGCTCCCCTGTGCAGTGGTGACCTGCTCTATCAGCATCTGGAAGTCGTGGTGCAGCAGGCCAAGATCTATCTGGACCTCCTTTATCTTTATAGTAAGTTGGGCCTGACAGGATGATATAGCAGTGAGCAGCTGCACTTGTACCTATTGCAGAATAGGCTTTGGTTGTTCCATCTTGGCAGCCTCCTGTGGCACTGACACTTACTCTGTTATCGGTCTTGCTCCGGCTCCATGTTAAACCTGTTACGCGGGAAGTGTTCAAGTGACTGGGTCGGCGGTGCTGGGCCAATTTTGACCATACGATACCCCGGGGTTCTTGCAGGTATGTTGCCAAGTAGATTCTACTTAGCAGGCAGGATATTGTGCCAGGATAGGGCTTAGAACGAGGGAATCTATAGCTCTGCTAAAGCACCTCCACTCACATCTTCTGGTAGGACACTCCCCTCCTTCTTACAATATTTTAATTAAGCAACCTATATTTACCACTGCATCATTGAAGGGCGCTACGTGGTTATCGGCTAAGCCCAATTCACACTTTGCCCATAGATGGCTAAACGTATGATAAGTGTGTCCTTTTGGCATATATTTGGCCAGTATATGTGGCCCCAACTGTATTAAAAAAGTGTGGTATTATTTTTTTTAAATGCCCATCAATCGTAGCCATATGTAACTGTACATGTTTTGGATGACCAGTGTTGTCTTTGTGAGACAACATCTTTAATACAAAATTAACTTTTGAATTTGCAAATTAAATTACTGAAAATAAAAAAAAGAAATAAAATATTTACCTTTTAATCTCCTGCTAGACCAGTGCCGCCGGCGGTTGAAGCTGATGTGCCGTACCAGCACGTGACGGCGCCAGTTATTCATTGGCTGCAGTCACGTGCCAGTATGGATGTTAGCATTTCAACCAGTGTAAATGCAGACTGGCTGGTGAACGTGGACCTACAGCACTGGAGAGACGATGGCTTAAAAAGAGTAAATGGGCTTTTTTTCCTGTAAGCTATCACCCATACAGCTCAAAGTAATTTTTTTTGTAAAGTCTGAAAAACATTTTTATATGTTAGAATTTTAAATAGCTTTATTCAGAGGTCCTTTGGTGCTGCAAAGTGTAATTTCGCATAGGCTTAGGCCTTTTTCACACGAGCGTGTTCAATTTGCGTCCGCAGGAAACAAACCGCTTTTCATGCATATCAATGTCCGTGTTGTGACTGTGTTCTTCCTGTGTGTCATCGGTTTTTCGTGTCTGTTTTTCTCCTCTCCAAGCACTTCCTGACTTCACTTTTATTTTTTCTTAATTTATTAGCAACTAATCAATGCAAAATGGACAGCACACGGAACTCGTCCGTTTGCTATCCGTTTTTTTTTTCATGCACCCATAGACTTCTATGGGCGAGTCAGGTCTGCAAATGCAGAACAGAATAGGACATGCTGTAAGTTTCTCGTAACGGACACACACGCTATGAAAAAAAAAACTGATGTGCAAATAGCTACGTTGGGTTGTATGTGTCAACGTGCTGTCCCTTGTTAAAAAAGGACAGCACACAGAGAAGGGAAATACATTTGTGTGAATAAGGCTCTGCGCCATTACTTCCGGTAAAATGACAGACACCCTCGCGAAAATGATGCAATGGCCCCGGCTGTAATGCCGGGGGTAGGGAAACGGACAAGTGAGCCCTAATCTACCCTCCACTCTGTCCCTGCCTACTTGCAACGACCCGCCCTAGGCGACGGGGTACAACTGGGCGGCGGTCCCTACGCTCAGTAAGTGCACGAGACAAACAGACAAGGGTACACAAAGCTAAGGGAAATGGGGCAGTTGCCCACGGCAACACCGTGAGCGAGAAGAGTGGTGAACGAGCCGAGTCAAACCAGGAGTGTACGAGGTACCAAACACAGAGCAGGAGAGTAGTCAGTAAGCCAGGGTCAGTATGGAGCAGGATCAAATAGATAGAAGCTGTAGCTGGGCCAGGAAACCACACGAGAAGAATCACAAGCAAAAGAGGGACAGGAAAGGCAGCTATAAATAGCCAGAGGGCGGGAGCTAGCTCCGTCTGGCCAGGCTGCGATAGGCTCTCCCACTCCTAAGCCTGCCAGCCTGAGTGGTGGAAGCTGGAGTCAGTCTCAGAGACATAGACTCAGGTGCAGACTGATTACCTATGGGCGTATACACAGAAGTTGTGCCTGGCAGATCCTTTACACCGGCACTACCGTTTTTTCATTCTTCTGTTCGTATGACGGAACACATGAAGGGAAAAACTTAGCGCAGATGTGAACAGAGCCTAAGGCCTTACTGTGTTTGCACTGATTTTCAGCTTAGTGTTGATTTCTACATTTATATACACAGCTGCTTTCAAAAGTTTGTTCAGAATTTAGCAGGAGAATGCTTTTTTTGTCTCACAGGACTGAATCAAAATTTGTCCTTGGCTCTATATACGCTGCTCCTGCACAGAGCCATAATACGCTTGTGTGCTCGGAAACCTCAAGACAAGCTGGTGATCACATGATCAATGGCAGTATAATAGAAAGAGGCACTACCACAACCTCTGTTCTTTACACGACGGTCAGTATGAGTCTCCCTTCCTATCTATGCACTCATTTTTATAAACTCCCTTGAAGAGTGAAATGTAGGAAGCTTTGACATTTAGAATCGGGGCCGCCATCAAGGCAGTATGGCTGGTACTGACGTCATGGTCCCAGCTGCAAATATTAAGAAAAGGGGCCCACCGATCACCACCAGCTGATATTTAAAATATCATTAAGCCCAATTAGACCAACCAGGTCCCCTATTTCCTCCACCTAAGAGGGCCCCTATTTGTGAACTGTGACCCAGTCTTACTGCCTGCCCCCTCTTCTCCCCTTCTCCTCACAGCAAAGTCACGCGAATTCTTTTGTGTGGGGAGGGGTGGAGACCTCAGGCAGATCGCGGTGGCAGGAGCTCCCTGAGCCACCAGTAAGCAGCAGGTACCACATGAATAAGTGAGTTTGAGCTGTTTCTTCTCTCTTATAGGGGTTGGTCAGGATTAGAAAAACATGGCTGCTTTCTTTCTACATCAGTGCCACACCTGTCCATGGGTTATGTCTAGAATTGCAGCTCAGCTCCATCGAAGTGAATGCGGCTAAGCTGCAATACCACACACAACCTGTGGACAGGTGTGGGGGTGCTGATTTAGAAAGAAAGCAGCCATGTTTTTCTAAGCTTTGACAGCCCTTATAAACTGTGGGCGGGAGGAAGGTCAGTGAGCTCAAGAAGCTTTTGTCTGTCTGTGTGCTGTACAGGCAGCAGCTTAAGGTGTATGCTTTATTTATTATTTGTTTCTCACTTCTCAGCGCCTTCTAATTTTTGCTCATATTCAAAATTGTACAGTGTTGAAATGTGGTGGTAGAAGTAACCAGAAGGAAACATTGCTTTGTGACGATAAGCAAAGTCTGCTTCCTCACAAATTACTATTTTGTACTTCTGTAGCATGTTTACAGTAAATAAATAGGACCGCCATTAGCAGTGTCTCCCATCTCAAACGTAATAGGACATCAAGGGGGCACACTTCTATCTGCCACACCTCTGCTCTTCACAGCAGTATCAAAACCAATGCACTCAACTTTATAGTGGTTTTGACACTCTTTTGTGTTAAAGAAACCGTTATAGTTAATGTTTATAGAACTGCTTCTATGAGAAATCATAGCTATTATATGCAGCATATACGCAATTTTTTTCTATCTAGCGCTACGCTGAGACAACAAATTTTGTCACAAAGTGAGGTGTAAATGTCTATGTGTTATAACAAAAAAGTCAGACATAAGCGATGAAGTAGCCATAGGTTTCTATTGCACAGGCATATGCCAAGAATGCTTTTGTTTTTTTTACAATTAAAGTACGTTTTTTCACAGTATTTTTATAAAAATGTTAGTAGACATCTGTTGATATAGCAAGATTGGAGACAGTGGCTAACATATCATATGTGCCTCTGCACCGGGACACTATAGGCCCAACTCACAGAAGAAAATAGTGCTCCAAACGTTCTATTAGATTGCATGCAAAGGATTGTGCTAAAGATTCCATGGCTCTCAATTACTAGTAGATTGGCACTCTGGTGAGGGATTTTCTGGTGAAACATGAAGGAGGTGCCCTACGGCTAGCACCCCAATCTAATCAAATAAGCAGTTGGAAATCAAGGGGCCCACAAACTGTTTATGCACAAAGGCACTCTAAATTCTGAGCATAAGTGGTCAAGAGCTAAAGAACAAAGAATAGAGCTAGGAAAGGAGACTTATAGGAGAATAACCTATAGCTTCTATAACACCCCCAAAGAAGAAACAAAAGTTAATGTATGGATTTATATATAAAAATAAAATCTTATGGCTTTTAGAATGGGGTGATGCAAAAACAAAATATTTGAAGGAAATGTATTTGTATTGGAAAACATTAAAAGAACTATAAATACAGAATATATATATATATATATATATATATTTTATTTTTTGTTTACACTTGTACAAAATAAAGCCTGTTTTTCCAGATAAATATGTTTTATTTTAGTGCTTTTTCACTGTGCATTTTTTTTCTAATTAACTGAATTAACATTTATGTAACTATTTATTTTGTCCCACTAGGGGACGTCACAATTCAATCTTTTGATCACTTATATAATGCTTTGGTATACTTTGTATACCACAGCATTACTGCCTGCCAGTGTAAAACTGACAGGCAAGCTATTAATTCGTGCCAGAGCCATGGTAGGCCTGGGGGGCTTTGTTAGGCCACTGGCTGCCATGATAGGCCTGGGGACCTTTGTTAGGCCCCCGGCTGCCATGGTAACCCATCATCGCCCTGCGTTCACATTACAGGCCCACCGATGGGTGACAGGGGAAGCCCCCTTCCTCTGTCAAACCACTTTAATACTGCGGTGGACTAATTTGACCAGGTTCAGAGTGCAGTTTTTGATGTGTCTTAGGCTATGTTCAAACTTGCATCGTGGTTTCTGTTTATAACAGTGCCATGACGCAGTGACAGATCCCTTTTTATTCGGTTTTGAAATCATTTAAGCAATAAATACAAAATAATAACTTACAGGCTTACAATGATTCAAAATGTCTAAAGTTTATGAATATAAAAACAAACATATCAATATGTTAATGTTTTGAGATGACAAATATTAAAATGTTTAATGTATAAATTCAAATAAAGACGAACTTGAACAAGCGTTTTCTGGAAGCTCTACATGTTCAAAATTACACAAGTGTTGTGTATATTAATAGTTTAATAACTTACAAACTCAGAATAATTTGTAATTGAACTCTGTTTTTTTATAGGACATGGGTTAGAGAGTTAAATAGTCAGTTATTTGATATATGTCAAATCCTGCCAGATTTTCTATCTGTTTGTGCACCTTCCAAGCGCTCTATATTTTATTCTCAAGTGACAGCGCAGGAACGTGCACAAACACATATCAGAATAGGCAACAGTTTGAATGGATTATAGGGCCAAGTATCTAAATCACTTTGTAAGACCATTTAAACGAGCTTTAATAGGATCACGCTTTCTCAGCTATTCAGTACGATATAAACATTTCTCCATCTTACAGGTCATCCCCATGTTGCGTCACATTCACTGCAGGGACCAGTGTCGTTTCTGCCAACATGTGACGATTTGTTCTAGTGGGTGGTTTGAAGCAATGGAAATGTCACATGATCAGTGATATTTTGCACCCACTGTGCTATGAGTGCTGTGAAAGCCTGATATGATGTGAATATGAAACGTCACTGATTTGGGGTTGAGACAGCGGGGATGCAGTCACGTGTCAGCATTAGACAACTGGAAAATGAAGCAACTTTAAGACAAGTGATATATTAGTAAGTGCTAAATATAGAGGGAATAATTGATCTAACATACTTTTTTAAAACCAGATAACCCCTTGGAGATATGTGATGAGGGTCGAACTGGCCCACCAGAGAACCAGAGGATCCTCCAGTGGGCCCAGGCTTTGACACAATAATGGGCCTTATACGTCCAGCAGAAGACAACTCCATCTGGAGGTGACTTTGGAGCCAATCACTTGCCACAAGGGTCTATTTCTTTTGGGATGAGTCCCAAATTACCTATTAGACCTTATTGATGACATATCCTGTGTAGAATGATAACAACAAGGATTATGATAAAATAAAAAACGGACATGTACGTGTTCTATATAGATGGAGGGTGGGCCCCCAGAATCTTCTCCTCTGGTAAGCCCAAGAAACCCCAGTCCGACGCTGTATGTGATGTAAATGTACATGGCAGATGCCAAGTGGGAGTATGGAGCGGGCTCACGAGCATATGCAGTAACATAGAGCCAACACCTCCTTGCAACAGCTAGGATCGGTGATAACTACAGCTCGCTCCGCAAAAAAACAAGCCCTCACACTGCTTAATAAAAAAAAAATTTGAAAAGTTATGGCTCAAAATATGGCACCAAATTTTTTTTGTAAGAAATATTTTTCTTTCTTAAGCGGTAAAACATTAAAAAAATAATATAAATTTGGTTTTGCCGTAATCGTATTTATCTGCAGAAAAAAGTTGACATTTTTCCAAATTTCTCTAGGACTTTAAATACATATTTCCTATGGATTCTATCAAAAGCTTTCTCTGCCTCCAAATGATTTTGATTACGTTGAAGAACCGTCTCGTACCATCTTGTGCTTGTCGCGCCTTGATAAAGCCTACCTGATCATTCCAGATCAGAATAGATAGGATATCTGTGTTTTCATATAATTTAGGGCCACTATTTACTAGTGAGTTGGGTTGAAAATTAGAAGGAAAGTTAGGTTCTTTCCCCGATTTTGGTATTTTCACAATAGTGGCTTTAAGTATTTCAGATTGAAAGGTGCAACCAGGATAAAGATCTTACAGATATAGAGAGTGAGTTTTTCTTTGAAGACCTGATAATATTCATTATAGAACCTGGCAGTCTTATGCTTTGACATTTTGTTGATTTTTATTTATCTCTAGAACTAACTTTAAAAACAATATAAACTCATTTAGTATCATATCAATGAGAGAAACTAGACATGGACCGCACATCCACTGTATACTATGATCAATTGCGGCTAGGCAAAATTATTAAATATGAACGAGAGGTTCTTTGTAACATTTTGATCAAATTGTATGCAAGCCCACATGCCACTTCACGGCGACCTCTTAAAAGTGGGTCCCTACTCTATCGGTTGCACCATCGTGTGGCGGTCACCGCCACTGCGGCGCCGCTCCTGCAGAGGGAGCAACCCAGAGAACCAAAAGCACCCATGCCATCAGGCCAAGCCAAGCCTCCTTGGCTCTGGGCCACGTCCCCCCACAAGTGCAGCACCACAGCAACAGACACCACCCCACAGCAGCACAACAAGTGAACTGATGGAATAAACTCACCTTACCATGCGCCCCCAGTGGCAAACTGCGAGTACAAGCAGGAGCAGGAACACTTATGAGGTTATTCCTAAATTAAAATCAGATGGGGCCAAAAGTGTGGAGTGCTGGTACCAAGTAAAACAAAACAAATGAGGGGGATAGATTCTGTATCATATCAATGAGAGAAACTAGACATGGACCGCACATCCACTGTATACTATGAGGTGTAAAATTACGCCCGCGTCAAAATAGTGCAGGACACTTCTTGGGACATTTTTGGAGCCATTTTTCATTGACTCCAATGAAAAACAGCTCCAATTACATCCGTAAAAGATGCCGCGAAAAACACGAGTACATGCAAAAACGTCTGAAATTCAGGAGCTGTTTTCACCTGAAAACAGCTCCGTAATTTTAGACGTATTTTGCATTTGCGTGTGAACATGCCCTTAGATGTACTCGGACATGCTTACTTTATTGAATTGTCTAATGCCTATGTTTACAATCTACTGGTGTATGTCTATCATGTTTATGTATTCATACCTTTACTCACTTGTCATTTCTGTAATTATGACACCAAATAAAAAAAAATTACGAAAAAAATAAAAGCTAAAATACTCTTCTAGATCTTTTTTAGTATATTCTTTTATATGTGGTTCGGCGCCAAGATTTGTGAAGGTGTGGTATATGGGTTTTGTTTATCAAAATATGTTCAGGTGCATAGTCTGACCATACAATTTGACCATACAATCAGCGTCATACACTTCTCTCCAATCACGTACTCAGCACATTGTGATCTTGCTAGATCATGATGTGCTGTAACTTACTCACACATTAATGTTACTGAAGTGTCTTGAGAGTGAATAGACATCGCTTCCAGCCAGGACGCGATGTCTATTCACAATCCTGACACTTCGGTAACGTTTGTGTGGGACTTAATGACAACAAGTGTGATCTTGCGAGATGACGCTGTAAGCTGTCATATACAGCGTGATCTCGCGAGATCACGCTTGCGGTCATTAAGTCCCACACAAACGTTACTGAAGTGTCAGGATTGTGAATAGACATCGTGTCCTGGCTGGAAGCAATGTCTATTCACTCTTAAGACACTTCAGTAACATTGTGTGAGTAAGTGACAGTACATCGTGATCTAGCAAGATCACAATGTGCTGAGTACATGATTGGAGAGAAGTGTATGACGCTGATTGCTCAGCGTGATACACTTCTCTTTACAATTAATATATTTTGGAAGTAGGGAGAAAGGAAAAGAGTTGTGGTTCCTATTGAAAATTGAAAAAAATAATAAATTTTTATTAATATATTTAATTTAAAATATTCCTAAAATGTTTATTTCTCAATGTAGGTCAATTATTCAGCAGTGCAGAGGACCCCTTGTCCTGCACTTAAAGAACAGAATTTGTCTTTTATGCTACTATCATACAACAATATAGTTAGACTTGGTTAATAGCTGAGGTAAGTATAAATTCGATCCCATAGGCATATTGTATGCTCTGTGTGAATCAGTGTTAGCTGTCAATCATTAAACATTGTATCAGTTTTGTATGCACTGACATTTGTAATGTTTTCTATTTGTAAATAGACTTTGTATCAATTCAATTGCTGTGCAACACGTACTTTATCTATTTCTTTTGTGCTTTGCACTGATTGTTATAAACCTGCTATTGCTGTCTGCTTTTTGTAAACCAGCAAACAGCAGCAGATTGCAATTTGTTGCATGTATCAGTGTTAGCTGTTGATTCGTATTTTTAGGATAATTTGCAACAGTCAATGTTGGTATTGAATTTTAATTTTTATTATTTATTTTAAAGGTATTGTTGTCTATCATCCAATTTTTCAGCAGTCCACATTTTGTTATAACACGCTGGCTTCCTCTGACAGAAGTAGTAACAGTGCGGTAGCTTGTATGAGTGAGCACTATAGAGAATGCTATGATTGTAGTGTGCTCTAATTTAGTTCCCTCCTTGAATTTGTAAGAGGCTATTCACAGTGGCACTATGCGGTATTTGAGCTGGTTAGCTTGTGTGTTATATAGAGCTTGCAACACCGATCCTCTGTATTGGGATCAGCAGCAAATTTAGCCGCTTGTTTCTCTTTTATTATGGACTAATTGCTGTCTGTTTTCTGTGAAAAGCAGCAAACAGCAGCAGATTACAATTATATAATAGGCTGCTTGTATATATCGACGTGCTATGTTCTGACCAGGCCACTTTTATATATCCTCATGTTTTATAAGCATTGTATTTTCAGTTAGGGTATGTGCACACGTAGTGACCAAAAACGTCTGAAAATCCAGAGCTGTTTTCAAGGGAAAACAGACCCTGCTTTTCAGACGTTTTTTGACCAACTCGTATTTTTCGCGGCGTTTTTCGCACCGTTTTCGCTGCCTTTTTTACGTCCGTTTTTGGAGCTGTTTTCATTGGAGTCTATGAGAAAACAGCTCCAAAAACGTCCAAAGAAGTGTCCTGCACTTCTTTTGACGAGGCTGCATTTTTACGGGTCGTCGTTTGACAGTTGTCA
The DNA here is from genome assembly GCF_050947455.1 of Rhinoderma darwinii. Classification (NCBI taxonomy): domain Eukaryota; kingdom Metazoa; phylum Chordata; class Amphibia; order Anura; family Rhinodermatidae; genus Rhinoderma; species Rhinoderma darwinii. The sequence continues at coordinate 359,771,081 of NC_134688.1, forward strand.
AACGACGACGCGTAAATAACAGGTTGTCTGCACAGTATGTCGGCACACTTATTCAAATGAATGGGCAGATGTTTGCCGACGTATTGTAGCCCTATTTTCAGACGTAAAACGAGGCATAATACGCCTCGTTTACGTCTGAAAATAGGTCGTGTGAACCCAGCCTTAGGATTACGCTTAATAGTGTGCTTTCTTAGAAAGCTACTTGCTTCTTTATTTCCTTATATCTCAGTTTTTACAGAAAAGGCCGTCAGTGGCAGCATTACTGGTGGTCTGATTAACTTGCTCTGCAAGTCAGCTGTCTTTGTACGCGCTGTCAGGGATTCACCCTGCAGCGTTGGTCAAAATTCAAAAATTATTTTATTAATTCACGTCCCGCTCTCCTACAGGGAGCAGTGCTTTTATAAGTGAGTCTTTGCAGACTTATAGTTCTTAAATTGTTGTTGGTAGCAGCATTGAATTAGGCTAAGACCTTATGCATTGAGTTCATTAATATGACTGGACACCCGACGCGCGTTTCGCCGGCATTCCGGCTTCCTCTTGGGGTCAAGAGGAAGCCGGAATGCCGGCGAAACGCGCGTCGGGTGTCCAGTCATATTAATGAACTCAATGCATAAGGTCTTAGCCTAATTCAATGCTGCTACCAACAACAATTTAAGAACTATAAGGGCGGGTTCACACATAGCGGAATTTCACTTAAATTCCGCTGCGGACACTCCGCAGCGTTAATCCGCAGCGGAGCCGTTTCTCCATTGACTTTCACTTTAATTTAGCAGTGTTCGTTTACACGATGCGTACAATTCCGCTGCGGAGCATAGGCTGCGGAGCGGAATTTGGTGTCCGCAGCATGCTCTGTCTGTTGCGGAGCAGTGGCGGACTGGTTGCGGACTCATGGCGGAATTTCTCCATTGACTTCAATGGAGAGTCAAAATTCCGCAATGAAGTCCGCAGATCTTATGTGTGCTGCGGAGCGTATTGTTTTTACTACCATGACATTTCTTCATTCTGGCTGGACCTATGTATTTCTAGGTCTACAGCCAGACTGAGGAAGTCAATGGGGCTCCCGTAATGACGGGAGCGTTGCTAGGAGACGTCTGTAAATAGTCACTGTCCAGGGTGCTGAAAGAGTTACGCGATCGGCAGTAACTGTTTCTGCACCCGGGACAGTGACTACCGATCTCAATATACATGTATCTGTAAAAAAAAAGATAAGTTCATACTTACCGAGAACTCCCTGCGTCTGTCTCCAGTCCGGCCTCCCAGGATGACGTTTCAGTGTAAGTGACGGCTGCAGCCAATCACAGGCCATGCACAGGCTGCAGCGGTCACATGGACTGGAGCGTCATCCAGGGAGGTCGGGCCGGATGCCGAAAGAGGGACGCGTCACCAAGACAACGGGCGGTAAGTATGAATTTCTTTGACTTTCACTAGGGAAAGTGCTGTCCCTTCTCTCTATCCTGCACTGAATAGGGAGAAGAGAAGCACTTTTCCTGCAGTCCGCAGCGGCCAGTCCGCATCAATTTTCTGCACATTTTGTGCAGATCCGCTGCAGAATCTGCAACGCAGATTCTGTGCGGCATTGATGCGGACAGTTGCGGAGGAATTCCGCCATGTGTGGTCATGCCCTCAGTCTACAAAGACTCACTTATAAAAGCACTGCTCCCTGTAGGAGAGCGGGACGTGAATTAATAAAATAATTTTTGAATTTTGACCAACGCTGCAGGGTTAATCCCTGACAGCGCGTACAAAGACAGCTGACTTGCAGAGCAAGTTAATCAGACCACCAGTAATGCTGCCACTGACGGCCTTTTCTGTAAAAACTGAGATATAAGGAAATAAAGAAGCAAGTAGCTTTCTAAGAAAGCACACTATTAAGCGTAATCCTAAGGCTGGGTTCACACGACCTATTTTCAGACGTAAACGAGGCGTATTATGCCTCGTTTTACGTCTGAAAATAGGGCTACAATACGTCGGCAAACATCTGCCCATTCATTTGAATGGGTTTGCCGACATACTGTGCAGACAACCTGTTATTTACGCGTCGTCGTTTGACAACTGTCAAACGACGACCCGTAAAAATGCAGCCTCGTCAAAAGAAGTGCAGGACACTTCTTTGGACGTTTTTGGAGCTGTTTTCTCATAGACTCCAATGAAAACAGCTCCAAAAACGGACGTAAAAAACGCAGCGAAAACGGCGCGAAAAACGCCGCGAAAAATACGAGTTGGTCAAAAAACGTCTGAAAAGCAGGGTCTGTTTTCCCTTGAAAACAGCTCTGGATTTTCAGACGTTTTTGGTCACTACGTGTGCACATACCCTAACTGAAAATACAATGCTTATAAAACATGAGGATATATAAAAGTGGCCTGGTCAGAACATAGCACGTCGATATATACAAGCAGCCTGTTATATAATTGTAATCTGCTGCTGTTTGCTGCTTTTCACAGAAAACAGACAGCAATTAGTCCATAATAAAAGAGAAACAAGCGGCTAAATTTGCTGCTGATCCCAATACAGAGGATCGGTGTTGCAAGCTCTATATAACACACAAGCTAACCAGCTCAAATACCGCATAGTGCCACTGTGAATAGCCTCTTACAAATTCAAGGAGGGAACTAAATTAGAGCACACTACAATCATAGCATTCTCTATAGTGCTCACTCATACAAGCTACCGCACTGTTACTACTTCTGTCAGAGGAAGCCAGCGTGTTATAACAAAATGTGGACTGCTGAAAAATTGGATGATAGACAACAATACCTTTAAAATAAATAATAAAAATTAAAATTCAATACCAACATTGACTGTTGCAAATTATCCTAAAAATACGAATCAACAGCTAACACTGATACATGCAACAAATTGCAATCTGCTGCTGTTTGCTGGTTTACAAAAAGCAGACAGCAATAGCAGGTTTATAACAATCAGTGCAAAGCACAAAAGAAATAGATAAAGTACGTGTTGCACAGCAATTGAATTGATACAAAGTCTATTTACAAATAGAAAACATTACAAATGTCAGTGCATACAAAACTGATACAATGTTTAATGATTGACAGCTAACACTGATTCACACAGAGCATACAATATGCCTATGGGATCGAATTTATACTTACCTCAGCTATTAACCAAGTCTAACTATATTGTTGTATGATAGTAGCATAAAAGACAAATTCTGTTCTTTAAGTGCAGGACAAGGGGTCCTCTGCACTGCTGAATAATTGACCTACATTGAGAAATAAACATTTTAGGAATATTTTAAATTAAATATATGAATAAAAATGTATTATTTTTTTCAATTTTCAATAGGAACCACAACTCTTTTCCTTTCTCCCTACTTCCAAAATATATTAATTACATTATTTGGTGGTGTACACCTTGTGGTTCCCCATAACTCACTTTGTATATATAAATAAGTGAGGGTATCAGCAAAATCTATATTTTGACTTCTCTTTACAACACCCACTTGGTCAAAAGCTAAAAAACGCCCAGTTGGGCATTAAGAAAGTCATTAGCATGCAGCCAAGGTCCCATCCGAGCCTATCCTGCTACTGTCTGAAGTTACCACAGGTACGAAGTATAGACTTTGACTTGTATCCTGTTGGCCAGCTGCCATACCGTCAAGGCGGTACGGCCCAGTGGGTCCACAATACCCACAGATCGTGACAGATATCGTGTCATCTGATTTGTAGATGGAGGCATCTAAATATTCATGTGGAGCTTGGACTCCATTCATCAGAGGACCTGGAGAAACAATTTAATCATTCAGTAAGGAAATAGTATGTGCTGACATATAGACTGATTGGTGTGGAAGAAAAGTCAATGTGTTGACTAAAGCCAAGTTAGGTCATAACAGCAATGGTAGGCTGTCCACTCTGGATCTGTTCAGGATGGTGGTCTTGTATAATTTTTCAGATAAAGTGCTGGTAGAGGAAGGCCTGCCTGCTTTAGCCAATTGTATCCGTCTTCTGCGTAGTGGAGTATATAGTTACATAGTTAGTACTGTTGAAAAAAGACACATGTCCATCAAGGTCAACCAAGGAATATGAAAGGGAAGTGAAAAAAATACATGCATTGTGCTGTATTTATTAATAAGTAGCTTGGTTGGAAAGCCCCAAATGTATAGTATTCTTTGTTCCCTTAGAATAGTGGTTATTGGCAGGAATCCTTTCCTTGCTTGGATTGTAGCCTGAGATAAATCTGTATAGAGAGTTACGTATGAGCAAGGCTCCAATCGTTTTTGAGGTTTTCTAGCAAGGACGATCACCTCTTTTTTGATATGGAAGAAATGGATACTTGCCTAAACATCTCTTGGTTTGTTGTGGTTTTGGCAGACGATAAGGTTAATCTATAAGGATATCTTGTTCTGAACTTGTTGGCAGAAGTTATTTAATTAATTTTCTTTGGTTAATTCTAGTGGAGTGACCGAATACCCCTGAATTTAATATTATTTCTTCTTGACCTATATTCTAGTTCTGCTATTTTTGTCTTTATTTGTTCCATTTCTTCCTCTTGAAGATTGTGGGCATCCAAAAGGGAATTGTGGGCGATGGGAAAATCCTTAACTTTCTTTCTATATGATCCACCCTTTCTAACTGTTGATCCACTGGAGTGGTCATCTTTTGCATCAAAATGGACAAGTCTTTCTGAATAGAGCTTCTAAATGCTAAAACAGTTTTTTTATATAAAGGACTTTGATGCAGTTACCTCTAACGCCTGAATGGTATCCATTATGGTGGTATGTTCAGAAGATAATGTAAAAATTTCAGGACTTACCTCTGAGTTCTCTACAGTTGTTGACAAGCGTAGTTTTCGCTTGACTTGGCTTCTGTAAGTTGGAGTAGAGGTTGTCACGAAACCCGAGGAATGGGCTGCAACTGGGCCAGCAGGAGGCAATGTGAACCCTCCTTATCACCAAGGGATTTGACTTAGGGCTACTCCGGGGAGCAGAGTCTAAGGGACCCTTGGTCTTCACCCTTTAACCCCTGTACATGGATATAGACTTTGCTGCAGGGGAACCTCAGGTTGCTACCCCCGATGTATTTTCCTTTGGTGACAGCTGACATAACAGAAGCAGAGTGGCCTGGAGAGCTAAAGGTCAGGGCCCGCTATGGAGGTTTGTAATGGTAAAATGTAGCAATAGTTCAGGGCAGGCAGCAGGCACGGATGGTCAAAAATAGGCAAAAGAACCGTACACAGGAATTCAAAAACTAGTCTGCAGGGATAAACTTGGAACACTCACTAGGAACTCAAGGAAACCAGATTTCTCTGGCAAGGAGTCCAGGGCAGGAGGGGCCTTTTATATCAGGGTGTCTGGGAAAACTAGATTTTGGTGATGCTGGTGAGGAGAAATCATTTTCTAATGGCTGCACTGGGAAGAAGTCCATCAATTTCTTAGGAGCTTCTTTATTCTTCTTACTCCTAGCCATTCTGGCAATTTTGCTGAAAGTAAGGACTACTCAGGTGATAATTTGTGGCCCTTAAAGGTTACCTAGGCACTGCTGTTTAGGAGCTTTGGGCTCATTCAGAATGGAGCTCTTAAAGGGAATGTGTTGCCAGAAAAACATGTTTTTTTTAAAAAAATTAAACATTTAGTGTGTGGGTGAGTCAGGAAATATTATAAATTAATTCTAAATTTATAATACTACCCATTTTTGGTCACTAGATGGAGCTATTCCCAAAATTGCAGCAGTGCAACATAGGGTTAAAAGCACTCGCTCTAGTGAGCTCTCAGCATCCCCCCCTCCTTTATCCTGGCTAGTGCCGGGATAAACGAGGGGTTTGAACGGTGTAACCTCCTACACTGTGTGTCGCCATTTTTTGAGCTAACACACAGTGTAGTAGGTTTACATACAGTAGTAAACACACACAAACACGAACATACATTGAAATCTCTTACCTGCTCCTGCCGCCGCGGCTCCCTCCGGCCCGTCCGCTCCGTTTGCTGCCGCTGGTCCAAGTGCACAAATCCGGAAGCCGCGACCGGAAGTAGTAATATTACTGTCCGGCCGCGACTTCCGGTCCACAGGAAAATGGCGCCGGACGGCGCCAATTTCGAATTGGACTGTGTGGGAGCGGCGCATGCGCAGTTCCCACACAGACGCCGTACACGGAAGTCAATGGGACGGGAGCCGTTCGCAGTCCCTATGGGACTGTGGCTGCCGTATTCCATGTCTGTATGTGTCGTTAATCGACACAGACAGAAATGGAAAAAAATGGCAGCCCCCATAGGGAAGAAAAAGTGTAAAAATAAGAAAAAGTAAAACACAAACACACAAATGAATATAAACGTTTTTAATAAAGCACTAACATCTTTAACATATAAAAAAATAATTTGTGATGACACTGTTCCTTTAAGCTATGCAACCATCTCAGCACTTCCTCCAACAGATCCCCATTATGACTTAAAATGGGGCTGTCAGGTTCCATTGTGTTGGCTATTGTATGCAGGACTATTCTTACAGTCAAATCTGATGGAAACAAGGCCAAACATGTACAATGCAATGTCTATAGTTCAGAAAGGGTCCCTGAGTGTAATGACAGGGATAGGGAAACAGACAAGTGAGCCCTAATCTACCCGCCACTCAGTCCCTGCCTACTTGCAACGACCCGCCCTAGGCGACGGCGTACAACTGGGCGACGGTTCCTACACTCAGTAAGTGCACGACAGACTACCAGACAAGGAAACACAGAACAAAGGGAAATGGGGCAGTTGCCCACGGCAACACCGTGAGCAACAAGAGTAGTAAACGAGCCGAGTCAAACCAGGAGTGTACGAGGTACCAAACGCAGAGCAGAAGAGTAGTCAGTAAGCCAGTGTTAATACGAAGCAGGGACAAGTAGTTCAAGAAGCTGCAGCAGGGCCAGGAAACCAACAGAGAAGAATCACAAGCAAGGAGGAACAGGAAAGGCAGGTATAAATAGACAGAGGGCGGGAGCTAGCTCCGTCTGGCCAGGCTGTGATAGGCTCTCCCACTCCTAAGCCTGCCATCCTGAGTGGTGGAATATGGAGTCAGTCTCACAGACATAGAAGCAGGTGCAGACTGATTACCTATGGGCGTGGATACAGAAGCTGTGCCTGGCAGATCCTTAACAGTACCCCCCCCCTTTTATGAGGGGCCACCGGACCCTTTCTAGATGGACCTGGTTTATTGGGGAAACGAAGGTGGAACCTCCTGACCAATACCCCAGCGTGAACATCCCGGACGGGTACCCAAGTCCTCTCCTCAGGCCCGTATCCTTTCCAATGGACCAGGTACTGGAGGGAGCCTTGGACCATCTTGCTGTCCACAGTCTTGGCCACCTCGAATTCTACCCCCTCAGGGGTGAGAATGGGGACAGGAGGTTTCCTCGAGGGAGCCAAGGACGGGGAGCAGCGTTTAAGGAGGGAGGCATGAAACACGTCGTGTACTCGAAAAGATGGGGGCAACTCCAGTCGGAAGGAGACAGGATTGAGGACTTCAATGACCTTGTACGGCCCTATAAACCGGGGAGCAAACTTCTTGGACGGGACTTTAAGGCGCAAGTTCTTTGACGATAGCCACACCAGATCCCCGACCATAAACAAGGGGTTAGCAGAACGTCTTCTATCTGCCTGAGTTTTTTGTATGCTCTGGGACGCCTCTAGGTTCTTCTGAACCTGGGCCCAGACTGTGCACAGTTCCCGATGAACGACCTCTACCTCGGGATTGTTGGAACTACCAGGTGAAACGGGGGAGAACCGTGGATTAAACCCAAAATTACAGAAAAAGGGGGAGACCCCTGACGAGTTACTGACCCGGTTATTAAGGGAAAATTCGGCGAGGGGAATGAATGAGACCCAATCATATTGACAGTCAGAGATAAAACACCTTAAATATTGTTCTAGAGACTGATTAGTCCTCTCGGTTTGGCCATTAGTTTCAGGATGGAAGGCAGAGGAGAAGGACAGATCAATCTCCAAATTTTTACAGAAGGCTCTCCAAAACAAAGAAACAAATTGTACCCCTCTGTCAGAAACAATATTGACAGGGACCCCATGGAGACGCAGGATGTGTTTGACAAACAAGGTAGCTAACGTCTTAGCATTGGGTAGTTTTTTGAGGGGCACAAAGTGGCATATCTTACTGAAGCGGTCTACTACAACCCACACCACCGACTTGCCTTGAGATGGAGGCAAATCGGTGATAAAATCCATGGAGATATGGGTCCAAGGTCTCTGGGGAATGGGCAAAGAACGTAGTAAGCCCGCTGGTCGGGACCTGGGAGTCTTGGACCTAGCACAAACCTCACAAGCGGCGACGTAGGCCTTAACGTCTTTAGGCAACCCAGGCCACCAATAGTTTCTGGCAATGAGGTGCTTGGTACCCAGGATGCCTGGATGACCAGATAGTGCGGAGTTATGATTTTCCCTAAGTACCCTTAGCCGGAATTGCAGGGGAACAAACAGCTTGTTCTCAGGAAGGTTCCCGGGAGCTGAACCTTGATCAGCAGCAATTTCAGTGACTAAATCAGAATCAATAGAGGAAATAATTATACCTGGAGGCAAAATACAAGCAGGATCTTCCTCCGAAGGAGGGCTGGCCATGAAGCTACGCGACAGTGCATCAGCCTTAATATTTTTAGACCCAGGCCTATAGGTAACCAAAAAATTTAATCTGGTAAAAAATAACGCCCATCGAGCTTGTCTCGGGTTTAGCCTCCGGGCCGATTCTAGGAAAACCAGATTCTTGTGGTCGGTAAGGACCGTTACCTGGTGCCTAGCCCCCTCCAGGAAGTGGCGCCACTCTTCAAATGCCCATTTAATGGCTAAGAGTTCGCGGTTGCCAATATCATAATTACTCTCAGTGGGCGAAAACTTCCTGGAGAAGTAGGCACAGGGACGGAGATGGGTGAGGGACCTGGTACCCTGGGACAAGACAGCCCCCACTCCCACCTCGGACGCGTCAACCTCCACAATAAATGGCTCCATTTGGTTGGGCTGAACCAGCACCGGGGCCGAGATAAAGCACTTCTTAAGGACCTCAAAAGCCTGGACAGCCTCAGGAGGCCAGTGGAGGAGATCAGCACCCTTGTGAGTGAGGTCCGTAAGAGGCTTAGCGATGACCGAGAAGTTAGCAATAAATCTCCTGTAATAATTAGCGAACCCCAAGAAGCACTGTAACGCCTTCAGGGAGGCATGTTGGACCCATTCCGCCACAGCCTGGACCTTGGCGGGGTCCATGCGGAATTCATGAGGAGTGAGGATTTGACCCAAAAATTGTATCTCCTGCACCCCAAACACACATTTTTCGGTCTTCGCAAACAGTTTGTTTTCCCGAAGGACCTGGAGCACCTTCCTGGCATGCTCAATGTGGGAGGACCAGTCCTTGGAAAACACAAGTATGTCATCAAGGTACACGACAAGAAATACCCCCAGGTAATCTCTTAAAATCTCATTTATGAAATTCTGGAAGACCGCGGGAGCATTACACAACCCAAAGGGCATGACGAGGTATTCGAAATGACCTTCGGGCGTGTTAAACGCAGTCTTCCACTCATCCCCCTCTTTGATGCGGATAAGGTTATACGCCCCCCGTAGATCAAACTTAGAGAACCATTGGGCCCCCTGAACCTCATTAAAGAGATCAGGAATCAAAGGGAGAGGATACTGGTTCCTTACAGTGGCCTTATTCAAGTTACGGTAGTCAATGCATGGCCTAAGACCACCATCCTTCTTCCCTACGAAGAAGAAGCCAGCACCTACCGGAGAAGTAGAGGGGCGAATGTAACCCTTGGCCAGGCATTCCTGGATATACTATCTCATGGCTTCACGTTCGGGACAAGAGAGATTAAATATCCTACCCTTAGGGAGCTTAGCTCCTGGTACCAAATCGATAGCGCAATCGTATTCTCTATGAGGAGGTAACACTTCGGAGGCCTCCTTAGAGAAAACATCAGCGAAGTCCTGAACAAACTCAGGTAGCGTGTTCACCTCCTCAGGGGAAGAAATAGAATTAACTGAAAAACATGACGTCAAGCATTCATTACCCCATTTGGTAAGAACCCCAGTATTCCAGTCAAACGTGGGATTATGCAACTTCAACCAGGGAAGGCCTAAAACCAAATCGGACGATAATCCCTGCATCAACAGTACAGAGCACTGCTCCAAATGCATGGAGCCAACAAGGAGTTCAAAAACAGGGGTATGCTGTGTAAAATAACCATTAGCAAGAGGAGTGGAGTCGATACCCACTACCGGGACAGGTTTAGGCAAATCAATCAAAGGCATAGCTAGAGACATAGCAAATTCCACAGACATGATATTAGCAGACGACTCTGAATCCACGAAGGCACTGCCGGTAGCAGACCTACCACCAAAAGAGACCTGAAAGGGAAGCAAGATTTTATTACGTTTCATATTTACGGGAAATACCTGTGCGCCCAAGTGACCTCCCCGATAATCACTTAGGCGTGGAAGTTTTCCGGCTGCTTATTCTTACGCCTAGGACAGGTGTTCACTTGATGCTTGTCATCCCCACAATAGAAGCAGAGACCATTCTTCCTGCGGAACTCTCTACGTTGTTGGGGGGACACGGAGGCCCCGAGTTGCATAGGTACCTCCGAGTCTTCCGTGGAAGAACGAAGCAACGGAACCTCGGGAGGCATCATGGGGGAGTCAGAGGAGAAAACACATAAACGTTCACGTTGTCGTTCCCTGAGACGTCGGTCAAGTCGTACCGCTAAAGCCATAACCTGGTCTAGGGAGTCAGAAGAGGGATAGCTAACCTGCAGGTCTTTCCGGGCGTTCGACGGATCCAACCTAAACTGGCACCTCAAGGCAGGGTCATTCCACCGAGTAGCTACGCACCACTTCCTAAAGTCAGAGCAATACTCCTCAACAGGTCTCTTACCCTGACGTAAGGTCACCAGCTGACTCTCGGCAAAGGCAGTCCTGTCAGTCTCGTCATAAATGAGTCCGAGAGCAGAAAAGAAAAGATCAACGGAGGAAAGTTCAGGGGCGTCAGGAGCCAAGGAGAAGGCCCATTCTTTGGGCCCTTCCTGGAGCCGGGACATAATTATACCCACCCGCTGGCTCTCAGAACCTGAGGAGTGGGGCTTTAAACGAAAATAGAGCCTACAACTCTCCCGAAAGGAGAGAAAAGTCTTCCGGTCCCCTGAGAACCGGTCAGGCAACTTGAGGTGGGGTTCAAGAGGTGAGGTGAGGGGCACTACCATGGTAGCATCAGGCTGGTTGACCCTCTGATGCCAGGGCCTGGACCTGTAGGGAGAGACCCTGCATTTGCTGAACCAGGGTCTCAAGGGGGTCCATAGTGGTGTGAGGGACCAGGGTAGAGTAGGTATATGGGCTTGTGATTATGTAATGACAGAGATAGGGAAACAGACAAGTGAGCCCTAATCTACCCGCCACTCAGTCCCTGCCTACTTGCAACGACCCGCCCTAGGCGACGGGGTACAACTGGGCGACGGTCCCTACACTCAGTAAGTGCACGACAGACAACCAGACAAGGAAACACAGAACAAAGGGAAACGGGGCAGTTGCCCACGGCAACACCGTGAGCAACAAGAGTAGTAAACGAGCCGAGTCAAACCAGGAGAGTACGAGGTGCCAAACGCAGAGCAGGAGAGTAGTGAACAAGCCGAGTCAAACCAGGAGTGTACGAGGTACCAAACGCAGAGCAGAAGAGTAGTCAGTAAGCCAGGGTCAATACGAAGCAGGGACAAGTAGTTCAAGAAACCAACAGAGAAGAATCACAAGCAAGGAGGAACAGGAAAGGCAGGTATAAATAGACAGAGGGCAGGAGCTAGCTCCGTCTGGCCAGGCTGTGATAGGCTCTCCCACTCCTAAGCCTGCCATCCTGAGTGGTGGAAGATGGAGTCAGTCTCACAGACATAGAAGCAGGTGCAGACTGATTACCTATGGGCGTGGATACAGAAGCTGTGCCTGGCAGATCCTTAACACTGAGGCAATGTAGACAGCAGCGGTAGATTCAGGCTAAGATGAGGATCCGACAGTAGACAGACACCCGGCGGGGTGCGACACAATAGATGCAACGGAGGGCACAACACGACTCCAACTCTTGACGGCACAGAGGCACGGTAGCACGGGATACAGGGTACAGGCAGCAGGAACGGGTAACACTGGGAACTGGAAAACACTAGGAGACCATTTGCAATGACAAACTTTAGGTACCACAACAACGCTCAGGCAAGGATCGAGAGGGCAGAGCCCCTTTTAAAGTCCCGAAGCATTCTGGGCTAATTGCAGTATTCTGCAACCGTGCACGTACTGGCCCTATAAGGCAGTGCACGCGCGGGCGCGCGCACCCTGCGGGAGACAGTGTCCGGACCAGGAAGTGAGTGCCGGCGTCTCACAGGAGGGAGATGCCGCCGGGAACTCACTCGTCCATGGCCGCGGCTGTCAGAGGGTCAGTCAGGACGACGTTCCACAGCCATAAACGTTACATCCTGTATCCTGAGTCTGTAACCTGTTGTTATCCCATGCCCTCTGGGTGCTCCTACTAATCCGGCACCAGCGTGCCTCCAAGAATCCGGCGCAAGCCTGCTTCCAGTAATCCGGCACCTGCGTGCCTCCAGTAATCCGGCACCTGCCTGATTCCAGTAATCCAGCACCAGCATTCCTCCAGTAATCCGGCACCTGCCTGCTTCCAGTAATCCAGCACCAGCCTGCTTCCAGTAATCCGGCACCAGCCTGCTTCCAGTAATCCGGTTCCAGCCTGAATCCTGCTACCACCAAGGTACCATCTGCCTGTCTCTGCCTAACTTATTTTCGGCCAGCAGCTACTCAGCCAGGACCACCTCAAGAGGTAGGACTGAGAAGTCTCCTCACAGCGAAGACCAGATCCCTGTAGAGGGGTTAAAGGGTGAAGATCGGGGAGGCTGTTTGGACAATGACCTTAGAGGTGGCTCAACGCCAATCCGGCGGAGTAGCCCTGTGGTTCCCCAAACCTGCTGGTTGTTAAAGTATTTTAGTAGAAAAAAAAGGGTTTTTCCCCGTAATTTTTTTTATTATGTTTATTCTTTGCTCACCCACTGCTGTTCTTTGGGTGTCCCTACGCATCTGTCTATTCTCCCTCTGTAGGTTTAGCTAATTTTTTTTCTTTTCCACATGGACTAAAGGAGAAAGAGCCCCACAACATTTGTAAAGCAATTTCTCCCGAGTAAAACAGTACCCCATATCTGGTCATAAACGGCTGTATGGACACACAGCAGGGCTTAGAAGGGAAAGAGTGCCATTTAGCTTTCGAGCTCAAATTTAGCAGGAAAGGTTTGCAGAGGCCATGTCGCATGTGCAAAGCCCCTGAGGGCACAACACAGTGGAAACCCCCCACAAGTGACACCATTTAGGAAACTACACCCCTTGAGGAAATTATCTAGGGGTATAGTGAGCATTTTGACCCCACAGGATTTTTGCAGAAATTATTGGAAGTAGGCCGTGAAAATAAAAATCTACATTTTTTAAAATAAAATGTAGGTTTAGCTAATTTTTTTCCATTTCCACAAGGGCTAAAGGAGAAAAAGCTCTACAAAATATGTAAAGCAACTTCTCCCGCTAAAAACAATACCCCTAAAATAATACCCCACTTGTGGTCATAAATGGCTGTTTGGACACACGGCAGGGCTGAGAAGGGAAAAAGCGCCGTTTGGAGCTCAAATTTAGCTGGAATGGTTTGCGGAGGCCATGTCACATTTGCAAAGCCCCTGAGGGGACCAAACATTGGAAACCCCCTAAAATTGACCCCTTTTGGGAAACTACGCCGCTCAAGGAAATTATTTAATAGTATAGTGAGCATTTACATAAATGATCCAATTAAAAATCCATGGATGTGTGATAAACTTTGAAGCACACCTTTATACACAGGCCAGGTTTGTCGGGGCAGGTTTCACACTGATAAATGGTGTCTTTTCTTCTAACCCTTTGAAAAAATCTTTGCACCTTTTTTGGGTCCTTCCATGTTTCGCTGGGAAAGTGTTGTCCTGGTACAATACGTGGACCATCGCTTCTAGAAGTACTGGGGCCCTCCCCTTCCTGGTTTCCAAATGCAAGGGCCTTGATAACCACCGCTTGAAAATTAAGGAATGTCCCTGTCCGGCCTGCACATTGGTATAGCACGTAAGTGTTATACAATGCCATCTGTACCATGTGCACGGCCACCTTTTTGTACCACACCTTTGTTTTCCGCATGGCACTGTATGGCTTTAGTATTTGATCAGAGCGATCAACCCCTCCCATGTACTTATTTTAGCCCAGGATGCAATCTGGCTTGGGGTCATTTTAGTGCTACCTCGGACAGGTACGGGGGTGCTGCACCTACCGTGTATTGTGGTCAACATAAGGTCATCCCTCTAGTCCTTATACTTGACCAGCAACATGTTCTCGCTGTGTAGTGCCCTGCTTTCTTAATTTCTTATTGGTTGCCCAATCAGAGTTTTGGAGAGGCCTCTCTGATTTTTGCGCACGGTGCCGCATGCTGCAGTACTTCTGGTGGAGAGGCAGTTAAATAGTGGGATGCTGGTGTAGAAGTTATCCACGTAAAGGTGGTAACCCTGGTCCAGCAGTGGGTGCATCAAATCCCACACTATTTTCCCACTAACTCCCAGAACAGGGGGGCATTCTGGAGGTTCTATACTAGAGTCCTTCCCTTCATAAACCCTAAACTTGTAGGTGTACCCTGAGCTTCTCTAACACAGCTTGTACATTTTAATTCCGTACCTCGCCCACTTGCTTGGCAGGTATTGGCGGAATTTGGGGTGTAATCTTCTTGAAATTTGGTGCAGAAATGATCAACAACTGGCCTGATTTTGAATAGGCGGTCATATGTGAGGTCATTATGGGGCAGGCACTGTGCATTATCATTATAATGCAAAAATTTCAGAATTATTTCAAAACGTGTCCGGGTCATTGCCATGCGGTTAAATAGGGTGCTGTATAAAATGTCCGTACTCCAGTATTGCCCAATCTCTGGCTTTTTTACTAGGCCCATATGTAGCACAAGGCCCCAAAATTTCATCATCTCCGCTGCGGAGATGATGTCCACCTAGCAAATGATGACGTGGGGTTTTGGGCTAAAAATTGCTGAGTGTATAAATTTGTCTGGGCCACCATTAAATTAACAAAATCTTCAGAGAAAAAGACCTTGAAAAAGTCAATTTCTGCGAGGCCTGCAGTCTCTAACCGAATTCCTGAGCTCCCTTTGAAATCCGGAATGTGAGGCTCATAATTCTCAAGGGGCAGTTTCCACATGGTATCACTTATTTGGGGGGTTGCCTGAGCTGATGTCCTGGGGTGCCTTTGCGGGGGTACCTCATCACTGGACGAGGATGATGAGGAGGAGGAGGTCAAGAGGAATGGGGCAATTTCCTCTTCTCCCTCGCTGGCCGTTTCGGTGTCAGAGGCCAGGATGGCGTATGCCTCTTCGGCTGAGTAGACCCCTTGGGATGATTGGGACATTTTTATTAGGGGGTATGTAGTGCTTCAACACGTGTAATACTCAATTTATTTTTATAGAGGTGGTTGAGTGTGTTGTACTTTTACACGTGTATATGAAACTTATAGAAAAAAAAAGGAAGAGAAGAAAAAGAAGAAAAGAATAAGATAAAAATGTAGGAGAAATTTTTTTTACTGAACGTCCAATATAAAACTGTAAAAAATTCCTGACTACCTGACTCTAACAAATAAAACTAAAAAAAAAACGGCATGTCCGACACTAACTGACGCTAACTATGACGCTGTAAATTTACTCTAAAACTGTTGCTACGCTATTAAAAATTTAGTGAACGAACTTCAGCTAAAAAAAACCTGAATGTCTGTCACTAACAGATGCTAACTATAAGGCCTGATTTACACGAGCGTGTGCGTTTTGCGGGTGTCATCAGCGTATGATGCGCTGCTGCGTGCTTTTCGCGCAGCCGCCATCATTATGACACTCCGTTTGGATGCGCGAAAAACGCTGAAATATAGAACATGTCGTGAGTTTTACGCAGCGCACTCACGCTGAGCAAAACTCACGGACTGTCTGCACTGCCCCATAGAGTAATATAGGTGCGTACGACACGCGTGAAAAGCACACGCGTCGCACGCGCATATATTACGCTCGTGTAAATGATGCCTCATGCTGTAAATTTATACTAAAACTGTAGAAAAAAAATATATAGCTAAAACTTCTGCTATATATTTTTTTTTTACAAAACGAACGTCAGTAACTGTCCGCTACTCTAACGCCCTAA
This sequence comes from Rhinoderma darwinii, assembly GCF_050947455.1. Classification (NCBI taxonomy): domain Eukaryota; kingdom Metazoa; phylum Chordata; class Amphibia; order Anura; family Rhinodermatidae; genus Rhinoderma; species Rhinoderma darwinii. The sequence goes on from NC_134688.1 coordinate 359,787,303, forward strand.
CGTTACTCTCTTTTTTTCAGTTTTATAAAAGAAAACCTACGTCAACAAATTACCACTGAGGCAGATTGTAGACTCAGCACTTAGTAGCCTCATGGAACGCACAAAAAGATGGTGCAGTAAAAAAAAGGCCAAAAAATGTAAAACCTGCGTAAAAATTTTTGCACAAATGCTGATCAGTGATGGAGTTCACTGATCAGTACTCAGCGGCCGCAGGATGCACACAATGAAATGGTGTGTACAATGGGTACAAAAAGAAAAAAAAAAAACGCGTAAAAAAATTACCACAGATGCAGAAAACAGAAAAAAAAAGTCCTGTGACAAAAAATGAGCGCACAGAGCGATCAGTGATGGCGGTCACTGATCCGCACTCAGCGGCCGCAGGATGTAAAAGGGGGATGAGGGAGAGGGGTACAGGGATAAGAAATTTAGGGACAAAATCAGCAGCAGCACAGTTGATGATGATGACAACAGCAGAGGTGATCACACAGCAGCAGGAAGCAGACGGATGAAGACATCACAGCAGGATCGCAGCACAGAAGACCTCAGAACCAGTAAGTATGGCTCACAGACGGTCACCCCAGCTCTGCTCACCGTTCCTAACCGGAATGACTGCCATGGCTGTGATTGGTCGGTCGATGCAGACCGACCAACCATAAAGATCGGGGGGGGGGGGGGTCATCACTGCCATTTTCTACATGGTACGGATTGGTGCTGTCCTAGACAGCATCAATCACAACCATATCACTGTGCCCTGTGGCACAGTAATTGGCTAAATCCGCAAACGGCCGCAATTGGCCGGTCTGAATTGACCGGCCAATGACAGCGATTGCCGATGCGGGGGGAAGGTGACACCATCCTGGGCATTGTGTACAGCAGCCATCTTTACTTCAAAATGCTATTATTTTTTACTGCAACCGTTTTACCGTTTGTTGTAAGTATACGACATTTTGCGGGAAGCATTGGCTTTCCATGACGCATACTTACGACAAATGTTGGGAAGGGGTTAATCTCAATGATAAACTATGATATATTGCTGTCACCACTTCCTTCTAACTGCCTCTAATGTTAATGTCACGTAAATGCTTCAGAATATCTGTCAGCATTTGGAAAGCAGAACTTTGTATAGTAAGTAAATGTAGTTTCCCCTTGGTTACAATATTTCAAGTCCGAGAATGCAGTTCGTATGTTTTCTGCCAAATTAAAGAACAACTTCTAGAAACAATATAAGCAAGAAATGGGACACTCCTAGCTCAACAGCCAAAGGTGACTAAAAGAAAATGGTAAGTAAATGAGTCTATAACAGAAAACATCATTATAGAAGAAGGCCCTCCACCTCTGAGACCTGGACTGACACTTAATATTGTTCCAGAAAAGGACACATCATTTGTTGAGGTTAATGCAATGAAATACTTTTATATCACTTTCACTATTGCATTAAGAGAGCCCCATCATATATATGTTGAGCGAGGACGTGGTGTCCGAGGCACAGTTGTTTTTTTTTTTTTACTCAGCTGCTTTTCTCTCTCTTACCAAATACAACCAAACTCTATGATACGCGCCAAACCTAATTTCTCTCCTTCTTTCCAATTCCTTATTATTATTTCATTTAGACCATAGCAGCAACAACAGGTGTTACTGGATGTGGTGGACAATAGAGTTGAAGCGTAGGATTTTCGAGTGGGAGTGGTGGACAATCGAGTTGGAGTGTAGTATTTTCGGGTGGGAGTGGTCGAGTGGTGGATATTTGAGTTGAAACGTAGGATTTTCCAGTGGGAATGGTCGAGTGGTGGATATTCGAGTAGGAGTGGTCGAGCTGTGGATATTCCAATAGGGGTGGTGGGAGTGGTCGAGTGGTGGATAAGAGCGGGAGGGGGGAAAACCAGAGGTGGTGAAGAGGGGGAAAGCCCGAAGAGGCTAATAAAGGCCCAAAGAGGCTAATAAAATCCCGAAGAGGCTAATAAACGCCCAAGGAGGCTAATAAAGGCCCGAAGAGGTTAAAAAATGGCCAAAGAGGTGTAACCACCTAAAGTGGCCTAACTGCTCTAAGGAGTGAAACAACCTTAAAAGACGTAATTGTTTTAACGAGTATAATTGCCTTAAAGGGTGTAATTGCACTTCCTTTTGCTAGCAAACCCGTGTAACGTGTTTTCTATTCCAGTTTCTTTTTTATATTGTTTCAAATGGTTTCTTCATTCCAGGGGCCTAACCAGCCCCAAAGTAAAAGCAGGAGGAAAGATACTGGGCTTTCTATAGAGTCAGATGATTTACAGTAAAGGCGTCTGCTCTGTGTAACTGCTTAACTGTCTCCCTCACCCTTGGGTCCAATATGAAAAAATAGCCCTACATATTCTCACTCTCCTCACCCAACTGCTCCTCCCATTGCTCTCCCCCTGCTCTGCAAAGTGAGTAAGTGTAAATGTGTGCATGCATATACATGTGATTTAAGTCTGTGTATATGAATGTTCACTATATTTAGAAAAAAAATTACAACTTATTTAGTTTTTTTAAACTGTCCGTTCCAAAAGCATGGACGTTAATCTGGTGTTGGGCTCCCTTTGCGGCTATAACAGATTTTGAATTGTTTCGGTAGGAATTTTTTCACTTCTATAGAGTCCAATGGTAGTGGGCTTTACACCACTCCTGCTGATGCTGGGCACTCTGTATTGTGATCTTAGGCTTGTGTACAGTTGATTGACCATAGAAACTCATTTCATGATGCTCCTGACCAGGCTGAGCTCCATAACAAACCTAATTGAATGGCACTTCTATTAAGACACTGTGGTGCCTGAAACCTGTATCTGTAAATGCATCCTGCACCCAAATAAATTGTCCCGTCATAAACACTAATGTATATATGATTCCATGTCTGAATAAAACAGTCATACACTTACCAAATAATACCACTATACAAGGCCCAAATAGTACCACCACCCCATGGCCACATATCTCTACCACAAAGACCAATATAACCAATAATATCATTAGACAGTGCCCAAACAGTGATCACAAACCAGTTCTACACTAGCGGTTCATAGAGAATACAAAGCAATCAATACAGTACAATTACATCCAGTGACTCACTGGTGACGTCTATTATAATTGGACCCATTCACTTTCTTTTTCTTTCCATCCGACACAAACTGACATAATGACAGCTCTTGGCCACGACTCATCTGCAGGGTTTGCTGTCCAGATATCTTTAGCGCTTTGCTTTTCCAGCACATACTCTTTACAGAATCTTGTCATCCTGCTACGCATTTAACAATGTCCTGCTGCTGCAAAAATAGAGCCACACAGATAGTGCCCCCAAAAATAGTAGTGACAAAGAGCTAGTGCCCCACACTGTAATAGTGCTTCCCTTTGTGCAGTGCACAATAATAGTGCCCCCACACAGGAAAAGTGCCTCACATACTTTCATAGTGCCCTCTGACGTTCTGGCCGGAGATTCCGCTCCTAGGGGAAGCCCCTGACTTCTCTATCCCTATATGGAGAGTGACATCAGGGGCTCCTCCTGGACCAGAACCCCCTGCCAGAGCGTCACCAACGCTCTGGCCAGGGATTCCACTTCCAGAGGGAGCCCCTGTCTAGGAATGGAATCCCTCCAGAGCATTGCCATCGCTCTGGCCAGGGATTCCGCTCCTGGAGAAGCTCCTGACGTCACTATCCATATATGGATAGTGACGTCAGGAGCTCCTCCAGGAGAGGAATCCCCGGCCAGATTGTCCCAATGGTGATAGCCCCAATAGCACTATCTACAGGGAGGGGGTGCAGCGCTATCTAAAGGGGGGTGTGGCACTATCTACAGGCGGTGTGTGCGGCAATCTACATGGCGTGTGTGTGGCACTATCTACAGGGGCTGTGTGGCACTATCTAAAGAAGGCACTGTGGCATTATCTACAGAGGGCACTGTATATATGGGGCGCAAACTGAGGGCCTAACTTCTATTGGGAACATAAAGGGGGCCTAACTTTTATATGGGGACACAAACAGGGCCTATCTTCTATATGGGGGCACAAACTGGGCTCTAAACTTCTATATAGGAGCATAAAGAGGGCCTAAAATCTATATGGGGGCACAAACGGCCATTTTCTGCCGTTTTACTGCTGCCTTAAGTAAGTTTCCCTGCAAAGGGGCCCACTAAGTCTGCGTCGTCCAAGGGCCCACATAAACCTGGAGCCGGCCCTGCTATATACTCACTACATACATGTGTGGGATGCTGCCATTTGTCAGCCAGGGCTGTTTTTTATTTCCAGTTTGGCCTTGTATAGGACAGATATACAGTATAGGGCAATGGAAGATAGGACAGATATATAGGGAAATGGAAGAAGCATAGCTATAGAGTATATTATTTTCCCATGTGAGCTTACGGAACAATTCTTTCACTGGTAAAGGAAAACACATGAACTATAAATAGCCTTGTATAACTGCATTTTTTGTGATGCATGTTCTTGAAATCCTACTATTTTTAATGCACTGATAGGCAAACAACAATTAGGACACAGATTTTTTTTTTCCAAAGAGGTCTTTACAGGTTAAGCAAAGTAGTTTATATAGCAGAAGAGACAAGTTTAAGGCATTTCTCAATTGTTCACTGTAAAATAGGAGTGTTATAGTCATCGGCAGAACGTCACCACATTGCAATGAAGAGACTGCAGCTCAATTCCCCATTTCACATTTCTGCATTTTAGATCTCGGAGCATGAAGTTGAAAGATGTCAGAAGAAAAATGCAATAAGGGTGAGTTTATGTTACTTGATATACCACAGCTTAGGGCGGGGTATCATAGATGGTTGAGGTTGTCACATAACTTATTTATCATTATTTGTCATTATTTGAATTTCTGTTGTAAAAAGGTGTGTAAGTAATGCTTGAGCAATTAAAGGGAGTCTGTCACCAGAATGTCCGTATAAAATATTAGCAGGGTATTGTATTGGAGACTAACCTGTTTCTAGTGTTTATTTTCATTTTCTGCTTACTGTCTCCTTTGTAGAGAAATAAGTTTATTACATTTATGCTAATGGACATTTAGGTGCAATGAGGGCGTTACCATTGCACCTAAATGCTCTTACTTCGCTCCCCAGTTCAACCCCCTCCATTGACAGTGGCCAGGCAGCGTAATCGGCACGTTCATGCCTGGGCCCGTACTATCTGTAACGTGCGCGCGTCCCTGTTCTTCACTAGGCGCATGCGCAGTATGGTCTTTCTGCTCTACGTTCTAATCGGCAGTACTGCACATGTGCAGCATCCTCGCTCTTTATTCGGATCATGAGCAGTAGTGCCGATTAGAACATCTAGCAGTTACAGATAGTACGGGGCCAGGCATGAATGCGCTGATTACGCTGCCTGGCATCTGTCAATCAATGTAAGAAGGGAGGGAGGGGATTGCACTGTGGAGTGACGTAAGAGCATTTAGGTGCAATGGTAACGCCCTCTTTGCACCTAAATTCTCATTAGCATAAACTTAATAAAACTTATTTCTCTACAAAGTAAGCAGAAAATGAAAATAAGCGCTAGAAACAGGTTAGTCTCCCCTACAATACCCTGTTACTAGTTTAATATGGACATTCTGGTGACAGACTCCCTTTAAAGAGGCTCTGTCACCAGATTTTGCAACCCCTAGCTGCTATTGCAGCAGATAGGCGCTGCAATGTAGATTACAGTAACGTTTTTATTTTTAAAAAACGATCATTTTTGGCCAAGTTATGACCATTTTGGTATTTATGCAAATGAGGCTTGCAAAAGTCCAAGTGGGCGTGTTTAAAGTAAAAGTCCAAGTGGGCGTGTATTATGTGCGTACATCGGGGCGTTTTTACTACTTTTACTAGCTGGGCGTTCTGACGAGAAGTATCATCCACTTCTCTTCAGAACGCCCAGCTTCTGGCAGCGCAGACACAGCCGTGTTCTCGAGAGATCACGCTGTGTCGTCACTCACAGGTCCTGCATCGTGTCGGCCACATCGGCACCAGAGGCTACAGTTGATTCTGCAGCAGCATCAGCGTTTGCAGGTAAGTAGCTACATCGACTTACTAACACTAACTTTAAAGGTGTGCGAATACAGAAACTGTAATCCCATACGGAGAAAGAGAGACATTTGTGCGGGACTGTACAGGACAGATGAAGTTTTTGTATTGCAGGTTGCTGTATAGCACAAGTATATTGTTGGTTACAGTATGTGCTATTTATGACCACCATTTAGCAATAACATTAAATTGGTGCATACTTTTTGATTTTGGTGTGCTTATTTATAGTTTGTTGTTATTTCTTTGATATATGGTTTTTCCTATTTGGCCTGTTTCATACAACCATAATACGGTTGCATTTAAAGAGGACCTGTCATGGTTTTAAACCGTATACCTCCCCTTATTCATGGTGTTCTTCCAATTCCAGTGCTGTAATAATTTTTTTTTGCCCCCCTTGTTGACCTGCTATGGCCCCTGCTACGTCTTCGCCGTCTTGGCACCATATATGCTAATTATGAGTAAAGGTACAGAGAGGAGGAGATTGAGGCATTGTTTCCTGCATCGATAAGATACTGTCCAATCAGAACGAACAGCCTAACAGCAATGCAGACGGCCTGCTGATCTCGTGAGATGGTGGATGATGGAGATTACTTGAATGATGATGCTGCTCCTATGAGCGGGGTCTGGGTTTTCCAATCTTCTCCCAGTCGCTTCTTCTCCTGCATTCTGAATGGCAACAGTTTTTAGAGTGATTGCTTTATAGAGGCTGGTAAATTTACCTCATCTTGCGAGATCAGCAGGTCTTCTGCATCGCTGTCCGCTCACTAGTGAGCCTCACAGCGATGCATGAGACAACGCCTACTAAGGAGACATAATGTCTCCTAATCTCTGTACCTTTACTCACAATTAGCATATTTGATGCCAAAAAGGAGTGGGCACCATAGCTAGACAGCAGAGGAGGGGGGATTTTTTTTTTTCACAGAGCTGAATCGAGAGGACGAGGAAACAAGGGGAGGTATGTGGTTAAAAAAAAAACATGTCAGGTCCTCTTTAAAGTTTGTATTACGGTCGTTACACCCGTACTCCCACAGTTCCTCTGAACTTTACTTAGATCACCATAGAGTCCTAAGTGATCTAAATTCTGTTCAGCATAACCATGAAGTGCAGTTTTTTCAACCATAATAAAGATAAGGCCGTATTATGGCTATGTCAATCTGGCCTTAAACAAAGTTTAAAAAATATACAATTGGGAATATTTGTTACTACCGGTGTACCCCTAGTGGTATGAAAGTATTCAAAGTGGTTCTCCGCTTTGGACAAACGCTTCCTATAAGGCTACATTCAGATGAGTGTAGCTAAACTCGGGCAAACCTCGGACATGAAAAACTGAAGTTTTTCATGTCCGAGGTGCACCCGTGCAGGACGCGTTGTCATGGATCCTCCATAGACTAGAATCTATGGAGGGATGCGTGACACACAGTAAAATAGGACATGTCCTATTTTTTCATGGACCTTTCACACGCTCCATTGAAACAACGGTCGTGTGAGTGGCCCCGTTGTAGTACATGAGTTTGTGTGACGGTCGTTGTTTTAACGGCCGTCACACGGACATGATACACACTCGTCTGAATGAGCCATTAGAGAGTTCCCTTAACAATAAGCTCATCACAAAGTGTCCTCCTGCTGGGACCCTCAGCGATCACCTGTAATGTGTGAGGAATCCTTGCAGTAATTGTTCAGTTCCTTGCAGTTCCAGCACAGTGAAAATAAAGCATTACACAGTGCTCATTCATATCAATGGGTTGTCTGTGTTATGCAGCACAGGACATGTTCTCCAGAGAGAGAGAAATGCTCTTTGTAACCGCTCTCCACTGTGGCCAAGATTTTTATGATCCTGAACAGAGGACCCCAATCTGTTAACTCAAATTTCCCTAATGGGGTATATGTACATGGGTTTTCTAAACTAAACAGCGCCTTTAAAGTCAGTGAAGCTTGCGCCATATTTTTTGTCATGACACGCGCTTTTTAATGAATATGGCGTAGTTACTCAGTAAATAGGTCCCAAAGTGTGTGTTGTGCTAGCCATGCTTTTGTTTTTCTGACACTTCAAAAGACAACTGGAAGGGGGCTTAAAAAATATGTTGTTCAGCCTGCCTGTAATTGTTTCAAAAGCAATTGCACCAGAAAACTGATGCAATTACATTGCTAAAACTGTTGTAAGTACTATTTTGCACCTAAAATTAGCCACATTGCATTGCTTCTTAGTATCCATTTCATTTCTGGTAATAATTTCTGTAGTAATAGTAATAGCAAAAAGCAAGTGGGAATTTCGCAACAATACTTGTGAGCATACCCTTGTAATAAACTAAGGCCTGGGTCATCTGTGAGATATATAAGCTCAACATTTAGATGGTCTATGATTCCAACCTTATTGCCATGGACGAAACACTGAAAAATATTTCCACTTCTAGAAAACCTCTACTCTCATTCTTTTTTTTAAACTCGTTTTATTGAAAATAAAATAACAGTCAATTACAGATATACATCAGTATAATAACATGTATCCAGTAGTACATAAGACTTTAAGAAACAGCAGACACTATGCATAATATGACACAATAGAAAAAAAACAAATGTTCATCATACACATTTCTGTGCAAAGAAATACAAAATCATAATAAGCAAATGCATCAGAATTATTTGAGCAGATACATGATCCATCATGAACTGTACACCCCATACATTGGCCTGTAAACATGTGTCCAAGAGAATACATGGCATCCAACCAATATACCCTAACCAAGCCCTATCATAGCATTCACCAAAGAATCAGTCAAACCTCGAATTGTACAGTGAGTGAGACTCGAGTAGCACCATCCACCCCAAATTGAATGAAATTTAGTGGGATGACCACAATGTTTATATACAATTTTCTCATATGGAAGAATGTCGTTGATCAATTTACGCCATTGAGCTAACATCGGTCGCCTATCAGCGATCCATCTTATAGCCACCGCCTTCCTTGCCATGAAAAATTACATCCTGAGAAAAATTCTCTCATGTACCGACCACTGTTCCTCAGATATCAACCCCAGCAAGAACACTTCAGGCTTGAGTTGAACCTTTTTCCATGACACTTCAGTGAGTACCGCTACTACCTCTGTACCAAAAAGTAGAGATCTACCGACATTGCAACATTAAATGTATAAAGTCAGCCCTATCCTCACCACATCTATGGCAACAAGAGGAATCCCGCCTTCCCATGTGTCTCAATCTGATCGTATTGGGATCAGTGACGAGGAGAACATCTGTTTTTAGTGATCCAGTCATCAGCTTCAGACGGGTTAGTGAAAAATAATGCACATTCTCCATCCACAACTCGAAGTCTAGCAAGATACGCCATTGAGTATGGGATCTGCAAGTCCCGAAGCCTTCTTTTAACCTGGGCATAGGACACTCTTTGTCGCTGCAGATCAGGCGAGAAATCAGGATAGATGGATGCCGAAGTATTGTCAAACCTGATTCCTCCAGCCTTGCGGGCCTCAGAGAGAACAGCATCACGGTCCTTAAAGTTTAGCAGGCGGGCTAACAGCGGTCTCCCGGAATGGGAGGTCTCTCTACTCTCACTCTTAGGGTATGTTCACACGCTTAACAAAAAATGTCTGAAAATACGGAGCTGTTTTCAAGGGAACACAGCTCCTGATTTTCAGCCGTTTTTTAACCCCTTAAGGACGCAGCCACTTTTGGATCAAACGACACAGCCTCATTTTTTTTTAATCTGACTTGTGTCACTTTATGTGGTAATAACTCCAGAATGCTTTTACATATCCAAGCGATTCTGAGATTTTTTTCTAGTGACATATTGTACTTTATGTTAGTGAAAAAATTTGGTCAATAAATTCAATATTTTTTTGTGAAAAACACCAAAATTTAGAGAAAATTTGCAAAAATTAGCATTTTCCTAAATTCAAATGTATCTGCTTGTAAGACAGATAGTAATACCACACAAAATAGTGACTACTTAACATTTCCCATATGTCTACTTTATGTTTGCATCATTTTCTGAACATCATTTTATTTTTCTAGGACGTTACAAGGCGTATAATTTTAGCAACAATTTCTCACATTTTCAAGAAAATTTCAAAAGGCTATTTTTTAGGGAACAGTTTAGATCTGAAGTAGCATTGAGGGCCTTATATATTAGGAACCCCCACAAATCACCCCATTTTAAAAACTGCACCCCTTAATGTATTAAAAACAGCATTTAGAAAGTTTCTTAACCCTTTATGAGTTTCACAAGAAGTAAAGCAAAGTGGAAGGGAAATGTGCAAATGTAATTTTTTTTTGCAGAAATTCGATTTTAATCTATTTTTCCTGTAATACTGAAGGTTTATACCAGAGAAACAAAACTGAATATTTATTGCACTGATTCTGCAGTTTTTAGAAATATCCCACATGTGGCGCTAGTGTGCTACGGGCCTGAAACAAAGGCCCCAGAAGCAAAGGAGCACATAGTGGATTTTTCGGCCTTCCTTTTCTTAAATTATATTTCAGGCACCATGTCAGGTTAGAAGAGGTCTTGTGGTGCAAAAACAAAGGAAACCCCCAAAAGTGACTCCATTTGGGAAGCTACACCCCTAGAGGAATTCATCTAGGGGTGTAGTGAGCATTTTGACCACACAAGTATTTCATAGATTTCATTAGAATTTGGCAGTGAAAATGAAAAATGACATTATTTTCCAATAAGATGTAGCTTTACCTCAGAATTTTTAATTTTTTCAACAAATAAATGAGGAAAAGCACGCCAACATTTGTAAAGCAACTTCTCCAGAGTACGGAAATACCCAACATGTGGTTTAAACTGCTGTTTGGGCAAGCGGCAGGACTCAGAAGGGAAGGCACGCCATTTAGCTTTTGGAGTACAGATTTTGCTGGATTGATTTCTCTGCACCATGTCGCATTTGTAAAGCTCCTAAGGTACCAGTACAGTGGAAACCCACCAAAAGTGACTCCATTTTGGAAACTACAACACTAGAGCAATTCAACTAGGGGTGTAGTGAGCATTTTGACCCCCAGGTGTTTCATAGATTTCATTAGAATTGGGCAGTAAAAATGAAATGTTAAATACTTTTGTGTCAAAAAAGACAAAAGTATAATAGGTATGATACCTTTATTGGCTAACCATAAAAGTTCTATATGCAAGCTTTCAGAGCACAGAGGCCAGGTATCATACCTATTATACTTTTGTCTTTTTTGACACAAAAGTATTTAACATTTCATATTGTCTCTGGCTAACACGGTACTACACAATTTTTTACTGTACGCAGTAAAAATGAAAAATTAAATTTTTTTCCACTAAGACGTAGCATTAGTTCAAAATGTTTCAATTTCTCAACAAATAAAGGAGAGAAAAAGCACCATAACATTTGTAAAGCAATTCTTCAGAGTAGGGAAATACCCCACATGTGGTCATAAACTGCTATTTGGACACACAGCAAGGCTCTAAAGGGAAGGAGCGGCATTTAGTATTTGGAGTAGAGATTTTACAAGATTCGTTTTTTGACACCATGTTGCATTGAGCTAAGGTACCAGTACAGTGGTACCCCCGAAAAATTACCCCATTTTGGAAACTAGATTCCTCAAAGAATTTATCTAGGGGTGTAGTGCGCATTTTGACCGCACAAGTGTTTTGCAAAAATAAGTAAACAATAAATGTTACAGATTGAAAATTGCAGTTTTCCACAGATATGCCATTTCAGTGCCCAATGTGTTGTGCCCAGCTTGTACCACACATCCCATAAATTGTTAAGCGGGTTTTCCAGAATACAGTAATACCCCATATGTGGTAATAAATTGCCGTTTGGGCACACTGCCAGGCTCAGTTGGACCATCATTTGGCTTTTGAAGCACAGATTTTGCTTGGTGTTTTACTGGTATTTCAGCTTATAATGTGGGGGCATATGTAAACTGGGCGGAGTACATCAGGGTATATGTAATCTGTGCAGAGTACATCAGGGTATATGTAAGCTTGGAGGAGTGCATCGGGGGATAATAGGATGATGTAATAATGGGGTGAATGGATTGGTGTGGTATGCTGTGAACCAATCCTTTATGCACAGGCCGGGTTTATTGGGTATTTATTGCCTAATCTTTGACTTCTTCACTAGCCCTATAAGCCGCACAAGGCCCTAAAGTTTCCTCATCTCTGCTGCATCTATAGGGTCCACCTGTGGGGTCCAGCAAATGACGATGTGGTATATTTAGTGAAATTCTACTGGACCTAAAAAATTTGTCTGGACCGTCATTTAGCATAATTTTGCATCATTGCGTTTTGAGAGTCATAACGTGTTATTTTTCCGTTGACGGAGCTGTGTGAGGGCTTGTTTTGGGTATGTTCACACGATGAGAGGCATTTACGTGTGAAAAGACAGACTGTTAACAGCTGCCTCATTTCACACGTAAATGCTCCTCCTCGCATTTTGCGAGCCGTCTGAGACGCTCGTAAATCTTGAGCTGTGCTTCATTGCGTTCAATGAAGAACAGCTCAAATTACGTGGCAAAGAAGTGCCCTGCACTTCTTTGCCGAGGCAGTCCATTTATGCGTCGTCGTTTGACAGCTGTCAAACGACGACGCGTAAATTACAGGTCGTCTGCACAATACGTCGGCAAACCCATTCAAATGAATGGGCAGATGTTTGCCGATGTATTGTAGCCCTATTTTCAGGCGTAAAACGAGGCATAATACGCCTCGTTTACGCCTGAAAATAGGTCGTGTGAACCCAGCCTTTTTGTGGAACGAGCTGTAATTTTATTGGTTCCATTTTGGGGTACATGCGATTTTTTTTTTAGCACTATTTATTACGTTTTTTGTGAGATGAAACAAAAAAACAGCAATGCTAGCAAGTTATTTATTGTTATGTTTTTATTTTTACAGTGTTCACCTTGCGATATAAACAACATGTTAACTTTATTCTGCGGGTTGATACAATTACAGCGACACCAAATTTATATCGTTTTTTTACGTTTCACTACGTTCCAAGAATAAAAATACTCTTTTCTAAAAAAATCATGTTTTAGTGTCGCCATTTTCTGACAGCCATAACTTTTTTCTTGTTTAGTTGATATCGCTGTGGGAGGGCTTGTTTTATGTGTGACGAACTGTAGTTTTCATTGGTACCATTTTGCGTTACTTGCAACTTTTTGATCACTTTTTATTACATTTTTTAATTACATTTTTTACGGTGTTCACCGTGCGGTAAAAATAATGTAATACTTTTATAGATCAGGCCGTTCCGAACGCGGCGATACCTATTATGTATAGTTTTTTTTTCATGCTTTAATTTTTTTTCTAATTTTAAAGGATGTTGATCAGGGAAACAAGGCGATAGTTGTTTTTATTAGTTGAAACTTTTATTTATTTATTTTTCTTTAAAATTTTTTTTTACCTATTTCTTTTTTTTTTACACTTACCTGGGGACTTGAAGATCTGATCTTCTGATCCCCGGTACAATACACTGCACTACTTATGTAGTGCAGTGTACTGTAACTGTCATTCTTCATCTGACAGTTAGCGTATTAAGGCAGGACCTAATAGGCTTCCGTACCTGGGCAACTAGGAAGCCTAGAAACGGCTTCCTGGTTGTCATAGCCCCTCCCTCTTTCAACAACTTCAATGCAGCGGACGCCATTGACAGCCGCATTGAAGGGGTTAAAGGGCGGCGATTGGCGGTAACTGCCATCGCCTCCATTGCAGCGGGATGTCAGCTGTGTATGACAGCTGACAGCCGCTGAAGATGAAGCGCGCACTGCTCCTGTGCCGGCTTTATCTACAGGGCGTGATTGTACGCCCTTGTGCGGCAACTCACTTTGAAACTGGATGTACAGTCACGCCCAATAGCGTTTTTTGCGGTGTTTTTACGGCCATATTTTGGAACTGTTTTTCTATTGAGTCAATGAAAAATGGCTCCAAAAATGGCCCAAGAAGTAACATGCACTTCTTTTTAGGAGGCGTTTTTTTACGCGGCCATTTTTAAAAACGTCCGTGTAAAAAACGCCCTGTGGGAACAGAATCTCGTTTTTTCCATTGCAGTCAATGGGCAGATGTTTGGAGGCATTCAACCCCCGAATTTTCAGCCGTTTTACAGATGTTGTGATGTTTCAACTCCACAAAAATTGATGACACTTGTAGCAGCGGTTCACAGTATTACAGCCATCTCCCACTTAATTGAGCAGACTGTAATTCTGTGAACCGCCACTACAAGTGTGTCCGCGATTCACAGTGTGAGCAGTAAGGGTATGTTCACACGGCAACGCAAAATACGTCTGAAATTACGGAGCTGTTTTCAGGGGAAAACAGCTCCTGAATTTCAGACGTATTTGCATGTCTTTTACGGATGTAATTGGAGCTGTTCTTCATTGGAGTCAATGAAAAACAGCTCCAAATATGTCCCAAGAAGTGTCCTGCACTTCTTTGACGCGGGCGTAATTTTACGCGCCATCTTTTGACAGCGACGTGTAAAATTACACCTCGTCTGCACAGAACATCGTAAAACCCATTGCAGGCAATGGGCAGATGTTTGCAGACGTATTGGAACCGTCTTTTCAGGCGTAATTCGAGGCGTGAAACGCCTCCATTATGTCTGAAAATAGGTCGTGTGCACATACCCTAAAGGAAATTAAGGGGAAGCAGCCCTCATACGAGCACCCCAGCCTATTCAAAACAGCTGATCGGCGGTGGTGCCGGGAGTCAGGCCCCCACCGATCAAATATTGATGGCTTATCCTGAGGATAGACCATCAATTTTTGTGGACTGGAATACCCCTTTGACACCCCCAAAATGACTTTTTTTTAATGGAAATTAGACCTCCTCAAAGTGTTCAGATTTGAAAGTCTGCCGTGTAAAATGTCTGCAGCATGCGGTTGAGATTTGCAAGATGTCATCTACTTACCTTGTACTGTAATCCGCTGCAGACTTTGCAAATCCGCAAGTAAAATCTGCAGTGAATCCGCCATATCTAACATCACCCTAAGGCCCAGTTCACACAGTTTTTAGCGTTGATTTTGATGTGGAAACCGCATCGGAATCAGCACCAAAAACCTGGGAGCGAGAAGAAGCATTTTTTTCGCCTGTGGTCCTCAATGGCCGCTGACGGAAAATGCAGTGGGAACCACCGCGAAAAACGTTACGAAAAGCGCAGCAAAGAAGTGCAGGCAGGTCAAAATCTGCCTCAAAATTCCTGAAGGGATTTTGAGGCAGATTTTTTCTGCCTCAAAATACTGAACAGGGCCTAAGGCTGGGGGTTACATGGTGACTATGGCCACGACACAGTTCGCCCGGCCAATGATCACTATGTCCCATAGCCTAAGCCACCAGTTATGAAAGTCAATGTAACTGCGACACGACAGTTTGGATTTCATGTAACTGTCATGACTTGCACTTTGCGACACAACCACATTGACTTTTATTACATGCAATGTAGGCAACGGGACATAGCGATCTTTGGCTGGGCGAACTGTGTCGCACATGGCCAAAGTCACCGTTTAGCAGATAGATAGACAAAGTTATTTATTGAGAACATCTTATTGAAAAAAAAAGTATTTTTTATTTTTTTTTACATTACATTATTCTTCTCCCTCTCTGGCAGCCTGCCAGAGAGAGAGAGAGAGAAGATGCAACTGGTGATCACTGTGACATGCTGTCACAGCGATCACCTGACCAGAGACCACACTGAGTGGTCTCTGGATGAAGTTCCATAATGCAACTGTCTATAGACAGCTGTATCATGGAGCTCTTTACCGTTAGCACGCAAGCGCCGTTGGGAGGAGCAATGTGAACGCTGTGACAGGTTGTCACAATGATCACATGACCAGAGACCACACTGAGTGGTCTCCGAGTGAAAGCTCCGTGATACACTGTCTGTAGACAGCTGTATTACAGAGCTCCCCACAGTCGGCACGTAAGCACTGCTGTTAGGATCAATGTGATCGTTGTGACAGGCTGTCACAACGATCACATGTCCGGAGACCACGTTGAGTGGTCTCTGGTTGAAGCTCCGTGATAGAGCTGTCTAAAGACAGCTGTATGACGCAGCTAAATCCCGCCGGGGACCTGCAAACCTGTTAACTGTGCAGGACATTCTGGAACGTCCTTGCAGAGTTAATTGCGGACCGCCCGGATGTGTGGTCTGCAAGTGTTTAAAGGAGTGTGGTGTGGGGGAGGGTAGAGCATTATATAAATGTGTATATTTTGGAAGTTATTTTCTGCCCCCATGGTAACCTTCTATGAACAGACTGAGTTTGCCATCCCCACTCTTAAAGTGGAAGCTTGTAAGGTCTGCGGGGACCCCGGATGGTGTAGGGCCTAGAGCATGTGGTAATGGAATAGATTGTACGAAGACAGGAGTGATGGCAAAACATGTCTTTACTCTCAGACCGATGGTACACGTTACACACACAACCACAGCAACAATTACAGTAATTCTTCTCAGTAGCCATTAAGAGGCACAGTCTTAAATACAATGGTTCAGGTAGGCAGATGATGGCTGGCTTTCTGTATACTTGTGCCACGGGCACCCCTCCTTTGATTCAAAGGGTTTGTCTGTCAATTCAGGCCTAGTAGCTCACAAAATGGAAGCTGCTTTCTGCTTCACTGCAGGCCTAGTGCCCCTTGAGAGGGGGTTGATGGTCACTGATTCAAAGGCCTCTATAGGCCTAATTTTAGGACCATTTCTTCCCTTAAGGCCTTTTTACACCAGCCAATTATCAGGCAAACGAGCGTTCATAAAATGCTCGTTCCTGATAATTGCCCTGTAAACAGGGCAATGATCAGACGATGAACGAGCTAGTTCATTTGCTTATCGTATAGTTTTAAATTACGAAACTATTATCGTTGTTGGTAGCACATCTCCCTGTGTAAATAGTGAGATGCGCTGCAGGCATGATAAAAATGTGTGGGGACTAGTGATCAGAGTAACGAGCACTCGTCCCCATACTAACTCCTTCTGAGGGGAGCAAACAAGCGCCAATCAATGAGCTGTCCTGTTGATCAGCGCTCGTTGCATGGGCCAAAATGGGCTGGTGTAATAGGGCCCTTAGTGTTGCACTATTCCATACCTCCCAGCTTTTGAATTCGGAAAAGAGGGACATTTTAAGCCATGCCCCTAACCACGCCCAATATCCCGCATAAACACATCAGATCACTGCCAGATCCTTCTGCAAATAACACGCGCAAATTCTCACTGCAGATCTCTAGACTGTCTGGATATTACAGATATTATGGATCCGGTTAGGTCGTCCTTGTGTTACTTTTCCTAACTTGGGTATAACATTTCCTCATCACGGCGCAGCAGCTGCAGGACAAACCAAAAGGCTAAGAACAAGGAAAGCCAAGAGGGAGACCCTGTGGTTGATGACTTTTCAATTGACAGGTAGCAAAGTTACATGATGGGGATTTTTTTTTTTGTCCAGTTGTGTAACTCTGCTACCGGTCAATGGAAAAATCATCCACCGAAGCCCCCCTGTAGATTGCTCCACACACAGCCCCCTGTAGATAGCACCAGATACAGCCCCCTGTAGATAGCTCCACACACAGCCCGCTGTAGATAGCTCCAAACACAGCCCCCCTGTACATAACGCCAGACATAGCCCCCCTGTAGATAGCTCCACACAAAGCCCCCTGTAAATAGTGCCAGACACAGCTCCCCCTGTAGATAGCTCCACACACACCCCCCCTGTACATAGAGCCACACACAGCCCCCTGTAGATAGCTCCACACACAGCCTCCCTATAGATAGCTCCACACACAGCCCCCCTGTTGATAGCTCCAGACATAGCCCCCCTGTAGATAGCTCCAAACACAGCCCCCCTGTACATAGCGCCAGATACAGCCCCCCTGTAGATAGCACCAGATACAGCCCCCCTGTAGATAGCGCCAGATACAGCCCCCCTGTAGATAGCGCCAGATACAGCCCCCCCTGTAGATAGCGCCAGACACAGCTCCCCTGTAGATAGCTCCAGACACAGCCCCCCAGTAGATAGCTCCACACACAGCCCCCCAGTAGATAGCTCCACACACAGCCCCCCAGTAGATAGCTCCACACACAGCCCCCCAGTACATAGTTCCACACACAGTATAGCTCCACACACAGCCCCCCTGTTGGTGACACATTGCCGCCAGAACGGAGAGCGGTAGAGATAGCCGACCCTACTGCTGCCATTCTCCTCTCTGCTTTGACGTCACTCACCGTCAGAAGAAGGCAGGAGTCTTGCAGCGGCGTTCTCACTGGTGTCAATGCCGGCCCGGGAGTGGACCAGTCCGGGAGTGGACCAGTCCAGTCACCTGATCGGTGAGGTCAGATGACAGGTCAGGTGACTTCCCTTGTCCACTCCCGGGCCGGCAGCTATCCCAGTGAGAGCACCGCCGCAAGACTCCTGCCTTCTTCTGATCGCTGCTGCAGTCAGCAGCGATCAGCTGTTTTGATGCAGCGCCCAGCGGGACATATTGCAGACCGCCAGGACAGCGATGAGAAACCGGGACTGTCCCGCCGGATCCTGGACGGTTGCATGTATGCTATTCTGGCCACTGCAAGTACACCTCTTTCTGACTGGCCTGAATATTTCCTTTACATTCCCACTCAATCTTCTAGCCAGCTCTCTGTACAGTGTGGTCTGCCATCCCACCAACTGGTCACTCTTTAGGACCTGTGCCACTACAGGTCCAACGATGGATGCAGTCTAGCCCGCTTCTTACCAGTCTCCTCTAGGCTCCTCTGTTCTAGTCTTTATTTGGGCGGTCCTGCTGCTGTCTGTCTTTGTACTCCGGTCACTGCCTAGCTTGCAGTCTCAGACCTTCCGTCAGTCTTTCTGCCCTGGGAAACACACAGCGTACTTCTTGCGGTCGCCGCCCAGCCAGAGTCCCAATTAGTACAGCTAATGTGTCTACCTTAGATAGCAGCCTCCTCAGTCAGAGAGCTTTCTCTCTCTGTCTCTACTCATCCCCAGCTTCACCTCTCCCAGCAAAGACCCCTGACTGGATGCCATCTAGTGGGGAAAATACATAAAACCAGCAGATAACAGCGGACAACAGCACATCTTAAAGGTACAGTGTACTATTATACTTGCATACTATTTACAATGCCACCAAGGGCCCAAAATACAATTTAACATATTAAGTAACATTTCTCATAACTTAGGGTTTTATTTTCACCAATTTACAATCTCTTGCTTCTTTTGTTTTCTGGAAAACAATTGGTTAGGTTTCAGGGAACCCTGCATTTGCGTAATGACAAGTTACACAACTTTCTAATAATCTTTGTTTCAGTTCCTCACCCTTTTCAAAATCAGTTTACTGGGAGTCAATGGGAACAGGGTGGAGACCTAGCCTAGAGACCATACACAGTGGCAAGAAACTTTATCTTGACTTTCTAAATGTCTTATCAATTACATAAAGGCTTTGTAAACCTTTGAAGAAATTTTTTTTTTCTTTACTAGAACAATGTATTATAGGGTTTAGTGCATCTTTGTAATTGCTTTTTCCCCAAAAATGTTTTTACTTTTTGAGATACAGCTTCTATGTATCATGGCTACATGGAAGCTGTATCTTGCACTGTATCAGCGTCACTGACGGTTTAGGTGACAGCAAGATCCACCTGTTATTGATCACATCTAAGTTCATAGCTTAAAGGAACAGTGTCACCACAATTTTTTTTTTAATATGTTAAAGATGTTAGTGCTTTATTATAAACGTTTGGATTAATTTGTGTGTTTGTGTGTTACTTTTTCTTATTTTTACACTTTTTCTTCCCTATGGGGGCTGCCATTTTTTTTTCCATTTCTGTATGTGTCGATTAACGACACATACAGACATGGAATACGGCAGCTCCAGTCCCATAGGGACTGCGAACGGGGCCCGTTCCATCCACTATCATGTACGCCGCTGTGTGGGAACGGCGCATGCGCCGCTCCCACACAGTTCAATTTGAAATGCGCGCCGTCGGCGCCATTTTCCTGTGGACCGGAAGTCGCGGCCGGACAGTAAGATTACTACTTCCGGTCGCGGCTTCCGGACTTGTGCACATGGAGCAGCGGCTGCAGACGGAGCGGATGGACCGGAGGGAGCGGCGGCGACTGGAGCAGGTAAGGGATTTCTATGTATGTTTGTGTTTCAGTGTGTGTTTACTACTGTATGTAAACCTACTACACTGTGTGTTAGCTCAAAAAATGGCGACACACAGTGTAGGAGGTTAGACCGTTCAAACCCCTCGTTTCTCCCGGCACTAGCCAGGATAAAGGAGGGGAGGATGCTGAGAGCTCACTAGAGCGAGGGATTTTTACCCAATTTTGCAGCATAAAGCAATGTGGTTGCTTTACCACATGCAATGCTGCAATTTTGGGAATGGCTCCATCTAGTGACCAGCAATGGGAAATATTATAAATTTGAATACAATTGAATCCAATTTATAATATTTCCTGACTCGTGAAAAAAAAATAATAATAATTGGAACAATGTTTAATCACCTATACACTAATTGTTTAACTAAAAAAAAAAAAAACATGTTTTGCTGGCAACACATTCCCTTTAAAGTAAAAAAAAGTCTTCAAATCTCTGCTGAAAAAAGTGGTTGAAAAAAATAAAAATGGATACTTAATCCGGTCTCTGTTGTCAAAGCGACACTTTATTTTGTTCCGGTCCAGGCCGGTATCCTGGGATTCATAAGCAGCCCATGTGACTACTGCAGCCTGTAAAAACACACAGCGTATGCACCCTGGTCCCCGGAGGGAATACCTACCGAAAAAATGAACAAATTGTGGTGCAGTTTTTTGGCCGAAATGTCCACTGCAGAAAACAGCACGTAAAAGAAACAAAGTATATACTTACCTGTAGTCATGGTGACGCATCCCTCCTCCTGGGATGACATTTTATCCCATGTGACCGCTGCAGCCTGTAATTAATTGCAGCAGTCAAATGTGATGAAACATCATCCCTTAAGGCCAGGCTGGACGCAGAAGCAGAGTGTCATGATCTGTGGGTATGTGGACCCACGTAGCGATATTGCAGCTGGCCATACAGTGTACCAAGTAAAGTCTATAGTCCATGTAAGGGTACCTATGGTAGTTCAGACAGTAGCGATGGTTCGGCTCGGATGGGACCTTGGCAGCAGACACCAAGCATGGTGTGACACAGTAGACGTGATCGGTGGCATAACACAACTCCAACTCTCTAAGATACAGGAATAAGGTAGCACGGGATACAGTTAGCAGGAACGGGAACACTGGGAACAGGGTAACACTAAGGGACCATTTGCAATACTAACACAACAACGCTCAGGCATTGAGTGAAGGGGCAGGGCCCTTCTTATAGTCCAGGGTGATTAGACAATTCTAAACATGTGTGCGCTCTGGCCCTTTAAGGCTGGGACTGAGCTCACACGCGCACCCTAGTGGTCACTGCAGGCCAGGATGGCCGCATGTGCTGGCATCTCCGGAAAGGAAGGCGTCGGCAGGATGAGAGGAGTCTGCGGTCTACAGCTGCGGACGTTACACACAGAGTACTTGGTAAGTATAATATTTGGGGTTTTTCTGAGTTTCGATTTTTGCGGTGAAATCGCAGCTTTTCCGCTGCAAAAATGGCAGCATCTGCTATTTGTTGCAGGTTTTACCTGCACATTGAATTCAATGGGGTGGTAAAACCTGCAACAGAAAACCAGCGATTAGGCAGCATAAATTGACATACTGCGGATTTAAAAAACTCACTGCAAGTCAATTTTCGAACACATTTTTTTGGCAGATTTTTTACGCAGTGTGTGGATGAGATTTGTTCAAATCTCAGCCACTTTGCTGCTACTGTATTACGCTGCGGATTTTCCGCAAATAAATAAGTTGTGGAAAATTCGCAGTATTTATGCTATGTGTGTACATACCCTAATAGGTCATCTGCATTTGAATGTCCTGGATGTTATTCCAGGACTTGCTGACTATACATACCAGGCTTCATTAGTATCACTCGGCTGCTGATATAGCATAGGATATATTATGTTGTTGCAGGCTTTTGTTTCTGATCCATTCCTTCCCACCTCTACTGACCTCTTGTGTAAGCACTGGCGTAGCTATAGGGGTCGCAGCGGTCGCAATTGCGACCGGGCCCCGAAGGCAGGGGGCCCACATCAATAAAAAGTTACTATAGTAACTCGGGCCGCGGGCCCCTGTTACTATAGTAACAGACTGTACTTACCTTCCTGGTTCCGGATCGCAGCGGAGGTCCTGACGTCAAGCGCTGTGCGCAGCGCATGACGTCACAGCGCTATGCGCCGTGCACAGCATCGAGACGACAGAACTACCGCCGCGGCTGAAGAGGAAGGTAAGATTAGCACTGACTGGCGGGGTCCGACTCCCGGGACCCGCCAATCATCTGTTTTGAAGGGGCCGCAGCACTCGTACGAGAGCTGCTCCCCTTCATTCCGGTCACTTCATTCCGGTCACACTGTGAATCGGTGTTTCGGCGATTCACAGTGTGAGCGAGTAGTGAAATGAAGGGGAAGCAGTTCTCGTACGAGTGCTGCGGCCCCTTCAAAACAGCTGATTGGCAGGTCCTGGGAGACGGACCCCGACACATCAGCTATTGATGGCCTATCCTGTATCTAAGCCTAACACATGTGTTACTAATCGTTTTTTTTTGTGTGTTTTCTTACAGGTTCGGTCGTTAGACTATGGCGGATTCCAGGACTACTTCGATGACGGCTTTTTTTTTATTATCAATAAAATGGTTAATGAGGGTTGTGTGGGTTTTTTTTTTATTTCAATAAAATATTTTTTCTATGTCTTTGTTTTTTTTTAAACTATATAACTACCGCCTTAGTAATGGCCGCCGGCTGATTGACAGCATCCATTGCTAAGGCGGGGCTTAGTGTTAGCCGATGCAGAGGCGAACACTAACCCCCTTTATTACCCCGGTACCCACCGCCACCAGGGGTGCTGGGAAGAGCCGGGTACGATCCAGTACCTGACCATCTGTAGTGATGGTCGGCCACTGGGGCGGACGCAGGCTGGTATTATCAGTAGGGGAAAGGCCAAAACAGTGGCCCTTCCCACCCTGCTGATGTTAGGCTGCTGCTGCTTTATTGTATCTGGCTGGTTATGAAAAATGAGGGGGACCCCACGTCATTTAAAAAAAAAAAAATAATTGGAAAGAACGATGTGGGGTTTCCCCCCCCCCCCAATTTTCATAACCAGCCAGCAGCAGGCAGCATTACCAGGGTGGGAAGGGCCACTGTTTTTGGCCTTCCCCAGCCTAATACTACCATCCTGCGGCCGCCCCGATGCCTGACCGTCACTGCAGATGGTCGGGTACTGGTTCATACCCGGCTCTTCCCAGTACCCCTGGTGGCGGTGGGTACCGGGGTAATAATGGTGGTTAGTGTTGGCCTCTGCACCTGCTAACATTAAGCCCCGCCTTAGTAATGAAGGTTGTCAATCAGCCAGCGGCCATTACACGGCCATCACCGGAATGTGTCCCGAGTGATGGCCGGGTTTTCCGTCGCTTGCACTCTATTTCCTCCTCCACACAGCGCAGAGTGCATGTGAGGGGGAGGAGTTGCTGCCATTCGGACGAATGGCTACGCTGGAGACTGTGTTGCAGGGCCGGTGATAATAAAGTTTAAAAAGATACAAGCACATAGAAAAAATATTTTATTTAAATAAAAAAACACAACCCTCATTAACCATTTTATTGAGAATAAAAAAACGCCGTCATTGAAGTACTCGAATCCGAAGTCCAACAACCGAACCTGTAAAAAAACACAAACACACAAAAATAATCAGTAACACATAAAGAAGCAAAATTATTATTCTTACCTTTCCTGGGTCCAACGCTGGAGCCGCAATGTCAGCGAGCTGAGCCCTGTATCTAATCCAATCATGTGTGATACAGTCTGCTGAGCCCTGTATCTAATCCTATCATGTGTGATACTGTCTGCTGTGCCCTATATCTAATCCTATCGTGTGATACTGTCTGCTGAGCCACTTTATCTAATCCTATCATGTGTGATACTGTCTGCTGGGCCCTATATCTAATCCAATCATGTGTGATACTGGCTGCTGAGCCACTGTATCTAATCCTATCATGTGTGATACTGTCTGCTGAGCCACTGTATCTAATCCTATCATGTGTGATACTGTCTCCTGAGCCACTGTATCTAATCCTATCATGTGTGATACTGTCTGCTGAGCCGCTGTATCTAATCCTATCATGTGTGATACTGCCTTCCGAGCCACTGTATCTAATCCGATCATGTGTGATACTGTCTGCTGGGCCCTATATCTAATCCGATCATGTGTGGTACTGTCTGCTGGGCCGTATATCTAATCCAATCATGTGTGATACTGTCTGCTGAGCCACTGTATCTAATCCTATCATGTGTGATACTGTCTGCTCAGCCACTGTATCTAATCCTATCATGTGTGATACTGTCTGCTCAGCCACTGTATCTAATCCAATCATGTGTGATACTGTCTGCTGAGCCACTGTATATAATCCTATCATGTGTGATACTGTCTGCTGAGTCACTGTGTCTAATCCTATCATGTGTGATACTGTCTGCTGAACCACTGTATCTAATCCTATCATGTGTGATACTGTCTGCTGAGCCAATGTATCTAATCCTATCCATAGTTTATAGGGTCGTAGTGCTATAGATATGCTCTGCTGTCTCCTATACACACATTTTTTTTTGGCCGGACACATATGTATTGGGGCTATTTCCCCAGACATTTTAAGCCCTGAGGGTATGTTCACACGGCAGCGTCCATTACGGCTGAAATTACAGTGTTGTTTTCAGGAGAAAACAGCACCGTAATTTCAGCCGTAAAGGCATGTGCAGGCGTCTTTCGCTGCGTCCATTACGGATGTAATTGGAGCTGTTTTTCCATGGAGTTCATGGAAAACGGCTCCATTTACGTCTGAAGAAGTGACAGGCACTTTGACGCGGGCGTCTTTTTTACACGCCGCCTTTTGACAGCGGCGTGTGAAAAAAATGACCGTCGGCACAGAACATCGTAAGACCCATTCTAATGAATGGGCAGATATTTGCCAACGCTTTTGAGCCGCATTTTCGGACGTAATTCAATGCTAAAACACCCAAATTACGTCCGTAAATAGGGTGTGTGAACCCAGCCATAGTGACGCCCCGGCTGCTAGTGCTGCATTGTTGGGTCACTTAGGAGACCCAGCGATGCAGCTGAAAGCTGCGGACCGTCGGCCATGATGAGTTTGCGGGGGGGGGGGGCCCAATAAGAACTTTTGCATCGGGGCCCATGAGCCTTTAGCTATGCCCCTGTGTGTAAGTGTACGTTTATGGCACTTTAGTGTTCTTCTCACTTTGTTTTCTAAAATAAACCTTGTAAGGCCTCATTCACACGACAGGGTTTCCCGGCCGGGTGCCGGCCGTTCATAAATCGGCCGGCACCCAGCTGCATTAGGAATAATAGACCCCTAATGGGGCTATTCACACGACCGATTTTTTGACGGCCGGGAAAACCGGCCTTCAAAAAATAGGACATGCTCTATTTTCGGCCGGGTACCCGGCCGCCCGGCTCCCATAGAAGTCTATGGGGCCGGGTAATACACGGCCATCACCGGAATGTGTCCCGAGTGATGGCCGGGTTTTCCGTCGCTTGCACTCTATTTCCTCCTCCTCACAGCGCAGAGTGCATGTGAGGAGGAGGAGTTGCTGCCATTCGGACGAATGGCTACGCTGGAGACTGTGTTGCAGGGCCGGGGTGTACAGCAGGTGGAGGGAGCGCTGCACTGGCTCCTTTCCCCTGCTTGTTTTAAAAGCGCCCTGGCCCGGCGACACCTTCCATGGCACCGCTAGCAGCAGCTGCTGCTGCGGCTGCTACTACTGTAGCGACGCCACTATAGCAGAGCAGGGAGGTATCTCCCCGCTCTGCTATGTGCTAGCCCCACTTTAGCTCCTTGAAGGAGCAGAATCCCCGTGTTTTCGGGGATTCCGCTCCTGGAAAGAGCGCTTGATGTCTCTGTCCATATCTGGGCAGTGACATCAGGGGAAACTCCTGAAGCGGAATCCCCGAACACATGGGGATTCCCCTTCAGGAGTTGCCGCTGATGTCACTGTCCAGATCTGCCCGGCCCGGAACGGATGCAAAACCTTATGCAAACCGGCCGGGCAAGATGGCCAATTTTACCGGCCGACACTCGGGCTCAGGCGGGACCCTGTCGTGTGAATCCCGCCTTATGGTCTGTGTATTGATTGTTATACACGTTTTGGTGAGTTTCTGAGCTTCCGTTGTGTTCTAGCACAGTATTTCTCGAACTTTCTAAGCTTAGCACTTCCTAGTAAAATACATTTTAACCAAGTATCCCCAAAGCGACGTTACATCACAATATTCACTATTCAGAAGTGTATGATGCTGACATATGATGTTGACAAACACTTCTATTCACAACGCCCAGCTAGTAAAACAAGTAAACACGCCCAGATGTTACAAACACAATACACGCCCAGTTGGAAATAAGAGAAAACACGCCCAGTTGTCCATTAGAAAGGCTCATTTGCATAAATATAAAATTGCTCATAACTTGGCCAAAAATGATCGTTTTTAAAAAAACAAAACATTACTGTTATCTACATTGCAGCGCCGATCACATGCAATAGGAGATAGGGATTTGATAATCTGGCGACAGAGCCTCTTTAAGTGTTCTCAGCTGGCAGCATTTTACACTGCGATACTGCCATTGTAACGTCCACTGGGAATGTGGACCCACTAGGCTACTCTGAGTAACGGAGTAACTGGTGGCCGGAGAAGTAAAGGACAGTCACTGCCAGTGTATGAGGCTGACCAATCAGTGACCCGTCAGTGTCATACACTTCTCATTGTTCCAGCCGAGCTTCTTTCACTGCACAATCACACTGGGCTGTGGATCATGCTGGGCTGGAACAATGAGATGTGTATGACACTGATTGGTCACTGATTAGTCAGCCTCATACACTCCTCTGTACAACACCCAGTTTTTGCTTTGTAAAAGTAGTAAAATATGAAATTCTTTCCTATTTGCTGTTGTCTAAAACATGGGTGCGTCTTATAGTCAGGTGCGTCTTATAGTCCAAAAATACTGTATATGGGTTATATTTAAATGTAGTCATTTATGATAGGTTTGATAAAATTGTTTATGTTAAATACTCTCAGATTAAACCCTTAGTGACCAGCCTATTATAGGCCTTAATGACAAAGCAATTTTTTTATGTTTTTCCATCGTCACATTAAAAGAGCTATAACTTTTTTATTTTTCCGTCGGCATATAAGGACTTGTTTTGTGCGGGAGAAGCTGTATTTTTAAATAGCACCATTTTTGGGTAAAATAGAATTTATTGATTAACTTGATTAAATTTTATTGACATTCTAGGGGGAGTAATGTAAAAAAAAAAACATTTTACAGAATAAAAATGTTTTGAAAAAAAGGGATTTTTTTTTTGTGTTACCATATTCTAAGACCCAGAACTTTTTTTATTATTATGCGGACATAGCTGTATAAGGGCTTATTTTTTGTCGTTTTTATTGGTACCATTTTGGAGTACATATTACTTTTTTACCACGTTTTGACACCATTTTTTGAAGGCAGGATGAACAGACAACATCAATACTGGCATTTTTTTTAATTTTTTTTTTCATGTCGTTTATCGTGCGGGTTAAATAATGTAATTGTTTTATAGTTGGGGTTGTTACGGATGTGGCGATACCAAATATGTGTAACTTTTTTTTGTCTTTCATGATAAAACATTTTGTAAGTGGAAAAAGTGGGTTTTTCTTTTTTTTTTTTTACTTGGGATTTTTATTTATTTATTTTATAAACTTAGTTAAACTTTTTTTTAACTTTTAATTTTAGTCCCACTAGGGGACTTTACTATACCATCATTAGATAGCTTTTATAATACACTGCAATACTTCTGTATAACAATTTATTATTGCCTGCCAGTGTAAAACTGACAGGCATCTGTTAGGCCAGTGGTCGCAATCACGCGGGCCGCATGCGGCCCCTGGGACTGTCACCTGCGGCCCGCAGGACACGGAGCCGCTAGTACAGACTCTGCTCCCGGACTCTGGAATTCCCTGACATCGCTGTCCACATATGGACAGCGATGTCTGGGGCTTCCCCAGAGCCGGAGTCCCGCGCAGAGCGCTAGTATCGGCTCTGCTCCAGGACTCTGTGGAACTCCCTATCATCGCTGTCCATATATGGACAATGTGTCAGGGTCTTCCCCAGAGTGGAGTCACGGGCAGAGAGCTAGTATCGTCTCTGCCTCGGAACTCTGTGGAACTCCCTATCATCGCTGTCCATATATGGACAATGTGTCAGGGTCTTCCCTAGAGTGGAGTCACGGGCAGAGCGCTAGTATCGTCTCTGCTCCGGAACTCTGTGGAACTCCCTATCATCGCTGTCCAAATATGGACAATGTGTCAGGGTCTTCCCCAGAGCGGAGTCCTGGGCAGAGCGCTAGTATCGGCTCTGCCACGGGACTCTGTGGAATTCCCTGACATCGCTGTCCATATATGGACAGTGTGTCAGGGTCTTCCCCAGAGTGGAATCCCGGGCAGATCGCTAGTATCGGCTCTGCTCCAGGACTCTGTGGAATTCCCTGACATCTACTGTACATTGCAGCGCCAATCACATTCAATAGGAGATAGGGATTTTATAATCTGGTGACAGAGCCTCTTTAACGGCCGTTGTGAAAACACATATGAGCGGTCTTTGAGGGGTTAATGGGACACCAGAAAGCAAACATTTATCTGAATCCTCATAGCCACTTTGAATTTCAGTTGTCTATCTACTGAGAAAATTTAGGGAAGATTAGCTAAGAACCCAGGAAGCAGGCTGCTTACCATAGATTGATCTGAGCTCTTTGGAAAGGTGGACTTTGTTCTCTCTATCTCTCTTTTACCAGATAACAAGGAATAATATCACACGTCATAGACCAAAAGGCATATCAATCTTTAACACACCTCAGACCTTTAAGAATATTATCCCTTGAATTATCCAAGAACACAATTATTGATATTGACCATTAAAATACTGTAGACCGCCAGGGATTTTGTAGTTTACCCCTAGACCACCAGGGTTTTAAATATTAACTGTATGGCAGTATTAATTAGACAATATAGACCACTGTTATTGCTTTATTATTATTTGGGCAATGTATGGCAGCATTTATTCAGTTAACTTGGTATTGGTGCGATTATTTGGTCACTGTATGCTGGTATTATCTGAGTATTGTATGATGATATTTATTTTAGGCATTCTGTGGCACTTTTACTTAAAGAGGCTCTGTCACGAGATTATGAGTGCCCTATCTCCTACATAATCTGATTGGCGCTGTAATGTAGATAACAGCAGTGGTTTTTATTTTGAAAAACGATCATTTTTGAGCAAATTATGAGCTAGTTTAGATTTATGCTAATGAGTTTCTCAATGGACAACTGGGCATGTTTTTACTTTTTACCAAGTGGGCGTTGTTCAGAGGAGTGTATGACGCTGACCAATCAGCGTCATGCACTCCTCTCCATTCATTTAGTCAGCGCATAGGGATCTTTTTAGATGAAGTGATTAGACAGTGAATAAACATTCCACGGGATGTCTATTCACAATCTCTGCACTTCGTTACTGTTTCTGTGGTAGTTACAGCAGAGGAAGCGTAATCTCGCGAGATTACCCGGTAAATGACAGGTTACGGCGAGATTACGCTTTGCTCTGCTGTAACTACCACAGACAGAGTAAAGAAGTGCAGAGATTGTGAATAGACATCCCGTGGAATGTCTATTCACTGTTTAAACACTTCAGTATCGTTAATGTGTTCGTATAAGACAGCACATAGCGATCTAAAAGGATCCCTATGTGCTGACTAAATGAATGGAGAGAAGTGCATGACGCTGATTGGTCAGCGTCATACACTCCCCTGTACAACGCCCACTTGGTCAATAGTAAAACACGCCCAGTTGTCCATTGAGAAGCTCATTAGCATAAAGCTAAAATCGCTAATAACGTGGTGAAAATTGATCGTTTTTTTTAAATAAAAAGCACTGCTGTCACCTACATTATAGCGCCGATCTCCTTATGTAGGAGATAGGACACTTATAATGTGGTGACAGAGCCTCTTTAAACCAGTCAATTAGAGGTACAATGATCACAATTTGGAGATCTTTAAGAACTCTGGGGTAAACGCCCTCGTAGCCCATTGCCTTGCTATAACATCAGCCTCTGAAAACACTGTTGCTGAACCTCTACAACTAGAGGTAATACTAAATCCAAACATTTTATGATTTTGAAAGCCACCTTAAATGGTCAGCGACAGTCTAATCCCATCAATATTGTTATATTCCCTACATCTAATTTTTGTAATTCCACAGTTTTTATGTTTTTCTAGTCACTAATATATCTAAAAATATATCTTTTGGCATTTCTTCCTCCCTTTGTGCTTTAGCATGTTTCAGCTGCTTCTGTCATCTACACTTCTGGTTACTTTATTCCTTTTAGGCCGAATTCAGACGACTGTAGAATACGTCCGTTAAAAAAACGTCCGTCATACGGACGCATGTATTTTAATGGGGCATTCACACGGTCGTTGTTTCAATAGACCGTGTGAAGGGTCCGTTGAAGAATAGAACATGTCCTATTTACTCCCATTTTCATGGATCCCTCGATAGACTTAAAGAGGCTCTGTCACATGATTTTGCAACCCCTATCTGCTATTGCAGCAGATCGGCGCTGCAATGTAGATTACAGTAACGTTTTTATTTTTAAAAAACGAGCATTTTTGGCCAAGTTATGACCATTTTTGTATTTATGTAAATGAGGCTTGCAAAAGTCCAAGTGGGTGTGTTTAAAAGTAAAAGTCCAAGTGGGCGTGTATTATGTGCGTACATCGGGGCGTTTTTAATACTTTTACTAGCTGGGCGTTCTGATGAGAAGTATCATCCACTTCTCTTCAGAACGCCCAGCTTCTGGCAGTGCAGACACAGCCGTGTTCTCGAGAGATCACGCTGTGTCGTCACTCACAGGTCCTGCATCGTGTCAGACGAGCGAGGACACCGGCACCAGAGGCTTCAGTTGATTCTGCAGCAGCATCAGCGTTAGCAGGTAAGTCCATGTAGCTACTTACCTGCAAACGCTGATGCTGCTGCAGAATCAACTGTAGCCTCTGGTGCCGGTGTCCTCGCTCGTCTGACACGATGCAGGACCTGTGAGTGACGACACAGCGTGATCTCTCGAGAACACGGCTGTGTCTGCACTGCCAGAAGCTGGGCGTTCTGAAGAGAAGTGGATGATACTTCTCATCAGAACGCCCAGCTAGTAAAAGTATTAAAAACGCCCCGATGTACGCACATAATACACGCCCACTTGGACTTTTACTTTTAAACACACCCACTTGGACTTTTGCAAGCCTCATTTGCATAACTACAAAAATGGTCATAACTTGGCCAAAAATGCTCGTTTTTTAAAAATAAAAACGTTACTGTAATCTACATTGCAGCGCCTATCTGCTGCAATAGCAGATAGGGGTTGCAAAATCTGGTGACAGAGCCTCTTTAAGTCTATGGGGATGCGTGAAAACGGGACCCGCACGGATGCACTAGTTCGTGTGAATCTAGCCTTATAGGCAGACCTTTTTTTTATCACTATATTACTTATTTTTCTGATAAACCATAATGTTTTTTTTCTTCCTTTTACTTTTGATAATTAGTTTGACATATTGGGGGGGAATGTATTAAGCAATCTACACCCGTTTTCTGGCAGAGAAAAGTCACAATTTGACCAATAAGTAAATATTTTGCACAAAAATTTAGCGACTTTTTGGTTTTCTCACCGCCTCCACCACTTTTAACTAAGTGAGCGGTGCTTAGCGGAAGTTAGCAGTGTCACCCACAGCCCAACACATTTACAATGATTTAAGCTAGAAACTGGCATAAATTATAGATGGAATTTTAGCTGACGTAGATTTATTTTTGTGACGCACAGACAGCCTCTTAAAATGTTTATTGCATCTTATTCCAGTTCCAGTCCCTTAGACTGGTGTGTAAATCTTTCCCATTGCCTTTAACCCCTTAATGACCGCCGATACGCCTTTTTCCTGGCTCATTAATGGGCTTTTTTCTAGGCCGTCGCCTTTTCACGGCGGCCTAATCAACTACTTGCACGGGTATCCCGTGCAGGCTGGAGCCGGGGCTCCATTGTCGGATGACAGCCGGGCTCCTGCTCCTCTAGTAGCAATCGAAGTTTACTTCGATCACGACCGTTTAACCCCTTAAATGCTGCGGTCATTAGCGACCGCTGCATTTGAGTTGTTTACAGAGGGAGGGGGCTCCCTCTCTCACCCATCAGCGGCTTGCAAATGCAACTGCGAGCCTCCGATGGGGTGTCATGGCAGCCGGGGGCCTAATAAAGTCCCCCGGGTCTGCCCCGGCTATATACCTATCAGGCCGTGCTAGAGGCACGTCCTAATAGATGCCCGTCAGTTTTACACTGACAGGCCATAATGCTTTGGTATACTAAGTATACCAAATCATTTTATCTGCAATCTAAAGTCCCCTAGTGGGACTGAATCTAAAGTCCCCTAGTGGGACTGAAAAAATAATTAATGTGAAATAAAAATTCCTAAAAAGGTACTCATAGAAAAAAAATATATAAAAAAAATTTTCCCCATAAAAAATGGTTTTATTTAGTAAAAGTGTAAAAATAAAATAAAACGACACATATATATTATCCCCGCAATCTCAATGACCGAAAAAAAACCTGCAAAGAATAACGGCAAAATTTATATTTTTTTCCATTTCCCCAAAATATAATAAAAGGTTAATCAATAAGTCCCATGTACCCCAAAAGGGTAGCAATGAAGTCCCACAAAAAACAAGTCCTCATATGGCGACATTGACGGAAAAAGAAAAGTTATGGCTCTTGGAAAGCGACGGTGCTAAATAAAATGATTTTAGTTAAAAATTGTTTTTATTCTGCAAAAGTAGTAAAACATAAATAAAACTATACATATTTGGTATCACCATA
Source organism: Rhinoderma darwinii (assembly GCF_050947455.1). Taxonomy (NCBI): domain Eukaryota; kingdom Metazoa; phylum Chordata; class Amphibia; order Anura; family Rhinodermatidae; genus Rhinoderma; species Rhinoderma darwinii. The sequence continues at coordinate 359,820,323 of NC_134688.1, forward strand.
ATCGTACCGACTGAATAAAGGTAGCATGTTATTTATGCCACACGGTAAATGGCGTGAATGGAAAATGCATAGAACGATGGCTAAGATTCAAGTTATTTTTATATTACCCCCAATAAAGTTAATAAAATAATTCTATATACCCCAAAAAGGTGCCATTGAAAAATACAATTCATCCTGCAAAAAACAAGTCCTCATACAGCCACATCCACGTGAAAATAAAAAAGTTATAGCTCTTTGAATTTAACGATGGAAAAACTAAAAAAATTGCTTGGTCATTAGGGCCCAGAATGCATGCAGGGGGATGGGTTTAAAATAGCTATTTATAATAGTGTCCACTGGGCACTCACTCCTGCTGTTTTATTCTACTCTTTTGCTTTCATGTTTAAATAACACCTGTTTCCTTGAAATTAGCCTTTCTAAAATCAAATACTTTGGTTATAGTATAGGAGTACTTAAAAACTGTTTTTTTTTTGTCAAACCATAAAGATTGGCGGTCACTGGAACCCACATTTTCTTCCATCTAAACATCAGACGCCAGATCCCCATAATGTAAATACTAAATCTAAACAGTTATCTCCTCTGGTTGATGACTTAAGGAGGCTCTGTCACCAGATTATAAGTGCCCTATTTCCTACATAATGTGATCTGCGCTGTAATGTAGATAACAACAGTGTTTTTTTATTTTGAAAACTGCTCAATTTTAGATTTATGCTAATTCGTTTCTTAATAGACAACTGGGCGTGTTTTTACTTTTTTACCAACTGGGCGTTGTAAAGGGAAGTGTATGATGCTGACCAATCCGCGTCATACACTTCTCTTCAGTCATGTTTAGCTGTACTCACAGCACAGCATGATCTCGCGAGATCACGCTGTGCAGTCACATACTCCCATATTAACTTTACCGAAGTGTCTTGACAGTGAATAGACATTGCCTCCAGCCAGGACGCGATGTCTATTCACACTCCCGACACTTTGGTAAAGTTTGTGTGAATTACAGCACACGTGATCTCACATACATACACTACCGTTCAAAAGTTTGGGGTCACCCAGACAATTTTGTGTTTTCCATGTAAACTCACAATTATATTTATCAAATGAGTTGCAAAATGACTAGAAAATATAGTCAAGACATTGACAAGGTTAGAAATAATGATTTTTATTTGAAATAATAATTTTCTCCTTCAAACTTTGCTTTCGTCAAAGAATGCTTCATTTGCAGCAATTACAGCATTGCAGACCTTTGGCATTCTAGCTGTTAATTTGCTGAGGTAATCTGGAGAAATTTCACCCCATGCTTCCAGAAGACCCTCCCACAAGTTGGATTGGCTTGATGGGCACTTGTTATCTTCATTGAAAAAAACTGTGCTTTTCTTTCAAAAATAAGGAAATTTCTAAGTGACCCTAAACTTTTGAACGGTTGTGTATGCTAATATGTGGTGCCCAGCTTGTGCCACCATGGGAAGACAGCTCTCTAATTATTATTCCCAGTTTTGTAAACATCCTACATGTGGCCCTAATCTTTTGCATGGACATTCGACCAGGCTCAGAATTGAAAGAGTACCATGCGAAATTGAGGTCTAATTTGGCGATTTACAATGTATTGGTTCACAATTGCAGAGGCTCTGATGTGAAATAATAAAAGAAACCCCTGACAAATGACCCCATTTAGAAAACTACACCCCATAAGTCATTATAGACCAATTTAGGTAGCAGGGTCATCTTCTTCACATGAATGGAGCAAATCCAGGATATACTGTGTGATATCTGCTCAACTCTTCCAGGAGTTTACAGAAATGTGACAAAAGAGGTGGATAATTTGCAGAATTGAGATTTCCAAGAGGATGTAATGTAAGTTTCTAAATAGGTGATTGAAGTGGAGGGCACACGCACTATCTTATTATACAAAAATACCGGCACTTGCTATGGCCGGTTAAGAAATTTTACTGTTACTGGCCTCCCAGTGTAAATACCGGCTAGGTTGGTGGCATACTGGCCCGGTGTCAACATTAGTATGAATCCATGACATATCAAATACGTCCTTGACAGTGAAAGGGTTAATGCACAGTATAGATAATAATTTATTTACTTAGATATTTTAAATCTACAGTGAATTATGGTAAATATGTTTTCAATTTGGTTTACACTTTTTTTTATACATTCCAGATTGTTCAGTATACTATTTTATTACAGTTGCTTTGGTAATAGTATTATGGTTGGCAGCTGCAGTGGCATTTTGGTACCTGAAAGTGAGAAAAACTGATGGTAAGTCTACATAACCAGAAAAAATGTTTCCTCATAAAACTATATATACATATAGAGAATTAATCAGTTTGCATACATTTTTAGTTTATAAAATAGGCATTTAAAAACAACAACAAAAAATCTAATTCTACTGTGCTTTCCAATATATTGAAAAAAAAGCAGAAATACATATTGAGGCAAATTTATAAAAAAAAATTGTGGTGTAACAGGCACCCCAAAAATTAAACAAATGAGTCACTTATTCCATATTTAAAGTGTTCCACGACGGCTACCACAATTTGGTACGTAAAGTCGGCATAGCTAAAAATTGTGCCAGAAAAGTTTTGGACATGCACCAATCTTTGGTGCAAAATACATCTACGCTAGCCATGAGTTTGAATTAGAGCAAAGGGGGGGGGGGGGGGTTCTTTATTAAACGCTGTATGTTCAAAAAAAAAATTCAACTTGTTCACCTTTTACACCGCACGTGCAAATTTTTTCAAAAAATTGTGTGTGGCTTAGAAAAAGGAGCCGGTCACTCACAACCTGACAAATTTGCTATTGTTTACACCAGAAATTGGCGTAAATTACAGCTGAAATCTACGTCAGCTAAGAGCTGCCGTAGATTTTGCTTTCTGTCGCTCATACAGCCCAAGATGCAACAATTTTTTTTAAAAGGCGTGTGCCTCTTAATAAGTTAGTTGTATCTTACTCCTGTGGGCTTTAGACTAGAACTGGGCCTCAGAGTGGAACTAGTAAGGCCAGATTTATTGTGTTGCATGCACCATTTTGATACATTTTGTTTGATTTGTGTACTGTAAACTGTTCCTTTGACACTATTGATAAATGTGCCATAGTGTGCAAGATTTCTTTACCTATATACCATTGGTGTATCCTCCAAGGTGCAAGTCCATTACAAACTATGTCACAACGCCGCACAATGAACGGCGTAAGTTTAAAACGCAAAAGAAAATGATGGAATTGCTGTTATTTCCCTTCCCCCACAAAGAGTTAATAAAACGTAGGCGTTAAGTTATTTGTTCCTCAAAATGGTCCCGGAGGAAAAACAAGCCATCATACAGCTACAATGATGGAAAAAAGTTAGGCTATCAGAAGCCGGGGATGAAAAAAACAAAAAATATTGCTGCGTTACAAAGGCAAAAACTGGGCGTGGCGGGAAAGGGTTTTACTTTCAAAAATGAAGGAACTCTGAAATAAAAAAACATTTGGGAGTGTTGTTTGGGCACATAAAACACAGTAGACCATTTAATCTTATTAAAAATAACACTTACTTAGAGCCAAACTATTCAAATAACTTCATGATTTCAAGTTAAAATGATCTATACAGTAATGCCCAATGGATCGTTGGGGGCACCACCACTGTGCTAGGCTGTTTCTGTAATTCCTACTACATTTGTTTGAAGCAAGATCATTCTTGACCACCGCTCTTTGCAAGTTCCTCCTTACCAAGTTCGTGCAAGTAAGGTGAGGAACTCGGGACCCCCGTTCAAGTGACCAGTAGGAGTCTCAGTAGTGGGGCCTCCAGCGATCATACATTTATCAGCTATCCTACCCTGTTTATATGTGATAAATTTGTTTGGTGGGAAAACAACATGGAGAAGTCATAAAAAAATAGAATATATTATAACACAAGAGCATAATTCCATGAAGATGTCAAATATCTTAGGCCTCATTCATACAGTGCAGTTTTAAAAAAAAAAATTGTTATCTTAAACCCCTTCCTGATATTTGACGTACATATACCGTACGTCAGAGTCAGGAAAGGTATGTATTGAGCAGGCTCAGCAGCTTTGCATGCTCCATACACAGCGGTTGTCAGCTATACATTACAGATTGATTTCACATGTTTAACTGCTTAAATGCTGTGAGAAGGCTTGTTTTTTGCGGGCCAATTCGTCATTTTTAACGGTACTATTTATTGTGCCATATATTTTACAAAAAACGGAAAAAAATCTCTATGCGGTTGGAATAAAAAAACCCCATTGATTCCTTCATTGTTTTGTGGGTTAAAATGGCATGTTAACTTTATTCTGCCGGTCAATATGATTACAACAATGCCAAATTGCAGAAATAGCAGGTTTTTTTTCCATTCCATCCCTCAAAATAACTTTTCAAGTTTCTCAGTACATTTTATGATACAATAATTAGTGACAAGAAAAAATACTCGTCACACAAAAAAAAAAACAAGCGTTCATATGATTATCTTGACCAAAAAATTTAAAAGTTATGACAGTTGGAAGGCAAGGACGGAAAAGTAAAAAAAAAAAAAGGAAAACTGGCTCTGGCGGGAAGGGTTAAGCAAAAGAGGAAAAGTATGAAGGGAAGACTAATATTTTTGAATCTAGTCCAAGTATTGGCTAAAGAAAATCTATTTAAAAACTGCACAATGTGAATCATGCTTTGTTCACATCTGTGTCAGGGCTCCGTGCATGGGTTCCATCGGAGCTTTCCATCAGGAGAACCCATTAACCCATTTTTCCCTAAACAAAGATAGAAACTTGGATCCAACACTACTCACTGTTTAGCTGAAAATTAACCCAACCCCTCTTCAAACACTAGCTTTTAGTCTTGAGTAACTTTCAATTATTTATTTTTATAAAATGTTATACTTACTTTTCATCACAGGTACAAAACAAAAGTCTAACACCTCCCATGAGATGATTGAAGTGTCAGAAGGAGTAAGTATTTGTTAACAATATCTAAATCCTTAAAAAGCAAACAATATACAAATAAGTGTATTCAAAATTGTAATAATTAGATTTGAATTTTTTAATAATTTAAATAAATAATTCCTGGATTCCCATAAAGCTCAACCTGAATGTTCTTTTTTTGTCACATTAGTTTTTATTTAAGCTTATAAATAGTACAAATTAAGCAATAAACATAGCTCATGTAAGAGCTTAGATACAATGAAACAAAACAATATAAAATATAAACATTTCAATGGTATAATCAGTATTACGTAGTGATATGGTATAAAGAAGTCCTTCAGCTGAAACGGAGTAAACATGTAAAAAAGTGGTCTCAATGAATTTACGGTGCAATATTGACCAGAAGACCACACATCCCCGGCAATATCGAACACTCTTGTCTTGTTTAAAGAAGAAGCAATCATGGACCCAAACCAGCAATTATTATTTATTCCTTGTATAACCTGAATGTTCTAATGTGATTAGTGGTTGATAGTATTGTCATGTTTGAGAAGCTAAATTCAAGTTACTTATTTTTTAATTTGATCTAAAGCAGATCTGGCAGCTTAGGTAAGGGCAGCATATTACAAGGACAGGTCTGTTCTACTATAAGCCAAAACTGCGCAAAAAAAAATTGTGCCATTTGACTAATAGGAGTAATTGAAGAATACCAAGTATACCAACTTAGTTATAGTTAGTTATGAGTCCGCTGTATTCATGAGAAAAATGTTGATGCAATAATGGCCCAAAGATATATTAGACTGAAATTTGTATTGGGTATGTCAACCGATACCTGCCCAGTGAATTTATCCAGATCCAAATCATAAGTTATATCGATATATCGGAGAGAAGGAAGACACATGCTTGTATGCTCTAAAATCCTTCTCTCATATTTATTAATCAAACAATTACAATATTATCTTTTGAAAAACGAGTAGCTTAATTCTAGCCAACCATTTAAAATGTTTACAATGTGACGTTTCATTTTGATTTAGCCAGCCAATAGCATACAATGACAATATGTTTGTACTGAACCAATCATAGGCTTAGAAGACTTTTTAAATGTAAAAACATGGTTTCCCGAAACATACCATGTCATAGATGCTAAGAGTCACAATGCCCCTTTCCCTTATAGTAAACAAAGCCATTCTCCATGCTCTCAAAGATAATAGGCTCCTTTTCTCACAACAACACGGGTAAATATTTATTTATATTCTCCATAGCAAAAAAGACTAAAAAATAAACATGCAGCTCAGGGACAAAAAAAATATAGAATTGTTTCAGACAATGCTGATATAGGTGTATTAGCTTTAAAGCATCGTGACTTATTAATCCCAAAATGGATTATTAAGAAAAAATGGATTCCAAATATCCAAGATGGAGTCTACACAAAATGTAATCATTTAAACATCCTTTAAATCACTTTCACAGTTAGTGCTTTATTTTACTTACCAGTCTGTAATATAGTACACGAGTCATTGCAGCTTCAAAGCTCATAATAACTTTCAGGGTGAGCAGATTAATCCTCTTCCCCGTAGCACAATTGTCCCGCTATTAACCCCTTCCCGACATTTGCCGTACATGTACGTCATGGAAAGCATTGACTTCCCGCATCTTGCCGTACATGTACGCCGAATGTTTGGGACCGGCTCAGAAGCTGAGCCGGTGCCATCATCACCGGATCTCAGCTGTATCTTACAGCTGACATCCGGCTGTAACGGCGGGGACCGAAATTAGCTTCGATCCCCGCCATTAACCCCTTAAGTGCAGCGCTCAAACGCGATCGCTGCACTTAAGGTGTTTGCAGCTCATCGGAACCCCAGTAATGAAATTGCCGGGGTTCCGGTGGCTGCAATGGCAACCGGAGGCCTAATACTGGCCTCCCGGTCTGCCTAGCACCGAAGCCGGTCAAGATCCGCCCGGCGGCGGAGCCTGATCGGCTTCCGTAGCTGCCGGCAAGATGGGGCCGGGTCAGGAGCTGATCCGGCGTCATCAGCGGTGGAAGTCAGCTGTACTGTACAGCTGACATCCACCTGTAACGGCAGGAACCGGAGCTAGCTCCGATCCCTGCCATTAACCCCTTCGATGCAGCAATCAAAAGCGATTGCTGCATCGTAGCGGTTACTAGCAGATCGCCAGCCCTGACAGGCAATCAGGACTGGCAACTGCTGTTATGGCAACAGGAGACACAATGGTCTCCTGCTCTGCCATTACGGAAGCCGATTTAGGCCCCGCCGGGAGGCGAAGCCTAATCGGCTTGCTGTCAGTGAATGACTGACAGATCTAATACATTGCACTACATAGGTAGTGCAATGTATTAGAAAAAAAAAAATCTGACCGTTGGACCTTCAAGTCCCCTAGTGGGACTTGAGAAAAAGTGTAAAAAAAAGTGCAAATAATGAAAGTTTGAAAACAATAAAAGTTTCAAGTAATCAAATAAAACACAATCCCCCTTTTACTCTTATCAAGTCCTTTATTATTGAAAAATAATAATAAACCATATGTATTTGGTATCGCCGCGACCGTAACGACCGGAGGTATCAAAATATTATATTATTTATTGCACGGGGTGAACAGCGTAAAAAAAAACGTAAAAAACGTTACCAGAGTTTCTGTTTTTTAGTCACTTTGCCCTACAAATGTTAGAATAAAAAGTGATCAAAAAGTCGCACGTATCCAAAAATGGTACCTATAAAAACTATAGCTCGTCCCGCAAAAAACAAGCCCTCATACACCTCCGTCGACAAAAAAATTAACTTGGCGACAGAAAAAATACATTCTTTTTACAAAAGTAATTTTATTGTGCAAAAAGTTGTAAAACATAAAAAAGTGCTATAAATTAGGTATCACCGGAATCGTACTGACCCACAGAATAAAGTTAACATGTAGTTTATGCGTGGTGAACGCTGTATAAAAAAAATCAAAAAAAGCTGTGCCAGAATTGCGTTTTTTTGTTTACCTGGCATCCCAAAAAATAGGATAAAAGGTGATCAAAAAGTTGCATGTACCCCAAAATGGTACCAATAATAACTACAGCTCGTCCCGCAACAAACCAGCCCTCATACCGCTACGTCTATGAAAAATAAAATTAGTTATGGCTCCAATAAGTCAGTAAATAAAAAAATATGCAGTTGTGCCCGAGGGGAACATTTCTTCTGCTTGAAGAGGCGATTTATCAAGGACCTAAAATTAGGGAACCAGGAAAGGGAGGGCCCAAACATATCTGCTGGAAGCGACGGTGCCCGTATTATACCAGGACAACACTTCCTAGCAAAATTCCCCAAACTACAAAGGCGCGGAGTGTGGATCAAAAGGGGGATAATAAAGGACGCCATATATCAGTGCGACACCGGCCTGTGCAGAAAGGATTGCTTCACAGCGTAACACACATCTATGGATTATTTTATTGGGTTTTTTTACCCCATTATTATACCACCTGACTATGCCCCTTATATACTCCGCCCGGCTTACATATGCCCTACATTATAAACGGAAACACCAGTAACACTCCAAACAAAACTACTACCAAGCAAAATCCACGCTCCAAAAGCCAAATGGCATTTCCTCCCATCTGAACCCTACAGCGTGCCCAAACAGCAGTTTCCTTCCACATATATGGCACAGTCATACCCGGGAGAACCCTTTTAGCAATTTTTGGGGTGTGTGTCTCCAGCGTCATAAGCTGGGCACGACATATTTGCCACTGAATGGCATATCTAGGGAAAAATATAAATTTTTAATTTGCACCATCCACAGCGCATTCATTTATGGAAAAGACCTGTGGGGTGAAAATGCTCACTACACCCCTTAATAAATGCCTTGAGGGGTGCAGTTTCCATAATGGGGTCACTTCTCAGGGGTTTATTTTTATTATTTCACATCTGAGCCTCTGCAGTTGTGAACCAATACTTTGTAAATCGCCAAATTAGGCCTCAATTTTACATGGTACGCTTTCACTCCTGAGCCTGGTCGACTGTCCAGGCAAGAGATTAGGGCCACATGTAAGGTGTTTCTAAAACCAGGAAACCCAGCATAATAATTAGAGAGCTGTCTTGTTATGGTGGCACAAGCCGGGCACCACATATTGTCCACATATCTGTGGAAAAAATCCCATTTTCACTCTGCAACATCGAGTTCACACTAATTTCTACAAAACACCTGCAGGGTTAACATGCTCACTACACCCCTAGGTAAATGCATTGAGGGGTGTAGTTTCCAAAATTGGGTCACTTCTGGGGGGTTTCCACTGTTTTGGGCCCACAGGCGCCCAAAAACCAATCCAGCAACATCTGCACTCCAAATGGCGGTCCTTCCCTTCTGAGCCCTGCCGTTTGCCCAAACAGCAGTTTATGACCACATATGGGGTATTGCCGTACTCGGTAGAAATTGCTTTACAAATGTTGGGTTCTTTTTTTTCCTTTATTTGTTGCGAAAATGAAAAAATTTGCGCTAAAGCTACGTCTTATTGAAGAAAAAGGATTGTTTTTATTTTCACTGCCCAATTCTAATAAATTCTATGAAACATCTGTGGGGTCAAAATGCTCACTACGCCCCTAGATGAATTCCTCAAGAGGTTTCCTAAATGGTGTCACTTTTTGGGCGTTTTCATTGTTTTTTCCCCTCAGGGGCTTTGCAAATGTGACATGGCCTCCGCAAACCATTCCTGCTCAATGTGATCTCCAAAAGCCAAATAGCGCTCTTTCCCTTCTAAGCCACGCCGTGTCTCCAAACAGCCGTTTATTACCACATGTGGGGCATTGTTTTACTCGGGAGAAATTGCTTTACAAATTTTTGTGGTGCTTTTTCTCCTTCAGTCCTTGTGGAAATGAGTAAAAATAAGCTAAACCTACATTTTCTTTGAAAAAATGTTGATTTTTATTTTCAGGGCCTACTTCCAATAATTTATGCAAAAAACCTGTTGGGTCAAAACGCTCACTATACCCCTAGATAATTTCCTCAATGGGTGTAGTTTCCAAAATGGGGTCACTTGTGGGGGGGTTTCCACTGTTTTGTCCCCTCAGGGGCTTTGTAAATGTGACATGGCCTCCGCTAACCATTCCTGCTAAATTTGAGCTCCAAAAGCCAAATAGCGCTCTTTCCCTTCTCAGCCCTGCCGTGTCTCCAAACAACCGTTTATTACCACATGTGGGGTATTGTTTTACTCGGGAGAAATTGCTTTACAAATTTTATGGTGCTTTTTCACCTTTAGTCCTTGTGGAAATGAGAAAAAAAATCGCTAAACCTACATTTTCTTTGAAGAAATGTTGATTTTAATTTTCACGGCCTACTTCCAATAATTTCTGTAAAAAAACTGTGCGGTCAAAATGCTCACTATACCCCTAGATAATTTCCTTGAGGTGTGTAGTTTCCCAGATGGGGTCACTTTTGGGGGATTTTGACTGTTTTGGCACTGCAAGAGCCCTTCAAACCTGACATGGTGCCTAAAATTTATTCTAACAAAAATAAGGCCCCAAAATCCACTAGGTGTTCCTTTGCTTCTGAGGCCGGTGCTTCAGTCCAGTAGCACACTAGAGCCACATGTTGGATATTTCCTAAAACTGCAGAAACTGGGCAACAAATATTGAGTTGCATTTCTCTGGTAAAACCTTCTGTGTTGTAAAAAAAATTGTACTAAAAATTTATTTCTGCAAAAAAATATGAAATTTGTAAATTTCACCTCTACTTTGCTTTAATTCCTGTGACATGTGTAAAGGGTTAAGACATTTTCTAAATGCTGTTTTGAATACTTTGTGGGGTAAAGTTTTTAAAATGGGGTTACTTTTTGGGGGTTTCTAATATATGAGGCCCTCAAAACCACTTCACAACTGAACTGGCCCCTGTAAAAATGGCCTTTTGAAATTTTCTTGAAAATGTGAGAAATTGCTGCTAAAGTTCTAAGCCTTGTAACGTCATAGAAAAATAAAAGGATGTTCAATAAACGATGCCAATCTAAAGAAGACATATGGGGGATGTTAATTAGCAACAATTTTGTGTGGTATAACTGCCTGTCTTACAAGCAGATACATTTAAATTGGGAAAAATGCTAATTTTTGCAATTTTTCGCTAAATTTTGGTGTTTTTCACAATTAAATACAGAACATATCGAGAAAATTTTGCCAGTAACTTAAAGCCCAATGTGTTACGAGAAAACAATCTCAGAATCGCTTGGATAGGTAAAAGCATTCCGGAGTTATTACCACATAAAGTGACACATGTTAGATTTGAAAAATGAGGCCCGGTCAGGAAGGTCAAAAGTGGCTAAAGAGGGAAGGGGTTAATCATGTGGGATGTTGACAGATGCTAAGGAGCACCCATAGCTGTTTTATACTTGCAAGAAGGAATACCAAAATAATGGGAGAAGATCTTCAAAAATTAAGCGTGAGAGGTGACGGCATAAATGGGTTGCAATTTATCTATATTTTTCGTATCTATTAAGCAAGATAATGATTTGAATTAGAAATCTAACAATCATTTATGTTTTTTGCACATCTCCCATTTATAGAATCAGGATGTCAATATGATTTACCTAGACGTTGTATTTAATAACCAGAATATGAAGCCAAGGGAGACAAAATCGGAACAAACCACCTATTCTCAAATCAAGGTAGTTTTCAAGGCCAAGATGAAAAAGCACTGACAAACAGTTTTGTCTACTCATTAAAATTCAGCATTTATAGCTTTACGCACTTGTATGCAGCAATGATTGTCTTCTCTGTGAGCTTCAAGCATCAACAGTTTCATAGTGACTAGAGTTTTTTTTTTGAGTTTCAACTATCTTTAGCACCATTCAGAGACCATCACTGATCTAGTGGAGCGTGTGATTTTATAACAAAAAATTTTGAGACCTCCCTCAGAAAATGAAAATCTTACCGGACTCGTAGGATATAGCGTTTAGCCAGAGATCCGTAATAAAATCCATAGTACTTCCCAAAATATTATTTTGTTTCCATACTCTCCCAATTCCACTCCCAAACTCTTTCTTCATACAAATGAGGAAAATCTTCTCATACTTTTTGTGGAAAAAACACAAACCCAGACTACCGGTGTACCCCACAAGAATACTGGTGTACCCTTCAAGGCGAGGTCGCATTGGATTGCCTGATTTTATGCTCTATTATAAGGCTGTCCAATGGGTTAGGTTTTTGGAGTGGTTGAGAGCACCCCTGGTTCGGTTAGATATGGAAAATAAAAGCTTTATGTCAGATGTGCCGTTAAAGGGAATGTGTTGCCAGAAAAACATGTTTTTTTTTTAAAAATTAAACATTTAGTGTGTGGGTGATTAAACATTGTTCAAATTTTTTTTATTTTTTTCGCGAGTCAGGAAATATTATAAATTTTTTCTAATTTATAATACTACCCATTTTTGGTCACTAGATGGAGCTAGTTCCCAAAATTGCAGCATTGCAACATTGGGTTAAAAGCCCTCGCTCTAGTGAGCTCTCAGCATCCCCCCCTCCTTTATCCTGGCTAGTGCCGGGATAAACGAGGGGTTTGAAAGGTTTAACCTCCTACACTGTGTGTCGCCATTTTTTGAGGTAACCCACAGTGTAGTAGGTTTACATACAGTATTAAACACACACAAACACTAACATACATTGAAATCTCTTACCTGCTCCTGCCGCCGTGGCTCCCTCCGGCCCGTCCGCTCCGTTTGCTGCCGCTGTTCCATGTGCACAAGTCCGGAAGCCGCGACCGGAAGTAGTAATATTACTGTCCGGCCGCGACTTCCGGTCCACATGAAAATGGCGCCGGACGGCGCCAATTTCGAATAGGACTGTGTGGGAGCGCCGCATGCGCAGTTCCCACACAGACGCCGTACACGGCAGTCAATGGGACGGGAGCCGTTCGCAGTCCCTATGGGACTGTGGCTGCCGTATTCAATGTCTGTGTGTGTCGTTAATCGACACACACAGAAATGGAACAAAAAATGGCAGCCCCCATAGGGAAGAAAAAGTGTAAAAAGAAGAAACAGTAAAACACAAACACACAAATGAATATAAACGTTTTTATTAAAGTACTAACATCTTTAACATATAAAAAAATTATTCGTGATGACACTGTTCCTTTAAGGTCACTATTATTTTAGGAAAAGGTCACTCTGTAAACATCCCAATGCTCCAGGAATATTCTAACTAAGGCTACCCTCGAGACGTGGCATAGATCTCATTTCCAGAATGATTTTGCTCCCTCCCCATCTCCATTGCTGCATGTGCAAGATTTCCCAAAACGGCTTTTAGAGCTACTTTGTCAGGGAACACTAAAAAAAAATGACCCTAGCTATCAGTGACCTATGTTCAGATGGTCTATTTCCATCTCTTGCTCAGATTTGCAGTGATTCTCGTATCTCAAACTTAAAAACAATGCCATTTTTATGGGAATCTATTAAAACTTTACCCCACAGATTTTTCATTATTAGAGATCTCACAGATTTTGAGAAACTTGCTTTGGGACATCGGGATCTTTGTAAAAAAAAAACTCTCAATCTTATACAATCTTTTAAGCTCAGATTGTCAGGTATTGAGCCTTCCCTATGTTAAAGCCTGGGAAAAAGACCTTCAAATTAGATTTACAACGTCCAAATTGGGAGTCCTACAGGCTTTGATACCAAAATAGTCACAATGTGTTAAGACACAAGAGAATTACTATAAACTCCTTACTAGATGGTGAGTTCATTATGCTGGAGATGTAACTGTGCGGATGGATCTTTGTATCATGTGTGGTGGGATTGCTACAAAATGAAACTATTCTGGGAACCAGTCTGTGTTAAAATATCAAATATATGCTGTGCTGATATACCGATTTCCCCTAAGCTATTCCTCCTGGGTCTTCTCACTGAGGTAAAGTGTCCACCACATGTGGAAGAATTTATAGCAAGCCTCATTGCAGAAGGTAGGCTATTGATTCCTCTCTAATGGAAACAGACGAACCCCCCAATCTTGTCTGATTTGGATCACCAAATACGTTCATATTTTTTAGATTAGACCAAATTGCCCAATGGGATACAGAGACCCATTCTAATTTTGCGTGTTCTGGAGAACCTATAGATACTTTAGTGTGGTCTAGAGATCCAACCTTTTACTCCTAACTGTAGACATGCTGTCTGTAAGTGATTGAAAAACGGAATATATGGCATTTCATATTTCATTTAAAATCCCTTATTGTCAGTCAAAAATCATCACCACTTTACCCGTCACTCTTCACCTACCCAGTTCCTATCATTACAATTTATTTTCCTAACTGTAAACTTCAAAATATCATTAATATATTGCTTGTTTCAATGTAATGGATGACTGTTATTCACGATATGTGATCAACTGTTTACTGTTTTCCTTCTTGAAAATTTTCTTTCAATAAACAAATTTATTCTAGTTGAGTCATTGAGCTAGAGCCTCTGTCAATTCTTAAAACCGGATCTTCTAGGTGAACTTCCCCTTTACCTACAGATAAAATAAAATGATTTACCCTTTAAATACCGTATATAGTTTAGTGTCATCTGTGGAAATGTAAATTTGGCCTTCAACCAGATAATTAATACAAATGGTGAAAATGACTTGCTTGCATTTCTATATATTTTATACATATGTAAACCAGACAATATTTTTCTCCATAATTCATACAGAATGCATCACAACAAAATGATGAACTTGTCTACACAGAGGTGAAACACAATGCAAAAAGAAAAGCAAATAATATGCCTGAAAACACTGATCCAGAAAGCACTTATGCAGAAGTTAAACTAATGTCCAAAAATTCACAACCAGAAGATGGCAGCCAGGACTTGTATGCATGTGTGAATAAGAAAAATCCAGCAACTGCACAAAAAAACCTCTGATTATGGATGTGTCGAGCCTCTCCGTCTCATATTTACAACAATATAGTATTAGGTGAGCTGAATGCGTATAGGGACTCACAGTATGTAATTTACCTATGAGGAAGCTGGAATAAATATATACGTTATAGCACACTAAATGCTAAAGTGGGTATGTTGGTGTGTGCACATAGTGCAATACTTGTTAATAAATGGTATCACAGGTCTCGAAAAATAATGCTGCAATGCTTGTTTAAATAGGAAAAACTAATGGGTCGAGGGCATGAACAAGCTTTCAAAAAGAGAATTACACAATTGTTTTTTTTAGAGAAGAGCTAAGAAACTCAGGCTAAATTATAATTTTATTACAAACCATAGAGCTATCACAACAATGTACTGTATTAATTTAATGATGACAGTTTGATGGAATCCACTATATGGTGGAGCCTCTAGAGCAAATGCCCCTATTGCTCATGCTTTAATTTGGTCATGGCTCTATACCTTGTCCATGGATAGGCTAGATGTAAGCAAATCCCATGTTCAGCTCTGAAGGACTGAATTGCTGCTGTGTGTTCATTTTTATTTATTCTAGTATTTTAGAATATTTCAGATCTTTTGAGTATGTTCCTGTTAGCACATTTGGATCTATATGTTGTGATTATGTTCTCAATAGAGCTGTGTGCACATTTGGATTTATATGGGCAGATACATACAGCACTGATGCCCACAGAAGTTAGGAGGAAGTTTGACTTTCACATACAGGTGCAGTGTTGTGCAAGAACAGCATATGGGTCCCCTCCTCTCCTAACAACGGAGGTCAGGTGAAGCACCGACACGCCCTGGTTTACCACATTTAGCCAGAAAATTAAAAGGGTTTCCTCCTTCGACAGCACAAAGGACATCCGGCCTGGAAACCCCATCGGCTGGGGTTTCC
Source organism: Rhinoderma darwinii (assembly GCF_050947455.1). Lineage (NCBI taxonomy): Eukaryota > Metazoa > Chordata > Amphibia > Anura > Rhinodermatidae > Rhinoderma > Rhinoderma darwinii. The sequence continues at coordinate 359,836,017 of NC_134688.1, forward strand.
TCCATAATTAGACAGCCAAGGGCCTTAGTGAGAGGCTGCCCATCGACCGTCCTGTATATAATATATCGAGATTAATGTTAGCGTTTCTTCTTTTCTTTAGAAAGAAACATACAGTATTACTAAAATTTTTCGTGATCAATTCAGGTTTCTTTTATTATAAATGTTACATGCATAATTGTGCTTTTTTTTTTTTTTAGCATTCTTTAGGTTTGAATTTAGTTTTTTACAATTAGCCTAATTTTTTTCTGGTAAGAATATGGTGTTACCCTCAGATAGAATTTTTCCTTGTGATTGACATTTTCTTCTATACATTTTGTTATATTACATGTCTATTTTAGGGTAATTGGGCTAGGGATACCAATTTCCAATAATTTTCCAATTATTATTATTTTACTTTTAAAATGATTTACTGGGGTAGCGTTGTTTTTGAAGAGGTATTTTATGTCAAATTTTTATTTAATTCTCTTTTTTTATCATTAACTTTTTAATTGATAAGATATGTGTATATTAACAACAACAATATAAACAAACAGCTATACGTGTGTTTTTGCAGTATATTAGGCAATTACCTGCCTGGGAAAACAGTGTTGTTTATTGACCAACATACATTATCACAATTTAACTCCTCAGGAGTAGTTTTTTTCTCTTAATATTTGGTTATTTTTCTCTCAATATTCAGGACGTAAACCTCCTATATACAATTCTCTTAATTTAATGTACACATAGATCCTATTACTCCAAAATGTGAGTTTTTAACATGTTTACTTGTTTCCCCAAAATATTTATATGTACTTTAAAATGTCCCCTCTAAAAACTTCAACTTTCTCTAAATAGAGTTAAAAATGATAAAAATGAGACTGGTCCTAAGTTTCAAAAGGTCCTTCCTATGATAGTCCTTAAGGTGAATAATAGATTATTTGGGATATTATAAATTCAGTCCCTGAGAGCTGCACTTGAGATTTGCTTAGATTCAGCCTGTCCATATACAAGATATATATCCATGGCCAAATTAAAGCATGAGCAAGAGGGGCACTTGCCCCAGAAGACCCACCATGTCAGAGTTCCCAAATCAAGAGACATATAGGTATAGCTATGATTCTGTACTCACCAAATTAATGCAGTATATGGTTTTGATAGCTCTACAGTTTGTAATATTTTATATGAATGTAGCCTGATTATATTTTTATATTCTTTTTGGACTTACTAAATACCCCAAGACTATTTGCACTAATACCCCAAGACTATTTGGTCTTATATTTGGCCACCATCTTTTTTTATTTCAATATATTTTTATTGAGAAATACTTTATAACATGTGAACTTGACATGCAACCTGGCAAAAAATATATAACATAATATTTTGCGGCACGCAGGCCTAATAAGAGACATAAAAGCATAGGCAAGTACAATTTCAATCATATCTGGATAAGTCATGAACCTGGCCATTTATGGCTTTATTAAAAGTCTTCCTGTCGTATCTATTGTATACATATTCAAGCATACCAGCATTGTCTATCAGGGGCATTTCTTTTAATAACTGATGAACCATAACACAAATAAACCAACAATATAAACTAGATGACTACCATGAGAGCCTAGTAAAGTCAGTGTATGCACTAGTAAGCTCCTCTTCTGTGTGTGAGATAGTGACCAATGTAAAGGTTAGGTCAGGTCAAGTCAAGAGGGAGGGTGTCATGTTATGGCAGTATACGGGGCTCTTAGTAAACTCCACCCAATTCTTCCACGTATATAGAAATTTTACATGTGTGCCACTCTCCCACCCCGCAAGTTCTTCCATTCTAAAAATTTGTCTGTTTTTTTCTAACCATTGAGGGATTGTAGGTGGGGACTTAGATTTCCAATGCATGGGGATGAGAAGTTTAGCTGCTGTCAGCAAGTGGGTTGCCAGAGAGTGCTTAGACCACCATCTTTTTTTATCCAATCATGTAAAAGTATAGAATATAATTTTGAAATGATACATTTCCTTATGTTTAGATACTGTACAATTTCCTAGCAATGAAATAGTGTCTCCTCTTAACGTGAGACTTTTTCTTCTAGAAATTCGTGCCTAAATTGGTGGCAGAGACGCCAGCGCTCCTCTTATAACCTGTACATTTTAAATGCATAAAATGTTATATTTATTCTCTCTGAAACTATATATGCAACCTTATTGATCACTTTTAGCTTCCAAAATGTGCTGTTAGATTTTCTATTTATATTTTTCAAAAATATACTACCCCATATAGCGCTTATCTTAGTGTATCCATCTATATACTGTATTTTTCATTAAAGTAACCCATGTTCTATGCATTGATACCCCAGTTTGTAAATCTGTATATTTCAGTTGACCATATTCTAATAATTAAATTTTGTTACTAATTGTATTGGCTATATTATTTTAACCCCTTCCCACTTTTGGGCATGACTGTACGTCCAAATTCAAAGTGCTTTCCCGCACACGGGCATACAGTCACGCCCTGTAAATGAAGCCGACACAGGAGTTGTGCGCGCTTTATCTTCAGCAGCTGTCAGCTGTCATACACAGCTGACATCCCGCTGCAATGGCTGCAATGGCAGTTACCGCTGATCGCAGCCATTTAACCCCTTCAATGCGGCTGTCAATGGCGTCCGCCGCATTGAAGTGGTTGACAGAGGGAGGGAGCTCCCTCTGTACCCCCCCGGGCCCCCCGCGATGGATCGTGGATGGTGATGGTTGCTATGGCAACCAGGAAGCCATTGCTAGGCTTCCTGGTTGCCCAGGTACGGTAGCCTATTAGGTCCTGCCTTGGAGCAGGACCTAATACGCTAACTGTCAGATGATGAATGACAGTTACAATACACTGCACTACATAAGTAGTGCAGTGTATTGTACCAGGGATCAGAAGACCAGATCTTCAAGTCCCCAGGTAAGTGTAATGAAAAAGTGAAAAAAGTGTGAAAGAAGAATAAATGAATACAAATTTGAACTAATAAAAACAACAATCGCCCTGTTTCCCTGATCAACTCATTTATTATTAGAAAAAAAATGAAAACATGAAAAAAAACAATAAATAATAGGTATTGCCGCATTCGAAACGGCCTGATCTATAAAAAGATAACGTTATTTTTACCGCATGGTGAATACCTTAAATTTTTTTAATTAAAAAATAATGACAGCATTTTATTTTTTGGTCATTTTGTCTAAAAAAAATGTTTTAAAAAGTGATTAAAAAGTTGCAAGTAACGCAAAGTGGTATCAATAGAAACAAGCCCTCCTGCAGCGATATCAACGAAAAATAAAAAAGTTATGGCTGTCAGAAAATGGCGACACTAAAACATGATTTTTTTTAGAGAAGAATATTTTTATTGTGGGAACGTAGTGAAACATAAAAAAACTATATAAATTTGGTGTCGCTGTAATCGTATCGACCCACAGAATTAAGTTAACATGTTGTTTATACTGCACGGTGAACACTGTAAAAAATAAAAAAACAAAACCGTGCTAGAATTGCTGTTTTTTGGTTTCCTCATCTCCCAAAAAATTGAATAAATAGTGATAAAAAGAAAATCGCATGTACCCCAAAATGGAACCAATAAAAATTACATGTCGTTCCACAAAAAACGTGCCCTCACACAGCTCCGTCAACGGAAAAATAACACGTTATGACTCTCAAAACGCAATGATGCAAAATGATGCTAATAAATGATGGCCCAGACGACATTTTTAGGTCCAGTCGTTTTTCACTAAATACCCTACATAGTCATTTGCTGGACCCCACAGGTGGACCCCGTAGACGCAGCGGAGATGAGGAAACTTTAGGGCCTTGTGCTGCTTATAGGGCTAGTGAAGAAGTCAAAGATTAGGCAATACTGGAGCGCAGATATTTTGTATAATACCCAAAAAACCCAGCCTGTGCATAAAGGATTGGTCCAAAGCGTACCACACCAATCCATGGATTATTCATTCTCCCCATTATTACATCATCCTATTATGCGCTGATGTACTCCGCCCAGCTTAAATATACCCTGATGTACTCCGCCCAGCTTACATATACTCTGATGTACTCCGCCGAGTTTACATATGCCCCCACATTATAAGATAAAATACCACTAAAACACCAAGCAAAATCTGTGCTTCAAAAGCCAAATGGGGTTCCAACTGAGCCTGGCAGTGTGCCCAAACGGCAATTTATGACCACATATGGGGTATTACTTTATTCTGGAGAACCCGCTTAACAATTTATGAGATGTGTGTTTACGGTGGTACAAGCTGGGCACAACACATTGGGCACTGAATTGGCATATCTGTGGAAAACAGCAATTTTCAATCTGCAACATCTATTGTTTACTCATTTTTGGAAAACACTTGTGCGGTCAAAATGCTCACTACACCCCTAGATAAATTCTTTGAGGGGGCTAGTTTCCAAAATGGGGTAATTTTTCGGGGGTACCACTGTACTGCTCAATGCAACATGGTGTCAAAAAATGAATCTTGTAAAATCTCCACTCCAAATACTAAATGGCACTCCTTCCCTTTAGAGCCTTGCTGTGTGTCCAAATAGCAGTTTATGACCACATATGGGGTATTTCCCTACTCTGAAGAAGTTGCTTTACAAATGTTATGGTGCTTTTTCTCCTTTATTTGTTGAGAAATAGAAAAATTTTGAACTAATGCTACGTCTTATTGGAAAATAATGTAATTTTTCATTTTCACTGTCCATTTCTAATAAAATCTATGAGACACCTGTGGGGTCAAAATGCTCACTACCCCCCTAGGTGAATTCCTCAATGGGTGTAGTTTGCCAAATGGAGTCACTTTTGGGGAGTTTCCACTGTACTGGTACCTAAGGGGCTTTGCAAAAGCGACATGGTGCAGAAAAACCAATCCAGCAAAATCTGCTCTCCAAAAGCCAAATGGCGCTCCTTCCCTTCGGATCCCTGATGTGTATTCATACAGGGGTTTATTACCACATATGGGGTATTTCCGTACACTGGAGAAGTTGCTTTACAAATGTTGGGGTGCTTTTCCTCATTTATTTGATGAGAAAATGAAACATTTTGACCTAAAGCTACGTCTTAGTGGAAAAAAATGAAATTTTTCATGTTTAATGCCCAATTCTAATGAAATCTATGAAACACCTGGGGGGTCAAAATGCTCACTACACCCAAAGATGAATTCCTCTAGGGGTGTAGTTTCCCAAATGTAGTCACTTTTTGGGGGTTTCCACTGTACTGGTACCTTAGGAGCTTTACAAATGTGACATGGTGCCGAGAAATCAAACCAGCAAAATCTGTACTCCAAAAGCTAAATGGCGTGCCTGCCCTTCTGAGTCCTGCCGCTTGCGCAAACAACAGTTTATGACCACATGTTGGGTATTTCCGTACCCTGGAGAAGTTGCTTTACAAATGTTGGGGTGCTTTTACTTATTTATTTGTTAAAAAAATTACAAATTCTGAGGTAAAGCTACATCTTATTGGAAAATAATGTAATTTTTCATTTTCACTGCCCAAATCTAATAAAATCTATGAAATACCTGTGGAGTCAAAATTCTCACTTATACCCCTAGATGAATTCCTCTAGGGGTGTAGTTTCCCAAATGGTGTCACTTTTGGGGGGTTTCCTTTGTTTTTGCACCACAAGACCTCTTCTAACCTGACATGGTGCCTGAAATATAATTTAAGAAAAGGAAGGTCGAAAAATCCACTAGGTGCTACTTTGCTACTGGGGCTTTTGTTTTTTAGGCCCGTAGCACTCTAGGGCCACATGTGGGATATTTCTAAAAACGGAAGAATCAGGGCAATACATTTTCAGTTGTGTTTCTCTGTTAAAAACCTTCAGTATTACAGGAAAAATTGATTAAAATTGAATTTCTGCAAAAAAAAATGAAATTTGCAAATTTCCCTTCCACTTTGCCTTAATTCCTGTGAAACGCATAAAGGGTTAAGAAACTCTCTAAATGCTGTTTTGAATTCTTTCAGGGGTGCAGTTTTTAGAATGGGGTGATTTGTGGGGGTTCCTAATATATAAGTTCCTCAAAGCTACTTCAGATCTGAACTGTTCCCTAAAAAAATAGGCTTTTGAAATTTTCTTGAAAATGTGAGAAATTGCTGCTAAACTTATAAGCCTTGTAACGTCCTAGAAAAATAAAAGGATGTTCAAAAAATGATGCAAACATAAAGTAGACATATGGGAAATGTTAACTAGTCACTATTTTGTGTGGTATAACTATCTGTCTTACAAGCAGTTACATTTGAATTTAAAAAATGGTAATTTTTGCAAATTTTTGTGTTTTTCACAAAAAATATTGAATTTATCGACCAAATATTTTCACTAACATAGTGTACAATATGTCACGAGAATACAATCTCAGAATCGCTTGGATAGGTAAAAGCATTCCAGAGTTATTATCACATAAAATGACACATGTCAGATTTAAAAAATGAGGCTGTGTCATTTGGTCCAAAAGTGGCTGCGTCCTTAAGGGGTTAACAGACAATTATTAAATAAAATGTATTTTGCCATGTACAAATATTGCAATTGCTCCCCATAAAAATATAATTGAATTTAGGCAAAGCCAATCCTACATGAAAACTACATGATCTTCTGATACATGATACTTCTCATCAGAGCGCCCAGCTAGTAAAAGTATTAAAAACGCCCCGATGTAAGCACATAATACACGCCCACTTGGACTTTTACTTTTAAACACACCCACTTGGACTTTTGCAAGCCTCATTTGCATAACTACAAAAATGGTCATAACTTGGCCAAAAATGCTCGTTTTTTAAAAATAAAAACGTTACTGTAATCTACATTGCAGCGCCGATCTGCTGCAATAGCAGATAGGGGTTGCAAAATCTGGTGACAGAGCCTCTTTAAGCGCTAACAGTTTACTGCAGGAAAGCAATAACCATGCAAGTTTTTCATGATCTGAATTGCACAGAGGCAATAAAGAGAGAGCACCTGCCCACTGTCTCAATTGTATAGGTCAGAGTTCCAAAATCAAGAGAAATATAGGTATAGTTAGGAAAAATATGAGTAAATTACTTAGAATTGCAGTAGAAAAGTATTTTGTGTTGTACCATGTAGGTATCCTGCTATGAATAAACAGAAAACACACATATGTATCAAATAAGCATTCACAAAATAAAGTGCCTAGCTTTTATTTTAAGTACAAGTGAGGGTATGTTCACACAGAGTGTTTTAGGCGTAATTTGGGGCATTTACGCATAAAAAAAGCCTGAAAAAACGGAAGCAGAACGTCTCCAAACATCTGCCCATTGATTTCAATGGGAAATACGGCGTTCCGTTCTGTTTTACGCCTCGGTTTCCAAAAACGGCACGTAAAAAGACGCCTGTGAAAAAGAAGTGCATGTCACTTTTTGGGACGTTTTTGGAGCCGCTTTTCATTGACTATAGAAAAATAGCTCCAAAAACGTCCATTAAAAACGCATCAAAAAACGCGAAACAGCTCCGTATTTTCAGACGTTTTGTTATTTTGTTTGTGCACATACCGTAACAGTCAAATAATAGGCAGTATAAAAAAAATTCTGATTATAATTTTATTCAAAATAGTTTTCTTTTGTTTTAGCGCTACTGCTTCTATATATTCACTACAAATAGAAGCTGCTTTAAGCCGAATCCGTTAGTCAGCTGGACGAAAGGCTCGGCTGACAGTGGCTCCTGTGTACCTCTGACACAATCTAGCCCTAATACAAATCAAATCTAAGTGGATCAACTTAGATTTCATCGGTATTAGGGTTAGATTATGTATCAGAGGTTCACAGGAGCTGCTGTCACTCAAGCTATCAGTCCAGCTGACTGGTGGGTTCGACTTACAGTGGCGTTATGCATCTTTTATCATGTATATCATATCTATACACTGCACATAGAAAAGAGGAGAATCTTGCTCTCCTATCTCTATCTATCACATATAGGCTGGGTTCACACGAGCATGTTACGTTCGTAAAGGACGGAACGTATTTAGACCGCAAGTCCCGGACCGAACACACTGCAGGGAGCCGGGCTCCTAGCATCATAGTTATGTACGACGCTAGGAGTCCCTTCCTCGCTGCGGGACAACTGTCCCGTACTGTATGCATGTTTTCAGTACGGGACAGTAGTTCCACGGAGAGGCAGGGACTCCTAGCGTCGTACATAACTATGATACTAGGAGCCCGGCTCCCTGCAGTATGTTCGGTCCGGGACTTGCGGCCGAAATACGTTCCGTCCTTTACGGACGTAACATGCTCGTGTGAACCCAGCCATATAGTTGAAGCAGCAGCAGCAGCATGGAGGAGATTATACAGAAGTACTGCTCAGTGCAGCTAGGAATCCATCACTGGGTTGGCATATAATGCTCAGGGTATGTTCACACACAAACTCAAAAACGTCTCAAAATTCGGAGCTGTTTTCAAGAGAAAACAGCTCCTGATTTTCAGTCGTTTTTTAAGCCACTCACAATTTTCAACCGTTTTTGGAGCCGTTTTCAATAGAATCTATGAAAAACGGCTCCAAAAACGTCCCAAGAAGTGACCTGCACTTCCTTTTGGCAGTGTTTTTTTACGCGTAAAAAAACGCTGCGAAAAACACTACGTCGGAACAGAGCACCGTTTTCCCATTGAAATCAATGGGCATATGTTTGGAGGCTTTCTGCTTCCAATTTTTCAGCCGTTTTTAAGGCATTTACGGCCCGAAAAATGGCCGAAAATAGGCCATGTGAACATACACTAACTGTGAGCAGCAGCATCTGTTTGTCTTCCTCTCACTCTGCTTCCTCCTCCACCTCCTCTCACTATAGACTTCTTTGGGCAGCTGTATCTAGCGCTAAAACCTGTATTTGTCAGGTCTGCGGAACAGACGGGATAAGTGTCAGCGGGTCCTGCGTGTCTCTGACATGCAGGATAAATCTGCTATCGATCAAATCTAACTTCATAACTTAGATGTGATCGATTACAAGTGGATCCTGCGTGCGACACGCTGTTACTGAACCCGTCAGTCCCGCAGACCTGACTGATTCAGGTCTCAGCGCACGATACAGTTGCTCTGTATATAGAATACAAACATATGTTCATGCGCACGCAGAGGCCTGTGCACGGGCTCATGACCCTTTATGGAAGCCCTATTACAGCTCCGTGCAAAATGTAGCAGTAATACAGACATCTGCATAAGACCTTACTCACAAGGAGTTAGTATTTTAATACACCGTTATAAAATTTAAATTGTATTTTTGAATTTGAATGTTACACTTGATTTCACCAAAATTGCGTCTGAGAATGAGAAAAATTTAGCAACAATATGGTGAATGTTTTCTCCAATCTGTACTTTACGTGCTGCAACCCTGTGGGCCCTTTCAATGGCAAATACGGTAAAAGAAACCTTCTAGCCCTTGGGTCTCAAACTCGGCCGGGTAAGTGGGCCACATATAGAAATAATGGGAAATTGACGGGTGCATTACTTTCAAATTTGATACAATACAAAATTATTGTTAATCAATTAGTTATTTGATCTACTATAACACTATATTACTATAACAATAATACTAATACTACATTACTATAACAATACCTCTAGTTTTAAAATTTGAGAGAATTCTCTATGTGCTTATTTCAACAATCCAGTTTTCCAGTTTAAGTGTCGCTAAATGCAGTCCGGCGGCTCAGTTGGCAGTGTTTGGCAGACACACATGTCAAGATTGGGCAGTCCCTTTTTAGATAGTGCCACAGTGCCCTCTGTGGATGCTGCCACAGTGCCCTCTGTAGATGCTGCCACAATGCCCTCTGTAGATGCTGCCATGGAGTCCTCTGCAGATAATGCCACAGTGCCCTCTGTAGATATTGCCACAGTGCCCTCTGTAGATAATGCCACAGTGCCCTCTGTAGATAATGCATCACACCCCTAGATAATACCACAGTGTTCTCTCTACATACTGCCACAGTGCCCTCTGTAGATGCTGCCACAGTGCCCTCTTTACATGCTGCCACAGTGCCCTCGGTAGATGCTGCCACAGTGCCCTCGGTAGATGCTGCCACAGTGCCCTCTGTAGATGCTGCCACAGTGTCCTCCATAGATGCTGCCACAGTGCCCTCCGCAGATGCTGCCACAGTGCCCTCCGCAGATGCTGCCACTGTGCCCTCTGCAGATAATGCCACACACACCCCAAGCAGATAGCTCCATTGGGGCTCCCTCTCGGTGTGGAATCCCCAGCCAGAGCATTGCCGACGCTTTGGCTGAGGATTCCTCTACTGTTGGAGCCCCTGACGTCACTGTCCATACACAGTGACGTCAGGGGATCCACCTGGACCGGAATGTGATATCAAGGGCAACCCCAGGGCCGGAGTCCCGGAGCAGAGCACTAGTATAGGCTCTGCGCCGGAACTCTGGGGAAGCCATTAACATCAGTGTCCATATATGGACAGTGATGTCAGGGGCTTACCCAGAGTCCCGGAGCAGAGCCGATACTAGCGCTCTGCCCGGGACTCCGCTCTGGGGAAGACCCTGACACACTGTGCATATATGGGCAGCAATGTCAGGGAATTCCACAGAGTCCCGGAGCAGAGCCTCTACTAGCGCTCTTAACGGGACTCCGGCTCTGGGGAAGCCCCAGACATTGCTGACCATATGTGGACAGCGAAGTCAGGGAATTCCAGAGTCCCGGAGCAGAGTCTGTACTACCGACTCTGTGTCCCGCGGGCCGCAGATGACAACCCCAGGGGCCGCATGCGGCCCGCGGGCCGCGTGCTTGAGACCCCTGTTCTAGCCAATATTTAAAAATATCCAGGAGTGGATATAGGTTGAAGAATCATTCCCTTCTGACCCTTCTAGAAATCCAGTTAGTCTTAAAGGGATATTCACATCTCATTTGTGACATATGCATAGGATATGCTATAAACATCTCATAGATGCGGGTTCCGTCCCCGCCTGTTGAGATGGATGTTGACAGTACATTCAGACACAGAATAGTTGCAGAGGTGGTTGGAGTTCTGGAAACATCGCTGAGTTACGCTGCTTCTGTAACTCCAATAGAAGTCAATCCAACCCCATCTGTTATCTAGGATCACCACATATCCAGCAACATAAGCCTTAGTCAGCTGTTACTGCAAAGGTAAGATGTGAATGGCCATACATTTTTTTTTTGCAGCGGCCACTGGTAAATGTAGGATTACATGACGCCCATTCAATTGAATGACGAACCATGTAATACATAAATGGGCCGGGTCTGACAGAACTGCTCTCCATGCTGCCTCATATATAGGGGTCCTGGGTGGGGGACCTTTCTATAATGTCCATATGCCTAGGGGTGAACCTAGCCCCTCTGCTGCCTTAGGCGAACTATAAAAAGACGCGCCCCCCCCAAATCTATCTGAGTTTGTGTCATTACTAGCTTTACACAACAAACACATTTTAAAATTGGAAAACATTTGTTGTTTATTTGTTAAAGTGCTGTTTGAAGTATAGAAAAGATTTAAAGAATTCTTCTTACTGTATTACTTTAGTATCGTAGATCAACAACGCAGCGTTATCACTGAAAATGGTTTAACACATCTTCTATGCCCCCTTTTTATTACCTAATTGACTTATGATTTTTAAGTTCAGTGGCCCGGCGTGGACGGCATGATGCAGTAACATCATCATGCCGGGCAGTTGACGTCATCAGCAAGCTCCTGATCTCTTGTAGGCCTCAGACCTAAACCAGGCTGGGGCCTACAAGAGCATACGGTGGAGCAGGGGGGCAATGACCAGGGGTTCGCTGACAAATTTTAGTCTGGGGTCAAGCACACAGCACTGACAGAGTAGCGGCCCATTCTGGGGGCACTGGGCAATTTGGCGAGTTGTCCCCCTAACACCGCTGCGGAAGAACTCTGCTACCTGTCAATGGAAAAATCATCCCCCAGGGGGAAAAATGTTTCTTGGTGGCGGAGTACAAGAAAGCCTCATCTGGGAATTAGACTTTCTTGTACTCCGCCATGGGGAAACATTTTTCCCTCTGATGAATGACTTTTCAGTTGATAGGTAGCAGAGTTTCATGAAGGGGAATTATTTTTTCTTGACCTCTAGTTTCTATTGCGGCAAATTTAATTTTTTTAAATTTTTTATACTGTTAACTTTTGAATGGTAGGTTCTGCTGGACAGTTTGGACTTTGTCATAGATTCATTGGACTACTTCGATGATCTACTTATTAAAAAAAAAATTAAAAAATGGTGAAAGAGGGATGCATTGGGGAGTTTTGATTTTAATAAAAATATTTTTTCTTATGTCTGTTTTTTAGCACTTTATTATGGCCTTAGTAATGGCTGCTGTCTGATTGACAGTGTTTAATTACTAACGCTGGGGCTTAGCATTAGCCAGTAACAAGGCTATCACTAACCCCTATTATTACCCCGGTTCCCACTGCCACCAGGGTTACCGGGAAGAGCCGAGTACGATGCAGTACCTGGCCATCTTAAACTACGGTAAGGCAGCGGGGTGGCTGCAGGCTGGTATTATGACTGCGAAGGGCCAAACACAGTGTCCCTTCACATCCTGGTAATACTAGGCTGCAGCTGCTTTATTATATCTGGCTAGTTTTGAAAAATAGGGGGAACCCCACGTCATTTAAAAAAAATAAATTTTTTTATTGAAAAACAATTAAGTGAGATCCTGTCCATTTTTCATAACCAGCAAGATACAACAAAGCAGCAGCAGCCTAGCATTACCAGGGTGGGAAGGGCCACCGTTTTTGGCCCTTCCCAGCCTGATAGTACAAGCCTGCGGCCACCCCAGTACCCACCCTTCACTTTAGATGGTCGGGTCCTGGATCGTACCCGGCTCTTCCCGGTACTCCTGGTGGTTGTAATGACGGGGGTGGGGAGACAGACAAGTGAGCCCTAATCTACCCACCACTCAGTCCCTGCCTACTTGCAACGACCCACCCTAGGCGACGGGGTACAACTGGGCGACGGTCCCTACGCTCAATAAGTGCACGACAGACAAACAGACAAGGGTACACAGAGCTAGGGGGAGAAAGGGGCAGTTGTCCACGGCAACAACGTGAGCAACAAGAGAAGTGAACAAGCCGAGTCAAACCAGGAGAGTACGAGGTGCCAAACGCAGAGCAGAAGAGTAGTAAACAAGCCGAGTCAAACCAGGAGTGTACGAGGTACCAAACGTAGAGCAGGAGAGTAGTCAGCAAGCCGGGGTCAATATGAAGCAAGGACAATGGTACAAGAAGCTGCAGCAGGGCCAGGAAACCAAACGAGAAGAATCACAAGCAAAGGAGGAACAGGAAAGGCAGGTATAAATAGACAGAGGGCGGGAGCTAGCTCCGTCTGGCCAGGCTATGATAGGTTCTCCCACTCCTAAGCCTGCCACCCTTAGTGGTGGAAGATGGAGTCAGTCTCACAGACATAGAAGCAGGTGCAGGTTATCTGATTATCTATGGGCGTTAACCCCGAAGCTGTGCCTGGCAGATCCTTTACAGTACACCCCCTTTTATGAGGGGCCACCGGACCCTTTCTAAGTGGACCTGGTTTACTGGGGAAACGAAGGTGAAACCTCCTGACCAATATCCCAGCGTGAACATCCCGAGCGGGTACCCAAGTCCTCTCCTCAGGCCCGTATCCTCTCCAATGGACCAGGTACTGGAGGGAGCCTTGGACCATCCTGCTGTCCACAATCTTGGCCACCTCGAATTCTGCCCCCTCAGGGGTGAGAACAGGGACCGGAGGTTTCCTCGAGGGAGCCAAGGACGGGGAGCAGCGTTTAAGGAGGGAGGCATGGAACACGTCGTGTACTCGAAAAGATGGGGGCAACTCCAGTCGGAAGGAGACAGGATTGAGGACTTCAATGACCTTGTACAGCCCTATAAACCGGGGAGCAAACTTCTTGGACGGAACCTTAAGGCGCAAATTTTTAGACGATAGCCACACCAGATCCCCGACCATAAACAAGGGGTTAGCAGAACGTTTTCTATCTGCCTGAGTTTTTTGTATGCTCTGGGACGCCTCTAGGTTCTTCTGAACCTGGGCCCAGACTGTGCACAGTTCTCGATGAACGACCTCTACCTTGGGATTGTTGGAACTACCAGGTGAAACGGAAGAGAACCGTGGATTAAACCCAAAATTACAGAAAAAGGGGGAGACCCCTGACGAGTTACTGACCCGGTTATTAAGGGAAAATTCGGCAAGGGGAATGAATGAGACCCAATCATATTGACAGTCAGAGATAAAACACCTTAAATATTGTTCTAGAGACTGATTAGTCCTCTCAGTTTGGCCATTAGTTTCAGGATGGAAGGCAGAGGAGAAGGACAGATCAATCTCCAACTTTTTACAGAAGGCTCTCCAAAACAATGAAACAAATTGTACCCCTCTATCAGAAACAATATTGACAGGGACCCCATGGAGACGCAGGATGTGTTTGACAAACAAGGTAGCTAACGTCTTAGCATTGGGTAGTTTTTTGAGGGGCACAAAGTGGCACATCTTACTGAAGCAGTCTACTACAACCCACACCACCGACTTGCCTTGAGATGGAGGCAAATCGGTGATAAAATCCATGGAGATATGGGTCCAAGGTCTCTGGGGAATGGGCAAAGAACATAGTAAGCCCGCTGGTCGGGACCTGAGAGTCTTGGACCTAGCACAAACTTCACAAGCGGCGACATAGGCCTTAACGTCTTTAGGCAACCCAGGCCACCAATAGTTTCTGGCAATGAGGTGCTTGGTACCCAGGATGCCTGGACATCCAGATAGTGCAGAGTCATGATTTTCCCTAAGTACCCTTAGCCGGAATTGCAGGGGAACAAACAGCTTGTTCTCAGGAAGGCTCCCGGGAGCTGAACCTTGATCAGCCGCAATTTCAGAGACTAAATCAGAATCAATAGCGGAAATGATTATACCAGGAGGCAAAATACAAGCAGGATCTTCCTCCGAAGGAGGGCTGGCCATGAAGCTACGTGAAAGTGCATCAGCCTTAACATTTTTAGACCCAGCCCTATAGGTAACCACAAAGTTGAATCTGGTAAAAAATAACGCCCAACGAGCTTGTCTCGGGTTTAGCCTCCGGGCAGATTCTAGGAAAACCAGATTCTTGTGGTCGGTAAGGACCGTTACCTGGTGCCTAGCCCCCTCCAGGAAGTGGCACCACTCTTCAAATGCCCATTTAATGGCTAAGAGTTCGCGGTTGCCAATATCATAGTTACTCTCAGTGGGTGAAAACTTCCTGGAGAAGTAGGCACAGGGATGGAGATGGGTGAGGGACCTGGTACCCTGGGACAAGACAGCCCCCACTCCCACCTCAGACGCGTCAACCTCCACGATAAATGGCTCCATTTGGTTGGGCTGAACCAGCACCGGGGCCGAGATAAAGCACTTCTTAAGGACCTCAAAAGCCTGGACAGCCTCAGGAGGCCAGTGGAGGAGATCAGCACCTTTGCGAATGAGATCCATAAGAGGCTTAGCGATGACCGAGAAGTTAGCAATAAACCTCCTGTAATAATTAGCGAACCCCAGGAAGCACTGTAACGCCTTCAGGGAGGCAGGTTGGACCCATTCCGCCACAGCCCGGACCTTGGCGGGGTCCATGCGGAATTCATGAAGAGTGAGGATTTGGCCCAAAAATGGTATCTCCTGCACCCCAAACACACATTTTTCGGTCTTTGCAAACAGTTTGTTTACTCGAAGGACCTGGAGCACCTTCCTGACATGCTCAATGTGGGAGGACCAGTCCTTGGAAAACACAAGTATGTCATCAAGGTACACTACAAGAAATAACCCCAGGTAGTCTCTTAAAATCTCCTTTATGAAATTCTGGAAGACCGCGGGAGCATTACACAACCCAAAGGGCATGACGAGGTATTCGAAATGACCTTCGGGCGTGTTAAACGCAGTCTTCCACTCATCCCCCTCTTTGATGCGGATAAGGTTATACGCCCCCCGTAGATCAAACTTAGAGAACCATTGGGCCCCCTGAACCTGATTAAAGAGATCAGGAATCAGAGGAAGGGGATACTGGTTCCTTACAGTGACCTTATTCAAGCTTCGGTAGTCAATGCATGGCCTAAGACCACCATCCTTCTTCCCTACGAAGAAGAAGCCAGCACCTACCGGAGAAGTAGAGGGGCGAATGTAACCCTTGGCCAGGCATTCCTAGATATACTCTCTCATGGCTTCACGTTCGGGACAAGAGAGATTAAATATCCTACCCTTAGGGAGCTTAGCTCCTGGTACCAAATTGATTGCGCAATCATATTCTCTATGAGGCGGTAACACTTCGGAGGCCTCCTTAGAGAAAACATCGGCGAAGTCCTGAACAAACTCAGGTAGCATGTTCACCACCTCAGGGGGAGAAATAGAATTAACAGAAAAACATGATGTCAAGCTTTCATTACCCCACTTGGTAAGGTCCCCAGAATTCCAGTCAAATGTGGGATTATGCAACTGCAACCAGGGCAGGCCTAAAACCAAATCGGACGATAATCCCTGCATTAACAGTACAGAGCACTGCTCCAAATGCATGGAGCAAACAAGGAGTTAAAAAACAGGGGTATGCTGTGTAAAATAACCATTAGCAAGAGGAGTGGAGTCGATACCCACTACCGGGACAGGTTTAGGCAAATCAATCAAAGGCATTGCTAGAGACATAGCAAATTCCACAGACATGATATTAGCAGAAGACCCTGAATCCACGAAGGCACTGCCGGTAGCAGACCTACCACCAAAAGAGACCTGAAAGGGAAGCAAGATTTTATTACGTTTCATATTTACGGGAAATACCTGTGCGCCCAAGTGACCTCCCTGATGATCACTTAGGCGCGGAAGTTCTCCGGCTGCATTCTTACGCTTAGGACAGTTGTTCACTTGATGCTTGTCATCCCCACAGTAGAAGCAGAGACCATTCTTCCTGCGGAAATCTCTATGTTGTCGGGGGACACGGAGGCCCTGAGTTGCATAGGTACCTCCGAGTCTTCCGGGGAGGAACGAAGCAACGGAACCTCGGGAGGCATCATGGGGGAGTCAGAGGAGAAAACATCAAGACGTTCAAGTCGTCGTTCCCTGAGACGTCGGTCAAGTCGTACCGCTAAAGCCATAACCTGGTCTAGGGAGTCAGAAGAGGGATAACTAACTAGCAGATCTTTCAGGGCGTTCGACAGACCCAACCTAAACTGGCACCTTAAGGCAGGGTCATTCCATCGAGAAGCTACGCACCACTTCCTAAAGTCAGAGCAATACTCCTCAACAGGTCTCTTACCCTGACGTAAGGTCACCAGCTGACTCTCGGCAAAGGCAGTCTTGTCAGTCTCGTCATAAATGAGTCCGAGAGCAGAAAAGAAAAGATCAACGGAGGAAAGTTCAGGGGCGTCAGGAGCCAAGGAGAAGGCCCATTCTTGGGGCCCTTCCTGGAGCCGGTACATAATTATACCCACCCGCTGGCTCTCAGAACCTGAGGAGTGGGGCTTTAAACGAAAATAGAGCCTACAACTCTCCCGAAAGGAGAGAAAAGTCTTCCGGTCCCCTGAGAACCAGTCGGGCAACTTGAGGTGGGGTTCAAGAGGTGAGGTGAGGGGGACTACCATGGTAGCATCAGGCTGGTTGACCCTCTGAGCCAGGGCCTGGACCTGTAGGGAGAGACCCTGCATTTGCTGAGCCAGGGTCTCAAGGGGGTCCATAGTGGTGTCAGGGACCAGGGTAGACTAGGTATGGGCTTGTGATTATGTAATGACGGGGGTGGGGAGACAGACAAGTGAGCCCTAATCTACCCACCACTCAGTCCCTGCCTACTTGCAACGACCCGCCCTAGGCGACGGGGTACAACTGGGCGACGGTCCCTACGCTCAATAAGTGCACGACAGACAAACAGACAAGGGTACACAGAGCTAGGGGGAGAAAGGGGCAGTTGCCCACGGCAACACCGTGAGCAACAAGAGAAGTGAACAAGCCGAGTCAAACCAGGAGAGTACGAGGTGCCAAACGCAGAGCAGAAGAGTAGTAAACAAGCCGAGTCAAACCAGGAGTGTACGAGGTACCAAACGCAGAGCAGGAGAGTAGTCAGCAAGCCGGGGTCAATATGAAGCAAGGACAATGGTACAAGAAGCTGCAGCAGGGCCAGGAAACCAAACGAGAAGAATCACAAGCAAAGGAGGAACAGGAAAGGCAGGTATAAATAGACAGAGGGCGGGAGCTAGCTCCGTCTGGCCAGGCTGTGATAGGTTCTCCCACTCCTAAGCCTGCCACCCTGAGTGGTGGAAGATGGAGTCAGTCTCACAGACATAGAAGCAGGTGCAGACTGATTATCTATGGGCGTTAACCCCGAAGCTGTGCCTGGCAAATCCTTTACAGTGGTGGTGGGCACAAGAGTAATAATAGGGGTTTAGTGCTAGCCTTTTTACTGGCTACACTAAGCCCCTTCTTAGTAATGGACGCTCTCAATCAGACAACTGCCATTACTAAGGCGGTAATGAAGTATTAAAAAACAGAGACATAAAAAAAAAATGTTTTATTGAAATAACAACTCTTCCACACAATCCACGTTAACCATTTTATTTAAAAAAAAGCATAAATCAGCGAAGTAGTCCAACGAATCTATGACGTAGTCCAAATGGTCCAACGGAACCTGCAAAACAAAAATTTGCAGTATGAAAACAAAAAATAAAGATGGCTGCTCCCCACAGAAGTACAAACATGAATAAATAGTTACTTTAGGGAACATATTAAAATAATTAGAAAAAATAGGCCCATAAAGTAAAACATATCAAATAAAAAAAAAGAAATAATTATAACACCTTTCCTTTAAAGATAAATTGTCACCTGCCCATACATGTGCAGCTGAGTGCAGCATGTAATGGGCAGGGCTGCACAAAACCCTGGGGTAATTTAATTTTTTTTCGTAGTCTTCTTCGTTATTAAGACATTGGTGCCGTAAAATTTGGCGCCCGATATTTAAATAACCCCCTGAACTGTCAATGGGGCGGTAATTAGCAAGGGGGCATGTAACATCACTATGACAGCGAGTTATGCCATTTCCGTAACTCATCCATGTATTGCAGTGTTTTGTACCAGCGATCTGATGATCGCTGGTTCAAGTCCCCTAGGGGTACTAATAAAATGTGTAAAAAAAAAAAAAAGTTTGATACATTTTCAGGAGTGTACAAAAAAAACGCTTTCCCATTTTTCCCCAAGCACAATGTAAAAAATA
Source organism: Rhinoderma darwinii (assembly GCF_050947455.1). Classification (NCBI taxonomy): domain Eukaryota; kingdom Metazoa; phylum Chordata; class Amphibia; order Anura; family Rhinodermatidae; genus Rhinoderma; species Rhinoderma darwinii. Next base: position 359,855,170 of record NC_134688.1, read on the forward strand.
AGAAAAAAGGAGTGAAATAAAAAGTGATAAAAAAAAATCGTATGTATCAAAAAATGCCTCTCAGAATGTGGTGAAATAGAACAAATTATTTTTTTCACCAAATAGTTTTTGCTTTGTAAAACTAGTAAAAGTAGTCAAATATTTTTTTTTTCCTCTTTTCTGTTGTCTAAAACCTGGGTGCGTCTTATAGTCCAAAAAATACGGTACTTCTTTATTTTCTTTTTACGCAATAAGTATAAATAGTGAACTTGAAAACCATCACTGTCTAACCCCCTACATCTATACATACACAGACATCTTTGACTCAATCATTTATATTCAGTTTTGCCATCTATTGCAAACATGGAATAAATGGCAAAGCCAAGTATAAAAAAAATCTATAAACCGTTTTTTAAAATACATATTTTCACTCAAAGAAGCATTGAAAATCAAAACTAGTAAGGAGGAAAAATTGGAGAACTCGTAAAAATTAACAAGCAAGCCCCTTGACGAGCAAACTGAAGTCACATGAACAATTTTCTTGATCTTCATAGTTGAATGAAAAGACAAAATGGGAAATTGTGCGTTCATTCCTAAAGTTTATGTCTGATCTATTTGAACCAACCGAAGTTCACAGATGTAACATCATGAGAGGAAGAGAAGCATCCGGTATCGGCACTGCCCCTGTAAATACATATATATAGATGTCAATCCATGTCATTATATATTTTTTTTTTACTGATTTGTATAAATTCTACTTGGCTACCGCTAAAAGCAGAACTCCACCTATCTGTGTACTAGACCCAAATTTTGCTCAATATATATAGTAGTATAAGAAAAAGAATGTATTTAATTTACTGATATAGTGTTAATGTTCTAGAAAATTTAAAATGCATTTTTTGATAGTTAGCTGGGGTGTGTAAGAGATGCTGGTTTAATAGCGTAAACAGACGAGCTCAAATTTGGTAACATTTGGTCCATCAGCCATCTTGCCCATAGCTGGAGAAGAAATATTGTGGAGGGATAAAAGTTTTGCCCAGATAAGTTCATTTCTTCCCTCTGCAATGAACAAGTACCCAAAAGATAATAAATACCTATTCAAGTATAGACCATGGGCTTTCACCAAGAGAGTTATTATGCGTCCACACAAATAAAAAAAGACAAAATTTAAATACCTATCACGAGATGTGAAGACATATACCCCTTCAGAAAGCTGACGGCGAAACGCACGTCGGGGGCATCTAGTGTGGCGATACTTTTTTTGGGACAGATCATGCAATCTTCGGGTTGGTACAGCTCTCTGAGCCCTTGACTTTAGGCTCTCCCTTATGTTTGCTATGCAGTGTTAGTGAATTATCTACTGCCATATCTCTGAATTTGTGTTATGTGCCTTGGTTAGGTGTATATGACAATCACGTTTTTTTGGTCTCATCTATACTGCTTATGCTATACCCTCTTTTTGGATGGAGATGTCTGTACCTTACCACATCACATGATGTTTACATTTTATTAGCATGTTATGCGTATATGTCCCTGTTGTATCTCCACGATATTCTTTTATTTGCTTGTATCATTGATTTTATCTTTTGATGGCCAATATACTGTTATGTGTATTTCAATGAAGTCTTTTTATATTTTCATGGTACAAATTGTGTGCTGTATGTCATTTATCCAGTTGTGGATATACTATATGTCTTCACATCTCGTGATAGGTATTTAAAGTACCCAAAAGAGTTCACATTTCCTATCACACAAATACTGTCTACTAAAGATGGTTCTCAAGTTATAATGGGTTCTGCCTTTATTAATTTCATTTAGACATTAAATCTATCTATCTATCTATCTATCTATCTATCTATCTATCTATCTATCTATCTATCTATCTATCTATCTATCTATCTATCTATCTATCTATCTATCTATCTATCTATCTATCTAGTGTCAGGGTTCTTTGTAGTAGTCATGTTTTCCTGCATTTTGCTTAGACATTGAACACATTTGTTGCTATTGTTCCATGAATGCCAAGCCAATATGGCGAAAGGGGAACAGTGTTATAGGACCTTGTCACGATCACAGGGTATGTGGACCCACTAGGCTGCTCCGCCGTAGCAGACAGGCAGCTGGCCTAGTCACAATCTATACAAAAGTCTATAGCAGTTCGTAACACACGGGTATCTGAACTAGTCCAGACAGTGGCTGTAGCTTCAGCACAGATGGAGGTAGGTGCAGCAGGATGAGCCAGACGTGGCAGACAGTACTAGACGTGGCAGACGACACTGGACGTGGTAGAAGACACTGGACATGGCAGAAGACACTGGACGTGGCAGAAGACACTGGACGTGACAGAAGACACTGGACGTGGCAGAAGACACTGGACGTGGCAAACGACACTGGACATGGCAAACGACAGCAGGTGCAGTAGGGCACGACTCCAACACTAAGAGGCTCAGAAATGAGAACACAGCACGGGATAAAGGATACGGGTAACAGGGCATGGGTAACAACTGGAACGGGAAAACACTAAGGGACCATTTGCAAAGACAGACTTGGGATACACTAACAATGCTCAGGCAAGGATCAGAAGGGCAGGGCCCTTCTTATAGTCCAGCAAATCATGTGTAGTTGATGATGATGATTGTTCACATGTGCGCGCGCTGCCACATTAAGACCGAGCGTGCGTGCGCACCCTACGGGACACAGCGGACCGGAGCGGAAGTGAGCGCTGGCTTCTCCTGTAAAGGAGATGTGAGCCAGCGCTCACTGATCCATGGCTGCGAGCGTCGGGAGATGAGTAAACCCGACGGCCCGCGGCCATGGACGCTACAGATCTGAGGATAGGAGATGGCGACTGGATTAATGTATGCAGCTTCATCCTAAGAGCTGTGAGCATAGACATGGCTAGGTCCGCAGTCACTGTCACTTCCTCCCCCTTTTTAACAAAATGGAATAATTCAGTTAGGATTAGTTTAGAACCTTTTTTAACTAACAGGTAAACTAATTGTGAAGTATGTTCATAGTAGCCTTACCCCAACAACAGTAGAATAACAGTAGGTAATGAAATGATAATAAAATCATGATATTGAAAAAAAAAATTCCAATGTAGCTGGAGGTGCTATAATCATAACTTTAGTTTACAATATCTTTGTACCTATGGTATATTTGATATACCTAAGATTCAGGGGCGGATTACAATGAGGGCAACCTGGGCACTTGCCCGTGGCCTGAGGCTGACAGGGTGCACAGTTCGCCCTGGTTCTTCTGAACCGATTGGTAAAATTACAGCCGGTTCAGAGAACTAGGGTGTAGCGGGACCTCTCACCCAATAGTATTAGCATCCTTAGGACGTAGATACAATTAAGCACTATTGCGCTATTAAGAACCTTTTATTTCCCACCTCGCCATTCAGCGCTTTAACAATGACACGTTCGGCGTGATGTAGTCATCACGCCATCTGCGCCGTTACCCCCGGATGATGCTGCCTGGTTACTGAGCACTGCTGTGTCGCTGGAGGAGGGCGCGGAAATGAGGACAGGTGAGAATGTTGTTTTCTTTGGGCAGTGTTGGGGTTAATATCTACAGGGGGTGCAATCTACACTGGGCAATATCTAATTTGGGCATTGTGACTGGCATTATCTACAGAGGGCATTATGACTGGCACTCTCTACACAGGGCATTGTGACTGGCATTATCTGCAGGGCGCATTGTGACTGGCGCTATCTACAGGGGGCATGGTGACTAGCGCTATCTACAGGGGGCATTGTTAGTGTGTGTGGTGTTTTACTTTACAGTGTTTGACACAATTTAATTCATGAGGACAGAGTATGGTGTTATTATATTCAGGGGCTCGGTGTATAGTACTATTGTATTTAGGGGAGCAGTGTGTGATACTATTAATTTCAGGGGCATAGGGTGTGGCACCATGATAATTTTATCTTCGTTTATAGGTGCGGAAATGTTGTAAAAGTGAGGAGCCGAAGAAATGGGCTGTGGCCGGAAGGAGTCATCATAGAGGTCTGGATCGATTGGAGAAGAAAAGAGAAGAAAAGAATATAATCTGAGGTGTCACCTGTGAGTCACTCAATGTAAATATTTATTCTCCCTGTGAGTGATCAGTACTGTAGTCACTGTATGATCTGCAGCGAGATGATGGGTGTATCGTTCTTTTTTGTGAAACAACAACTACCAGCCTATCCTGACCATTGTTCTGGCTATACTGGGAGCTGTCGTTTTATATCGTACAAATTTATATGGTAGGAGTTAAGCTGAATTTGAAAATGATCTCTGTACAGAGCCATATTCGTGCTGGTGTTGTATTTATGTATTGAGCTTAGTTCTGATGCGGCATATATGTACCAGAGGTGTAGCTAGGTTCTCTTGCACCCGGGGCAAAGATTCAGATTGGCACCCCCTCTCCCAACTTATTTCCCGACATCTCCTTCCCCCTCGCCATGTTTGCTTTCTCTACCAATCAATGAGGTTTAATATTTTTTCACAATTTTTTTAATGTAACTCGAGCATAAAAGCATTTCTACATTTTACAAGCTATATAGTTCTATAAGGGAGTTACCATAACAATAGAGTAAAATAAAATAAATTAAAGAGGTCACACACAGCCCCCTGTAGATAGCGCCACACAGCCCCCCTGTTGTAGATAGCGCCACACAGCCCCCCTCGTAGATAGCGCCACACTGCCCCCCTTTTAGATAGCGCCCCACACAGCCCCTCTCTTGTAGATAGTGCCACACACATCCCCCTTGTAGATAGCGCCACACACAGCCCCCCTTGTAAATAGCGCCACACACAGCCTACTTCCCCGTTGTAGATAGCAGCACACTTCACCCCTTGCAAATAATGGCACAGCCTCCCTGTTGTAGATAGTGCTACACACAGCCCGATGCCCCTTGTAAATAGTGCCACACTTCCCCCTTGTAAATAGCGCCACATTCCCCCCTTTTAAATAGCACCACACTCCCCCCTTGTACTTAGCGCCACACTGTAAACAGAGCGGCGAGCGGCAGCCTACCACTACCACTCTCTGCTCTGCCTGAGGTGACTTATAGGCGGAGCCGAGGAGGTCATGCGGCGCAGTCAGCGGCGGAGTTCCTTCTGACTAGGGTCGGTGACAGCCAGGGCCGGCCTTAGGTTGGATGGCGCCCTGTGCGGAACTCTCTATTGCCGCCCCCTACACAAACCAAAAATTAACCACATATATAGACACACACATACTGGAACATATATACTGTACATACATAAATATACATGCAAACATTCTGGAATATATACATACAGGTAAGTATATAGACGTACAGACACATATAAATACACACACACACACACACACACACACACACACACACACACACACACACACCGGCAGATAAATACACAGACAGGAACATATACAAATACGTAAAAGGCATATATACACAAGCAAAAAGACAAATTCACAAACAGACCCATATATACCCAGTACAGATAATGTAGTAGATTTCGCATGCAGTCCTATGTAACATCACAGATAACACAGTGATAACTCTCTTGAGTACAGATAATGTAGCGGATGTTATGTGCAGTCCTATGTAACACCACAGATAACACACAGTGATAACTCTCTGAGTACAGATAATGTAGTGGATGTTATCTGCAGTCCTATGTAACACCACAGATAACACAGTCATAACTCTCTGAGTACAGATTATGTAATAGATGCTACCTGCAGTCCTATGTAACGCCATAGATAACACAGTGATAACTCTCTAAGTACAGATAATGTTGTAGATGTTAACTGCAGTCCTATGTAACGCCGCTGACAACACAGTGATAACTCTCTGAGTACAGATAATGTCGTAGATGATAAGTATACCCACAGACACATATAAACAAACACACAAAGACATATATATATATAAGGGCAGCAGAGTATATAAGGGGCAGCAGGGTATATAGGGGGTCAGCAGGGTATATAAGGGGCAGCAGAGAATATAAGGGGCAGCAAGGTATATAGGGGCAGCATGGTATATAGGGGGCAGCAAGGTATATAAGGGGCAGCAGGGTATATAAGGGGCAGCAGCGTATATAGGGGCAGCAGGGTATATAGGGGCAGCAGGGTATATATGGGCAGCAGGGTATATAAAGAGCACCATGTTATATAAGGGGCAGCAGGATATATAGGGGACAGAAGGGTATATAGTGGCAGCAGGGTATATAGGGGGCAGCAGCTTACATAAGGGGCAGCAGGGTATATAGGAGGAAGCAGGGTATATATAGGAGGCGCACAGATATCTGCATTTTATCTGTTCTTTATTAATATTGAACACACACTTTTACAAAGAGACATAAACACATGCAGAGATATATATACACACACACACACACACACACACACACACACACACACACACACACACACACACTGTAACATATACACATACAAACACAGAGACACATACTGTATACCCACTACACACACATATACACACAGACACACATAGATACTCACCATGTCTCCCTGCTGACAGGATCACAGGTTTCTTGCAGGACGGGCTGTGGGCGAAGCTTCCTCCTCTGCTCCTCGGCTGTTATTTACTCTGTGTGTGTAACAGCAGAGCACAGAGTAGAGGTAGAGCCCAGTGGCACCCCCTACATGCTAGGAGGGTGCAGCACCCTGTGCGCTGGCACACCCCTAAGGCTGGCCCTGGTGACAGCCCGGGAGTAGACCAGTCCAGTCACCTGACCTGAGTCATCTGACCTCATGGCACTGACGTGAGGTCAGGTGACAGGTCAGGTGATTGGACTGGTCCACTCCATGGCCGTCACAGACCCCAGTCAGAATGCCGCTGAATAAATTCCTGGCTCTTCGTAAAGCGGATCGCTGCTGCAGATATCCGACATACAGGGCGCCTATCAGCATCGATCAGCTGCTCTGTGGTGCCCCCCTTCCCTACCATCTAGTTGCACCCCGTCTGCCCCCCCTAGCTACGCCCCTGTATGTACTGAGTTTTGTTCTGGTGCTGTATATATGTACTGAGCTTTGTTCTGGTGCTGTATATATGTACTGAGCTTGGTTTTGGTGATGTATATGTGTACTGAGCTTAGTTCTGGTGCTGTACGGGTGTATATATGTACTGAGCTTGGTTCTGGTGTTGTATTTATGTAATGAGCTTGGTCCTGTTGCTGTATATATGTACTGAGCTTTGTGTTGGTGCTGTATTTATGTACTGAGCTTGGTTCTTATGTTTTACTTATGTACTGAGCTTTATTCTGGTACTGTATATATGTACTGAGCTTGTTTCTGGTGCTGTATTTAGGTATAGAGCTTTATTCTGGTGCTGTATACTTGTACTGAGCTTGGTTCTGGGGTTGTATATATGTACCTTATCTTAAGGTAAAAGTAGATGTTAAATCTACTTTTACCTTAAGGGAAGGTAAATATATACAGTAAAAACGAAACCCAAAAAAACATGGAATCTCAATTTATTCCAATTCAACCATTATATGATACTTTAAATGGTGTCAATAAAAGCTACAACTCCTCCCGCAAAAAAGAATCCTTCACACTCCACTCCACTGACGTAAAAATAAAAACGTTATGGCTGTAGGAAAGCGGCGATTGAAAAATGAAAAATGGCTTGGACAACAGAGACAGGTCGTTGTTTTTTTCAACAAACAATTTAAAGCTCCTGACTTTTTTAGGGTCTCAAAGTATTCAAAAGCAAATTAAAAACCGTGTCAGACCTGTGGCTGCCTAAACTGAAATCTTAAAATATATATTGAAAAAGTGCACGGGGCCTATGGTAGCCTTAATCTGCCCCTGCTAACATTGTTCTAGCATATTCTACTACTGTGCTTTTCATTGACAAGTTTGCCAAGTTTACGTGGCAGCACAGAAAAAGACGGAAGATAACATAATTTTATCTCTTCATGCTACTACTGCTATTTTAACAATAAAACCTCAGTGGCTCATAAGTATCAGAGGAGAGTAAATGGTAAATTGAAGCTACATTGGCACACTTTGTATGCAGCATAAATTACTGTAAGTATAGCCCTGCTTATATAGAGTAATATTATATACTACATCACCCATACTTAATAATAGCCAATGCAGTGTGGACTTTTTGCTAAGAAGAATAGAATTAAAAGTATGGTCAGAAAAACTTACCATATTTCTTTTCTATGAATACACGCATTAGTAGTAGGGCAGAACACATCACCAGTAAAACAATCCATCGCCAATAATCCCATGCATTGTTAGAATGTCTACAATTGAGATAGAGATAAAACTTAACACAACAGCTTTGACTGACTTGTACTAAAAATTCCATTGCCCCAATTGACTCACGTCAAATAATACTAGTATGAAAATGTGTGTGTGTGTGTGTGTGTGTGTGTAGTATATATATATATATATATATATATATATACATACACACACACACACACACACACACACACACACACACACATATATATGTATATATATATATATATATATATATAAATCTCTAAATGAAAACATCATTTGTTAAATTGAGTAATACATCATGAAAAAGAACCCGTCTACCTTGAAAATATGATTTATTTATTTTTTAAATTTTTTGTTTTATTACATATTATACAAAATATTAATACTAATATATTAATCAATATATTAATACTAAATGCAATCCTTTTCCATCTCCCCAACATTATGTGTTTGGCCTAACCAGCACATAGCTATGTCAGTCCTGTTAGGCCATAGTAATCCATCAGCCGATGAGAGCCCACGCCCTCTATCAAACTTTATAGGTGCCTCAGTCGCTATTGACGGCGGCATCTAAGATGTTAAACGCTGTTAGAGTGGCTGCTACAGCTCCTGCCACCACGCAATCACTGCACTATAATAGTTTAGGGTTTGTTTCTTGATGTAATGTGACTAGTAAAGTAAAACAAATTCCATCACTATACTGTACATAGTGTGCAGTGCAGTGGATCCTTTTTTATTATGAATCACTGTGTCATGTACCACCCCTTCAGGTCCCGTACCAGGCATCCCACAGTAGATCAGTTATATCCGGAGCGTTCCTTTCTATTTTCTTTAGCATGTTACAACATTTTGAGAATAAAATGTATTATACTATGTACCAATACAGTGTAAAAAAGAACACAGTTCAAACTACAATTATTAGATTATTTCATTGTTTCTTACCTTTTTTTCAAACATTGAAAAGTATCTTACCTGTGTCCTGCAATACTGTAATTCCTTGAAAAGAAAGATTTATGAATTAAAAAAGATGTTGCAGATTTAAATCTAAGAATACTTACTAACATTGTTCATTTATTGTGTTTCATTTAACCTTCTTACATTGTATAAAGTTGCTATAGAGTGCAGACACAGTGCTTAGCAATGGCCAGGGATGTTTATGATTTCTGTGGGTACAAATATTTAAAATCTAAAAATCGTCAGTGAGTTATATTTTTGTAGTGTATGGGCTTCATGTGGCAGCATAGTTCATGCAACATGATACCAGAACAACTAAAATCCAGATGTCATTAAAGAAGCACTCCACATTTTTTTATTTTATTTCCCCCACCATTTGTACATTGGTGTTTCAGTGGGGTGCTGTATGCAGAAATACTTGGGAGCCAGAACGAGGCTCAATAGGAATGAATTGAGAGCCTGAGTTCCGTTTTTCTCAATATGGGTTTGCTTGTTACCATGGGTTCAAGCTTTTTGGTCCAGAGGAACCCAAAACGAAAACATATGGACAATAGTGGCTAATTTTGACATTTGGGAGGAAAACTAAACCTCCTGAAAAACCAAACTACTTTTATAGTAACTGTGGATTCTACTACATATAATAAGATATTTGACATCACCAAGATTTTTTTAACCATATTCCGTCCTGCACTGTAATAGTACGTCGTAGCTCACGAGTCGTTCCTGCGAAACCGCTAAACTATTATAGCACAGTGATTGTGTGGTGGCAGGAGCTGTAATAGCCACTAATAAGGAAGGGTGAACCATTGTTTCATTTTTCATATTCTTTTATATGTAACTCCAATATCTTTTGTTATATGCCTACGTGTCAAGTTTATCTTATTTCACATGACATGACTAGTGTAACAACCTTTTTACTTACTTTTGTTCTGTATGGTCAAAGACTGACCACACCTTTATTCTATACATTTCAAGAAATAGCTTGACCACATCTTGCTGAGTAAGGCCTTATTTACACGAGCGTAGTTCACGTCCGTGATACGCGCGTGAAAATCACGCGCATCGCACGGACCAATGTAAGACAATGGGGACATTCAGACATTCCGTGTTTTTCACGCTGCGTATATATATATACAGTGAAGGAAATAAGTATTTGATCCCTTGCTGATTTTGTAAATTTGCCCACTGTCAAAGACATGAACAGTCTAGAATTTTTAGGCTAGGTTAATTTTACCAGTGAGAGATAGATTATATTTAAAAAAAAACTGAAAATCACATAGTCGAAATTATATATATTTATTTGCATTGTGCACAGAGAAATAAGTATTTGATCCCTTTGACAAACAAGACTTAATACTTAGTGGCAAAACCCTTGTTGGCAAGCACAGCAGTCAGATGTTTTTTGTAGTTGATGATGAGGTTTGCACACATGTTAGATGGAATTTTGGCCCACTCCTCTTTGCAGATCATCTGTAAATCATTAAGATTTCGAGGCTGTCGCTTGGCAACTCGGATCTTCAGCTCCCTCCATAAGTTTTCGATGGGATTAAGGTCTGGAGACTGGCTAGGCCACTCCATGACCTTAATGTGCTTCTTTTTGAGCCACTCCTTTGTTGCCTTGGCTGTATGTTTCGGGTCATTGTCGTGCTGGAAGACCCAGCCACGAGCCATTTTTAATGTCCTGATGGAGGGAAGGAGGTTGTCACTCAGGATTTGACGGGACATGGCTCCATCCATTCTCCCATTGATGCGGTGAATTAGTCCTGTGCCCTTAGCAGAGAAACACCCCCAAAACATAATGTTTCCACCTCCATGCTTGACAGTGGGGACGGTGTTCTTTGGGTCATAGGCAGCATTTCTCTTCTTCCAAACACGGCGAGTTGAGTAAATGCCAAATAGCTCAATTTTAGTCTCATCTGACCACAGCACCTTCTCAAAATCACTCTCAGAATCATCCAGATGTTCATTTGCAAACTTTAGACGGGCCTGTACATGTGCCTTCTTGAGCAGGGGGACCTTGCGGGCACTGCAGGATCTTAATCCATTACAGCGTAATGTGTTACCAATGGTTTTCTTGGTGACTGTGGTCCCAGCTGCCTTGAGATCATTAACAAGTTCCCCCTGTGTAGTTTTCGGCTGAGCTCTCACCTTCCTCAGGATCAAGGATACCCCACGAGGTGAGATTTTGCATGGAGCCCCAGATCGATGTCGATTGACAGTCATTTTGTATGTCTTCCATTTTCTTACTATTGCACCAACAGTTGTCTCCTTCTCACCCAGCGTCTTACTTATGGTTTTGTAGCCCATTCCAGGCTTGTGCAGGTCTATGATCTTGTCCCTGACATCCTTAGAAAGCTCTTTGGTCTTGCCCATGTTGTAGAGGTTAGAGTCAGACTAATTAATTGAGTCTGTGGACAGGAGTCTTTTATACAGGTGACCATTTAAGACAGCTGTCTTTAATGCAGGCACCAAGTTGATTTGGAGCGTGTAATTGGTCTGGAGGGGGCTGAACTCTTAATGGTTGGTAGGGGATCAAATACTTATTTCTCTGTGCACAATGCAAATAAATATATATAATTTTGACTATGTGATTTTCTTTTTTTTTTTAAATATAATCTATCTCTCACTGGTAAAATTAACCTAGCCTAAAAATTCTAGACTGTTCATGACTTTGACAGTGGGCAAACTTACAAAATCAGCAAGGGATCAAATACTTATTTCCTTCACTGTATATATATATATATATATATATATATATATATAAATAAATTAAAAAAACAGGCAGCACACCGTAGTATCAGTGAAAAAAGAGGGTACTTTATTGCCCCATGTGCGACGTTTCAGCTCTATCCACTAGAGCCTTTCTCAAGCAAAAAACATGTGAACACACAGCAGTATAAATCAAAGTGTCAATAAGCAAATACAGTAATCATGTACATACAGTGTCAAAATATAGAGTTAGTATAAAAAAATCACATATGTGATAAATCAATACAGGGGCAGTGTAGAGCCAACAGTAATAAAACAGTATTCAGTGTAGCCATAGTTGATAAACCATCAAGACAGTGTAAAGTATCAATAAATATTGATACATGCACCTGTGTAATCATAGTGAAAGAAACAAGGGTATTGAATTAAAACTGATATCACCTAAGGGGACATGTTCATACAGCCGCAATGGCGGCGTCCACGAGGCGCTACTGCGCATGCGCGGAAGTATGGCATAGAGTAGTGGAGACCCGGATGTGTGACGCAGTTGGCGCATGCGCAATGCGCATCAGAGCATACGGACGCCATCTTGGATAATGGCAAACGGGAGGTAAAGATAGTGGCATGGCTACGTGCCTATGCCAAATGGATAAAAAATGAATATGTCAATAGAGACAAGGCGCCTACTAGATGAGGGTAGTACAGGGCGGCAGGCACCGGAGCATAAAAATCACCGGGACCCAGACACTGTGTGGCTCAATCCAGTGAAGGGAGAGACACACTCTATTTAGAATATAGGGAGGTGAGGAGGTCAAATACCCGCAGTACGCAGACATATGCCACCAATGTAAGGGAAAGCACTGACACTTATATGCGTGAATACCACACATATGTGTCTTGGTGCATTCCCTAACATCCCAAAACTTGTCAGTAAGCGTGTAGGGACACAACTGGAGAGCATTTGCGTCCTAATGGATCCAAGTAATAAAAGCCTATATATGCCTATAGCCAACTCATATCTTACTCAGGTCTAGACAGCATCCATATAATCAGAAAATTAGTACCATAAATAACAATCACAGGGTAACCAGCCATACAGAGGATATGGAACAATGATACAATGAGTCCACAGGAATGATATCCAGATAGATGTGACTTCATCTACAATAAAATACTAATTATTCTCTTTTTATTGTAGATGAAGCCTGCCTCCCTGTACTACCCTCATCTAGTAGGCGCCTTGTCCCTATTGACATATAGATTTTTTTATCCATTTTTTCCATATAAATATTTTTATCCATGCCACTATCTTTACCTCCCGTTTGCCATTGCGCATGCGCCAACTGCGTCACACATACGGGTCTCCTCTACTCTATGCCATACTTCCGCGCATGCGCAGTAGCGCCTCGTGGACACCGCCATTGCGGCTGTATGAACATGTCCCCTTAGGTGATATCAGTTTTAATTCAATACCCTTGTTTCTTTCACTATGATTACACAGGTGCATGTATCAATATTTATTGATACTTTACACTGTCTTGATGGTTTATCAACTATGGCTACACTGAATACTGTTTTATTACTGTTGGCTCTACACTGCCCCTGTATTGATTTATCACATATGTGATTTTTTTTATACTAACTCTATATTTTGACACTGTATGTACATGATTACTGTATTTGTATTTGCTGATTGACACTTTGATTTACACTGCTGTGTGTTCACATGTCTTTTGCTTGAGAAAGGCTCTAGTGGATAGAGCTGAAACGTCGCACATGGGGCAATAAAGTACCCTCTTTTTTCACTGATACTACGGTGTGCTGCCTGTTTTTTGGATTTCTGTATAGCTGGGAACTTGGTCTGCTCCCACCGGCTTGCACCCACATCTCTTTCCCGGTGCCGCTGGATCTTCTGTTTTACTAATATATATATCTATATATATATATCTATATATATATATATATATATATATATATATATATATACACTACCGTTCAAAAGTTTAGGGTCATTTAGAAATGTCCTTATTTTTTAAAGAAAAACACAGTTTTTTTCAATGAAGATAACATTAAATTAATAAAAAATACACTCTATACATTGTTAATGTGCTAAATGACTATTCTAGCTGCAAACGTCTGGTTTTTAATGCAATATCTACATAGGTGTATAGAGGCCCATTTCCAGCAACCATCACTCCAGTGTTCTAATGGTACATTGTGTTTGCTGACTGTGTTAGAAGGCTAATGGATGATTAGAAAACACTTGAAAACCCTTGTGCAATTATGTTAGCACCGCTGTAAACAGTTTTGCTGTTTAGAGGAGCTATAAAACTGACCTTCCTTTGAGCTAGTTGAGAATCTGGAGCATTACATTTGTGGGTTCGATTAAAATCTCAAAATGGCTAGAAAAAGAGAGCTTTCACGTGAAACTCGACAGTCTATTCTTGTTGTTAGAAATAAAGGCTATTGCATGCGAGAAATTGCCAAGAAACTGAAGATTTCCTACAACGGTGTGTACTACTCCCTTCAGAGGACAGCACACACCACAGGCTCTAACCAGAGTAGAAAGAGAAGTGGGAAGCCCCGCTGCACAACTGAGCAACAAGACAAGTACATTAGAGTCTCTAGTTTGAGAAATAGACGCCTCACAGGTCCTCAACTGGCAGCTTCATTAAATAGTACCCGCAAAACGCCAGTGTCAACGTCTACAGTGAAGAGGCGACTCTGGGATGCTGGCCTTCAGGGCAGAGTGGCAAAGAAAAAGCGATATCTGAGACCGGCTAATAAAAGGAAAATATTAATATGGGCAAAAGCACACAGACATTGGAAAGAGGAAGGTTGGAAAAAAGTGTTATGGACAGACGAATCAAAGTTTGAGGTGTTTGGATCACACAGAAGAACATTTGTGAGATGCAGAAGAACTGAAAAGATGCTGGAAGAGTGCCTGACGCCATCTGTCAAGCATGGTGGAGGTAATGTGATGGTCTGGGGTTGATTTGGTGCTGGTAAAGTGGGAGATTTGTACAAGGTAAAAGGGATTTCGAATAAGGAAGGCTATCACTCCATTTTGCAACGCCATGCCATACCCTGTGGACAGCGCTTGATTGGAGCCAATTTCATCCTACAACAGGACAATGACCCAAAGAACACCTCCAAATTATGCAAGAACTATTTAGGGAAGAAGCAGGCAGCTGGTATTCTATCTGTAATGGAGTGGCCAGCGCAGTCACCAGATCTCAACCCCATAGAGCTGTTGTGGGAGCAGCTTGACCGTATGGTACGCAAGAAGTGCCCATCAAGCCAATCCAACTTGTGGGAGGGGCTTCTGGAAGCATGGCGTGAAATTTCTCCCGATTACGTCAGCAAATTAACAGCTAGAATGCCAAAGGTCTGCAATGCTGTAATTGCTGCAAATGGAGCATTCTTTGACGAAAGCAAAGTTTGAAGGAGGAAATTATTATTTCTAACCTTGTCAATGTCTTGACTATATTTTCTAGTCCTTTTGCAACTCATTTGATAAATATAAGTGTGAGTTTTCATGGAAAACACAAAATTTTCTGGGTGACCCCAAACTTTTGAATGGTAGTGTATATATATATATATATATATATATATATATATATATATATATATATATATATATATATATGTAAGAGGTAAACCACTAGAAAGTGAAGGACATTAAGGTCCTCACAAGATAAGTTATTTTTTGGGGAAGGAACAGTGATCCCTAGGAAATGGGGTCAGGAGATAGTAAGACTGCCCTGTGGGAAGATCCAGGGGCATGAGTATCAGCCTGCAATATAGTAGAGAGTTTAAAAGCAAAAAATGCTGTGAAAGATTGCAAAAGGATGTTTAAAATGACAGAAGTGGGTTTGTGCGGAACGCTTGAAGAAAGGTGAGGAAGCAGTCAAAAACTGTAAAAGAATGTTTAAACAAATTAAGATAGGAAGTAATGGTACGTTAGATGAAGAACAGTGGAAAGAGTTCATTGCCAATCATAGGAGGCGGTAGAAGGTTGTGACAGAATGTTAAAATGATCAGCAATGTCAAAAGAAGGTTGTTTATATAGTTCAAGATGAAAAACTTTCATAGAACAAAATTCTGGCTGGTTAAAAGACCATGAACTGATAGTAAAATCAGGACTATAGAAGAGTGTGTCAATGAATGTTGATATGAATAGTATGTGTATAGAAGCATAGATTTTGATAAGAGTGACTGTACTAGTGATGATGAAGACTAATACAGCTAGGTACATTGCAGTGAGTAATGTGGATTATGACGAGAAGTATGATGTAGACATGTATACAGTGTGTGTCGCAGACTAGTCTGAGGAGCAAATTAAATTGTGTACTGTTTGGTGTGAGATGTTTTTCTCAATCCAGATTAAGAACTGAATTAATTGAACTTTAAATTATTGTTCTTTCATGTACAAATATTGTCTAAAAAGTCCTAGAACATTGAACTGAAGTACAAGATTGTGTAAATAGACTGGCTTTTAAAAGTACCTTTATATAAGGTTTAAGTAATTACAGTTATTAAAGTAATTAAAGTTATCTATGTAAAGTCAGGTTTTAGAGTTATAAATACAGCAGTTTCCGTTCAGCATTTTGGCTTGCAGAGTCTTCTAGTTCTACAAGAAAAGGGGAGTTGTAAAAGGCGGGGATGGGCAAATTGGTAGCAAAGTAACCAAGGACAAATTACAACTTTGTAAACCCACTGTTGTTTTTTTTTTTCTTGGTTATTACATGTCACTCCCTCCAGGCTTACAGCTATCCAAGACCACCCAGTCCCACTCTCTCAGAGCCTTCCTGGGATTAGTGGGTTATTACAGACCATGGTGGTCTTATGCGCCCCATCGGATATTACTCTGCTAGCCTTGATCCCATTGCACGAGGTGCTCCCTCTTGCCTCAGGGCAATCTCTGCAGGCACAGTGCTAGTGGACAGATCTGCTGACATAGTCCTCCAGCACGACCTGACGATCCAGGTACCCCACGCCGTACATGAGCTCATGAGCACTATAAAAAACCAAGCATTTGTCTGTTGCCCGACTCACAAAGATTGAGCTCACTCTTCTCTCCCCAAACATTACCATAAAATGTTGTGTGGTCCTAAATCCAGCTACCCTACTTCCGCTAAATTTGGAACAAAAGGGGGATAGTGATAAAGATAGTGATATGCATGAACATGACTGTCAAAGTTTAGTTGAGATGGAAGCAAAAGGCATGTCTAATGTATTTGATGCTGCACTCACTAACCCTGATTCTGTGTATTTTGTAGATGGATCACGATACTGGAGAAAAAGACAAAGGATATTTTCTTACTGGGTATGCGGTAGTCCTTGACGGTAAGCCAGTCCCACAACAGTCCCTAACCACCAGTAGCTCTGCACAGGAGGCGTAACTAAGAGCACTCACTGAAGCGTGTGTAATGTCTATGGCCGAGGGCCGTCATTCAGACTTACCCTCTGACGGCCCCGGCCATAGACATCTATGTTCTCAGCGACATCTCCCTCCAGGGAGACGCCAGCACTCACTTCCAGGTTCTGGGACTATTAACCACACGGCGCCCGCGCGTGCACGGTCTTAAAGGGCCAGTACGCGTCCAGCTGTCAGTCAATAATTAGCCCAGAATGCTGCTGGACTATAATAAGGGCTCTGCCCACTTGATCCTTGCCTGAGCATTGTTGTCTAACTAAAGTTTGTCTTGCAAATGGTCTCCCAGTGTTTTCCAGTTCCCAGCGTCACTCGTTCCTGCTGCCTGTACCCTGTATCCCATGCTACCGTGCCTCTGTGCCATCTACAGTGAAAGTCAAATCATGTCTTCCGCTGCATCTACTGTGCCATCTACAGTGAAATTCAAGTTGTGTATTCCGCTGCATCTACAGTGAAAGTCAAGTTATGTCACCGTTACTGTCTACATTGCCTCAGGTACCCGTTCTGGACTATAGACATTGTTTTGTACCTAGTTGGCCAGCTGCTATCCCGCTACGCGGTACGGCCCAGTGGGTCCACATCCCGTGCTGTGATAGCGTGTAAGTTGGGTAAAGGGTTGTGTGTAAATATATATACAGACTCCAGGTACGCTTTTGGAGTAGCCCATGACTTTGGGACTATATGGAGAACTAGAGGTTTCCTAACCTCAGCTGGTAAAGCTATAAAAAAACGCAGATGCAGTGAAAGCACTGTTAGAGTCCTTACTATAGATGAGCGAACCGGGACAACCGAACCCGGTTTCGGTCCGAACATCGGGAAAAGTTTGGTTCGCAGCGAATCCGAACTTCACCGGGTTCGGCCGAACACGTTTTGACCGAACACGGTCAAAAATATTATACAAATTGGTAGCCACTTGTCTCTATCAATCACAGATAGAGAAAAGAGGCTGCTGATTAAAAATAAAATAAAAAGCATTTCGTACGTACCCGGTCGTTGTCTTGGTGACGAGTCCCTCTTCTTCCTCCAGTCTGACCTTCTTTCCTGACGCGGCAGCCTGTGATTGGCTGCAGAGGCCGCTGCAGCCTGTGATTGGCTGCAGCGGTCACATGGGCTGTAACGTCAACCAGGAATGTCGGGCCGGATGTTGAGAGGGACGCGTCACCAAGGCAACGGCCGGGAGACCGGACTGGAGGAAGCAGAAAGTTCTCGGTAAGTATGAACGTCTTTTTTTTTTTACAGGTTACTCTATATTCTGATCGGAATTCACTGTCCAGGGTGCTGAAACAGTTACTGCCGATCAGTTAACTCTTTCAGCACCCTGGACAGTGACTATTTACTGACGTCGCCTAGCAACGTTGCCGTAATGACGGGTGCACACATGTAGCCACCCGTCATTACGGGGCCTCATGCACACGACCGTAAAAACACCCGTTATTACGGGTCGTAATTACGACCCGAAATAGCGGGCCCATAGACTTCACGGGAAGGTGCCCGTGCCGTTAAAAAGATAGAACATGTTCTATTTTTTTATTTTACGGGCCGTGCTCCTATACTTTATAATGGGAGCACGGCTCGGAAAAACGACCGGCTGCCCGTGGCCGGCCGTGCCCGGCCCTGCTCATCTCTTGAAATACTCTGTGCTGCCTTAAACTCTGTGGACAGGTCAGGATCCTGTTTCTTTTAAATGCTGCTGGGGAACCCACTCGATCCACTATATAAGGCTGCGCTACAGTGCTTGGGAATAAGTGACTGGGGCAGAAGAGGATGGAGGTGCAGCCTTATATAGTGGATCGAGCGGGTTCCCCAGCAGCATTTAAAAGAAACAGGATCCTGACCTGTCCACAGAGTTTAAGGCAGCACAGAGTATTTCAGGAAATGAGCGTGCGGATCTTGTGCGGGGTGATGACTTGCCAATCATGTGAAGGTGTTATTGAGGACAGGAGTGGAGGAGAGGTAACAGACTGAGAGCTACGTAATGATAAGAGCAGAGTTCACAGCAGCACAGAATCTGCACGCTCCTCTCCTGAAATACTCTGTGCTGCTGTGAACTCTGCTCTTACAATTACGTAGCTCTCAGTCTGTTACCTCTCCTCCACTCCTGTCCTCAATAACACCTTCACATGATTGGCAAGTCACCACGTAATGGTAAGAGCAGAGTTCACAGCAGCACAGAGGTAACAGACTGAGAGCTACGTAATGGTAAGAGAAGAATTCACAGCAGCACAGAATATTTCAGGAGAGGAGCGTGCAGATTCTGTGCTGCTGTGAACTCTGCTCTTACCATTACGTAGCTCTCAGTCTGTTACCTCTCCTCCACTCCTGTCCTCAATAACACCTTCACATGATTGGCAAGTCACCACCCCGCACAAGATCCGCACGCTCATCTCCTGAAATACTCTGTGCTGCTGTGAACTCTGCTCTTACCATTACGTAGCTCTCAGTCTGTTACCTCTCCTCCACTCCTGTCCTCAATAACACCTTCACATGATTGGCAAGTCACCACGTAATGGTAAGAGCAGAGTTCACAGCAGCACAGAGTATTTCAGGAGATGAGCGTGCGGATCTTGTGCGGGGTGGTGACTTGCCAATCATGTGAAGGTGTTATTGAGGACAGGAGTGGAGGAGAGGTAACAGACTTAGAGCTACGTAATGGTAAGAGCAGAGTTCACAGCAGCACAGAATATTTCAGGAGAGGAGCGTGTGATTGGCTGCAGAGGCCGCTGCAGCCTGTGATTGGCTGCAGAGGCGGTCACGTGATGTGCGTGACCGCCACTACAGCCTGTGATTGGCTGCAGCGAGCGGCGACATGGATGAAACGTCATCGCTGGAGGCCGGACAGGAGGAATGTAAGTATGAACGTATTTTTTTTTAATTTTTATTACATTAAAATTTTATTTTCCGTGCGCCGAGCATGGTACTGTCAAGGTTGCTGAAAGAGTTAGTGCAGCCCATTAACTCTTTCAGCACCCTGGACAGTAACATGCTCGGCGCACAGAAATTACAGGTTCGGTCAGAACTAGTTCGGTCCGAATTAAACTTTTTCGTGAAATTCGGCGAACTAGCCGAACCGAACTTTTTCATAAGTTCGCTCATCTCTAGTCCTTACAGCTGCCTAAAAAGGTACCAATAATAAAGGTACAAGTGCACACCCTAAATGGCAATAGCCAGTCAAAAGGCAATGCACTGGCCAACCAAGCAGCAAAAGCAGCTGCTGCTGCTACCTTCCCCATGCTCACGGTCCAACACGTGGCCCCTGTCACTGAGGAATTGCTATGTGCTCTCCAAATCCAAGCACCGGCTCCTGAGCATAAACTGTGGCAGGAAGCTTGTTTCCCATGATGTGTGCCATGGCGCATAAGCTGACACACTGCTCTAAATGAGCCATGAGTCAATTAGTACTTAGAACCTGGCACGCCCCGGGATTCCAGCATGCTGCAGCAAAATATGTACAAAGCTGCATGATCTGTGCACAGCACAACCTAGGAAAGGTAGTAAAAACATCAGCAAAACACACACCCAAGCCCTACTACACCTTTCAGAGACTGCAGGTGGACTAGATACAGTTACCTTAGGTGGGGCCAGTGGTGTAGCTACCACTGTAGCAGCCATAGCTGCTACTACGGGGCCCGCAGCATGAGGGGCCCCTGCTGCCCGTCAGAACGGCCCCCCCCCCATGGCTGGAGGCTCTGCTAGCAGCCGCTATGGCTGCTACAGTGCGACGCTACTGAAAGGGTTGCTCCTGCAAAAGACATGCATCCCCTATCCACAGAATAGGGGATACATGTGGGATCGCTGGGACGCCCAGCGATAAGGAGAACGGGGGACCTAAAGTCCAATGAAGTTCTCCATGACAAACGTCGGACTTCCGGGGTCTGTCAGCAGCTCCATAGAAATGAATTGTGCACCGGTCGGGCTTATGTGCATCCGTGACCAGTGCTCCTTTCATTTTTATTGAACTGTGCAGACCCCTGAAGTCCGAGGTTTCTCATGGAGAACTTCGGGGGACTTTCGGTCCCAGTTCTCCTTATCGCTGCCTGCGATCACACATGTATCCCCTATCACTACATCTCTTTTATAGGACAAACTATAGGCCGTTTTTTTTTTTGGGGGGGGGGGGGGGCTGTAAGGCGTTATCTACAGGGGGCTGTGTGTGGTGCTATCTACAGGGGGGCTGTATGGTGCTATCTATAGGGGGCGCTGTGTGGCAGAATCTATAGGGAGGCACTATCTAAAAGGGGGGATTGTGTGATACCCAGGGGAGGGGGGGCCCCAGTCAAAAGTTTGCTATGGGGCCCAGTCTTTCCTAGTTACCCCCTGGGTGGGGCCATATAAGTATTTCCTAGTCTGTATTGATTTGTTTTCAGGATGGCCAGAAGCCTTCCCAGTATCAAAAGCAAATGCTGCTAGCACAGCAGATAAGCTACTAAATGAAATAGTATGCAGGTATGGTGTTCCAGAGACCATAGAAAGCGATAGAGGAATATATTTTACTCAGGAGTTACTGGGGAAGATCTTAAAAAGCCTAGGAATAGAGCAAGCATTTCATACCCCATACCATCCGCAAAGCAGCAAACAAGGTAGAAAGGTTAAATGGAAAATTCAGAATGCCATGGATGAGACTTCATTGCCATGGACTAAATGCTTGCCTATGGCCCTGTTTTCTGTAAGAAGCACCCCAAGGGGAAAGTATCAACTCTCCCCTTTTGAGATTCTTTTTGGGTGTCCTCCAAAGACTGGTTTTCCCCAACAATTGCAGAGTAATTATGATAAAATGACACAATATCTGATGGCCTTACATAAACGACTTGAAAGAGTGCACAAATTGACACTGTGTTCTATTCCAAATCCTAACTCTCTTGCAGGAACCCACTCCTTGCAACCGGGAGATTGGGTTCTGGTAAAGATCCACGATCGTACCAGCCTACAGCCTCGCTATACAGAACCTCATCAAGTGCAGCTGGTGACGGCTACTTCAGTAAAACTCCAAGGAAGAGCCACTTGGATACACGCTAGCCACTGCAAGAAGATACTGACCCAAGCTGTGGTATCTGGTAGTAACGCTCCTGGAACCTGATGCTAGTCAACATACTGCCACTGTACCTAAATAAGGACGATTGGGACAATACATTTATCAAGCACCACCAAGTTTTATATCAGGCCTTGAGGGGCCAGGATAACCTGACTGATTGTTGGATTTGTAATCATAGCCCCATTAACTCCAAAAGTATGCCCTACCTTGCCATCCCTGTCACCTTAAATGAAATAAGGGAACTGTGTAATAATACTGTAATTACTACCCTGACAGGGAAAAATAAGGATAAAAATGTGCCCTTGCCTGTAGCTGCATGGATGGAAGAGCCTTGGATGTTGTTTAACAGGAGTGGTCCACCCTTGAAGGTAGCACAGACACCTTGGGCTTCTGCGCGAGTGGACCTTGCCTGTTATCCTAGGTTCACATCCCGCAGCTGCATACACATTAAATCTGGCGGAATACCTTTTTCATTGATGAACTACACGGAATGCAATGGAACTGGTTCCATCGATACTCAGTGTGTAGGAACTGATGCTACCTTAGGTCAGATGCTGACCTGCGTAAATGGATTGCAGGAATAGTAGAGGGGATTTTACACATATTACTCATCATAATAGTTTTATAAATATTTGTTAAACTAGCCGTTTGTTTAGTACCATTGATATGTAAGAAGGCCAAGAAGATTATTCATCACAAACCTAAGCAGAAACGTTTTGACTATCAATACCCTATGACCTGAAGTAATATTCAAGATTATTTACCGATGAATGGACCCAGGTCCCATTTGATGGAAACACTAAGTGAACTAGCTGGACAATGAGAATGAATATGAAAAACAGGAGGGTTTAATAAGGGTGAACCATTGTTTACGTGTCAAGTTTCTTATTTCACATGACATGACTTGTGTAACATACTTTTTACTTAGTTTTGTCCTGTGTGGTCAAACGTCTCAGACTGACCACGCCTTTATTCTGTACATTTCAGGAAATAGCTTGACCACATCTTGTGATGCTTTCCAGTAAAAAACAGAGAAATATTCATGCATGATCTCTTGACTGTTATCTGATTTGATGTTCAGAGGGCCCATATATATTTCTCAAAGCTGACATTAATTTGAAGACCACTCAACAAAGAAGGGAAGTCCATTGTACTTTTGACAAATGGCGTCTACCTGCAGGGGGCTTCCATGACACCACTCTAACAGTGTTTAACTCCTTTAGATGCCACAGTCAATAGCAACTGACGCACCTATAAAGTTTGACAGAGGGCAGCGGCTTCCATCGGCTGTTGGATTACTATAGCAGATGGGGGCCTAACAGGTCTGCCATAGCTATGTGCTGGTTAGATTTCCTGAAAAGCACAGTGATTCCAGACCAGGTCAGAATGTGATCACGTGGGCGATGCTGCACCCCGAAAACTACAAGATGCATGGATTGGTAAGTATTTCTGCACACAGCACCCTACTGAAACACCAATGTACTAATGGAGGGGAATTTGTTTTTTAAAAAATGGAGTGCTCCTTTAAGCAGGTTGCTCAGTCATAGGCTGTGTTCACATGTTGCAATCAATTGAATGTTTTTTTGCGCAATTTTTGAAAAATCATGGCAAAGTGGGGACGTCTTTCTGCAATTTTGCAAATGTCAAGGCAAGAAAAGCATTTTGACCACAATGTGTGGACACAGCCGCAGGCCTCGCTTTGGATTAGCTGTCCTGCATTACACAGACAACTAAATTATATGAATCGACACAAAATGAGACATACTGACAGGTTTTCCCACAGAAACTAGTTGATCACTGCGGGTCCCAGCAGGGGGACGCATTGTGATCTGCTAATTGTCAAGGGACCCTTCTGAAAAGTATGGGTTGTCCAAATTGGATAACCTCTTTAAGGAAAGCCTCTCTTCTAAGTCCTCCCATGCAACATGCACATGAAAATATATTTGAAAATGTACTATACCTTGAGATAACGTCACTTGAACACTGGGTAGTAGACTCCGACATAACTGCAATGTGAGTAGTTGTAGCAATAGTCGTAGAAGAGGCCAATGTGGTATAAAAACAATTATAATGCTCTTGATCTAAAAACGTTACATTGAACAACCAAATACATAAAAAGTTAAATCATTGCATCAAAGTTAAAATCAGAACAATTTAGCATAAAAATTAGTGCAATGTTATAAAATGTGATGTAGCTGCTTTGTACATGTCTAATTTCTTATTGTAGCTCTGGATGTTTTGGACCATGGTTTATAGCAATAGGCGCTGCAATGTAGATTACAGTAACGTTTTTATTTTAAAAAAACGAGCATTTTTGGCCAAGTTATGACCATTTTTGTAGTTATGCAAATGAGGCTTGCAAAAGTCCAAGTGGGTGTGTTTAAAAGTAAAAGTCCAAGTGGGCGTGTATTATGTGCGTACATCGGGGCGTTTTTACTACTTTTACTAGCTGGGCGTTCTGATGAGAAGTAACATCCTCTTCTCTTCAGAACGCCCAGCTTCTGCCAGTGCAGATCTGTGACGTCACTCACAGGTCCTGCATCGTGACGGCCACATCGGCACCAGAGGCTACAGTTGATTCTGCAGCAGCATCAGCGTTTGCAGGTAAGTCGATCTTACCTGCAAACGCTGATGCTGCTGCAGAATCAACTGTAGCCTCTGCTGCCGATGTGGCCGTCACGATGCAGGACCTGTGAGTGACGTCACAGATCTGCACTGTCACAAGCTGGGCGTTCTGAAGAGAAGAGGATGTTACTTCTCTTCACAGCGCCCAGCTAGTAAAAGTATTAAAAACGCCCCGATGTACGCACCAAATACACGCCCACTTGGACTTTTACTTTTAAACACACCCACTTGGACTTTTGCAAGCCTCATTTGCATAATTACAAAAATGGTCATAACTTGGCCAAAAATGCTCGTTTTTTAAAAATAAAAACGTTACTGTAATCTACATTGCAGCGCCTATCTGCTGCAATAGCAGATAGGGGTTGCAAAATCTGGTGACAGAGCCTCTTTAAGGCCTGTCACCTAAAGAAGACATATTATCACCATTAACACCTAAGCGGGGTCTATATAAACTTTAAAAAATGGGTGAAATGGACGGAGCAATTATATTATTTATAATTATAGTGATTTGAATTATTAGACAATAACCTATTTAATAATCCTCATCCTTACCCCTTGTCACCTCACTGACCATTCGAACTAACTCCTAATTTGCCTAATGAACTGGTGGGCAGCTTTAGAAACCTGACCCGAGGACTAAGGATATAAAATAATGAAAAGTGGTTAAAGTGGGGACCGAAAAGTATTAGCAGTGTACTTACTGCAGTATGTGAGTACACTCGCTAATATATAATCCGGTTCCCTGATTATGAGATTTTAATAGATTTTATAGCGCTGCCGGGAGACCGGAAGACCGGTCACATGACGAGGATTTGTGTAGTCAGTGGCGGATTAAGTAGTCCATAGGCCCTCGGCTGTTACTCAAACTTGATCCCCACTTCTCCACCGCCGCCCTGCCGCACCGTAACTATTTTTAACACTACGTGTTTGTGCAAGCATGGGTGTTATGATTCCCCTTGTCACAGGGCTGTGTCCCTACATACTGACAGTATCACACTGTGCAGGGACATATCCTCCTGAGAAGGGTAATTGTCTATCAATCCTGGACTGCGCAAAGACTTTTTGTGAAATACAAGGATTTCCTATAATAAACATGTCAGAAGAGGTGACAGATTCTCTATAAATCTAGTGACTCACAGTTGACGATTTCTCAGATTCTAGTCGTTTTTTTTCCTCTTTTCTTCTCCATCTGGTCCAGAGTTCATGGAATTTGTCATCCAGATGTCCTCGGCTCACTTTTCCAATATTTCAATGCCTATAAATGAAAATAAAATTATCATGGTGCCACACACTGTGCCCCTAAATATAATAGCACAATACACTGCACCCCTGAAAATATAGTACCAAACACTGTGCCCATGAATATTATTGTGTCAAACACTGTAAAGTAATCCACCACATACACAGTGCCCCCTGTACATAGTGCCACACACAGCCCCTGTAGATATCACACATCCCCATATAGCTAGCACCACACACATCCCCCATAAAGGGCGTTACACACAGCCACCTATAGATAGCGCCACACAGCCCCACTGTAGAGAGCGTCACACACAGCCCCTTGTAGATATCACACATCCCCCCTACAGCTAGCACCACACACATCCCCACATAGAGAGCATTACACACAGCCCCCTATAGATAGTGCCAGACAGCCCCCCTGTAGAGAGCGTCACACACAGCCCCCTGTAGATAGCGCTACACACACCCCGCTATAGATAGCGCCACACTGCCCCCTGTAGATTGTGCCACACACAGCCCCCTATAGATAGTGCCACACACACAGCCCCTTCTGTAGAGAGCGCCACACAGCCCTCCCCACTTGTAAATAGTGCCACACAGCCCCCCATGAATATAGTGCCACACAGCCCCCCTTGTATATAGTCACAGAGCGCTCCCTCTTGTATATAGTCCTACACAGCACTCCCCCTTGTAAATAGGGCCACACAGCACTCCCCCTTGTAAATAGGGCCACACAGCACTCCCCCTTGCATATAGGGCCACACAGCGCTCCCCCCTTGTATATAGTGCCACAGAGCGCTCCCCTTTGTATATAGTGTCACACATCGCTCCCCCCTATGTATATAGGGCCACACAGCGCTCTCCCTCCTTGTATATAGTTTCACACAGTGCTCCTACCTTTGTACATAGGGCCACACAGCACTCTCCCATGTGTGTATGGGGCAACACAGCACTTCCCCTCCTTGTTAATAGAGCCATACAGTGCTCTTCCCTTGTATATAGTGCTACACAGCACTCCCCCCCTTTGTATATAGAGCCACACAGAGCTCCCCTCCCCCTTGTATATAGGGCCACGCAGTGCTCCCCAACCCCCTTGTATATAGGGCCACACAGCACTACCCCCCCTAAAAAAATATATATTGTACTCACCTTGCCCCGTTCGCACTACGGCCGCAGCAGCCGGACACATGCACATCCTATGGGCCGGACACATGCGCAGATCGGCAAGATGCAGTACGTCATCACACTGGTCTGCGCAGGGAGTCTTCCCAGCGCCTTATAGGCTGCAGAACTAACGTGGCCTGAAGCTTATAATATTAATTTGTATTTGAGTTCTGAGGACTCAGATACAAGTGAATGTGGTTGTCACTAGCACCGGGGCCCATGCGGTTCGGTCATCCATCCGACACGAACCGCCCTAATGATGATCTGCCACTGCGTGTCGTCATGAAGGAAGACTGCAACTAGACTTCTGGTCCCCCGCCAGCGCTGTAAAAATCTATTAAAATCTCGTAATCAGCTAGACTGGGGGGGAGGGGGGTGGAATATATATTAGCGAGTGTACTCACATACTGCAGTGAGTATACTGATAAAACATTTAGATCCCCACATAACCCCTTTAACAATCTCAGGTCTGATCCAAGTCCGAGATGTGTAACCCTAAATCTCTCCCTGCCTCCGAGAAAAAGGAGACGTGTTACTCTTTTTGCAAATACTTTTTTTCTTTCTATTAATTTATTTTTTAATGAAAGCTTAAAATTTATGTGATTTATGTTCAATTTTAAGCCTGAGTTAAAGCTAAGAATAATGCCTTATTCAGACGAACGTGGGTAAACTTGGATGTGAAAAAAAGTCATTTTCACGTTCACGTTGCCCCCGTGCGGCTCCCGTTTTCACAGATCCCCATAGATTGTGTCTATGGAGAGATCCGTGAAAACGGAACAAAATAGGCCATTTTCTATTTTTCAACGGACCCTTCACACAATCCATTGAAACAACAACTTGGGAACGGCCCTATTGAAATAGATACGTCCGTGTGACGGCCGTTGTATTAACGGCCGTCACACAGACATACTCAACGTTCATCTGAATATGCCCTAAGATTGAGTGAGTGGAAATGGATTAACCCCTTATTGTCACACTCACGTCACATGTTGTAAACATATGCTAACTCAATGGACACTATGATTCAAATTACATTTAAAGACATTTATTGTAAGGGGAAGGGGCAGTTTGTAAGGCTGCTCCTATTAGCTGGGGAGGTACGTCAAGAGACAATCATACTTTAATTTGATCAATACCTATACTGATCTAGACCATAGACAAACGTCTCAATAAACGTCCGCACATATCAAAACATAGAAAATCAATACCTATAAGTATATGTGTTCACATATCAATATCCCCAAAAAATTATAATACAGAGTACAAAATGTGTACCATGCAATATTAAAATAATTTATTAGAATTATCATAAAAACAAGTTGGTCATCAAGATCTAAAATAGACATACAATTAAAATACAATAGTGTGGTGGTAAGTAGGGACTACAGAAATAACATACAATTGTCATGCAAACAGAATAAGACGTAATACAGCAAAAGTAAACTACACGGAAAACAGATTGCATGTACATATAGTCAATGATGAAGCAAGAGTACCATTTCATAAACACTAGGTAATAACCAACATAAAGGCCCTAGACCAAGTACCAACCCGTATGCTGCATGATAAGCCCAAACAAACAGTCACCACACTAAGAGCCCCAACGCGCGTTTCGCCGTCAGCTTTTTCAAAGGGTAAAGACTGGTGAGGCGACTAGCGCAATAAATACATTGAATGATGGGAGGAGATTTGTTCAGAGATCCAATAGGAACATGCTACCTGACATCTGTGAGGGTTAAGACTAGAACAAAACAAGATCCGGACCTCAAGAGATATCTACACATGAGACCCCAATTAACAGCTAAAAGCAGCAAAACTTTGAGTGACCATTTAGTTCGGAGTCATTATAGTGCCCCCAACTCTAATGCCTATTTATATGGCTCAAAGGGACCGAATTGGGGATAATTTCCCTGTGGTGATTGCTCTATTTGTAAACTGGTGATTAAGACTGATGCATTTTCTGATTCTGAAAGCAAAAAATGCTTTAAAATCGTGCACTTTATTAACTGCATGTCCCTGTGGCCTTTCCTATGTAGGAATGACCACGAGAGAAATGAGAATAAGAGTTCAGGAACATGTGAGAGATATAAAAAATGCCAGGACAATTGATAGCAATGATTGGGACAAAATTAATAAACTCAAATCCATCCCCAGACATTTCTGTGAACATCACAATAACAGATGGCAAGATTTGCGAGTATGCGGTATTGACAAAATTATCATTGGATCTCTGGGCGGTGACACCTTTCGAATATTGGAACGTATTGAATGTAAGTGGATAACAAAATTGAAAAACAGCTCCCCACTAGGGTTCAATGAAAAAATTTCCTTTGCTTCCTTTCTTTAATACTTGGGTCCTACGGCATCATTATTTTTATTTAGTTATGTTTATATATGACGAATGGGGTGGCTTTCGTGGCGTATTAAGACCTGGGAGGTCTTTTGATTAGCTTTTATTTGAATTATTACTACACACTTGGTAGAAATTCCTGACATTTCTCTATGTTTCTTTTGGATTATAGGTTTGCAATCGTTTATGTGCCCTATTGATTGGTCGAATTGGAATACGATGACTGGACTATTGATGGACTGTATAGGGTTTTTTTTTTATTGTCCTTTAGTATTGTAGAACATATACTGATAGTATTTCCTGTTTAGGTTTTTAGCCTTCTAACAATAATGTGCCTATAATATATATGCAATTATTGAGCTATCAATACTGGATCTTCAGCTTTTTCAAGGAGTGTATATATTTTTTTGTTTTTGTTACATATTATTAATATTTTATTATTTATATTATTATTTCTTTTTATTTTTCATATATATTTTTTAATAAAAAAGCTAAATTATTTTTTCAATTCAATTTATATTTTTTATTTTTATATGGATGGAGCCATGTACCGTCAAATCCTGAGTGACAACCTCCTTCCCTCCACCAGGACATTAAAAATGGCTCGTGGCTGGGTCTTCCAGCATGACAATGACCCGAAACATACAGCCAAGGCAACAAAGAAGTGCCTCAAAAAGAAGCACATTAATGTCATGGAGTGGCATAGCCAGTCTCCAGACCTTAATTCCATCGAAAATTTATGGAGGGAGCTGAAGATCCGAGTTGCCAAGCGACAGCCTCGAAATCGTAATGATTTACAGATGATCTGCAAAGAGGAGTGGGCCAAAATTCCATCTAACATGTGTGCAAACCTCATCATCAACTACAAAAAACGTCTGACTGCTGTGCTTGCCAACAAGAGTTTTGCCACCAAGTATTAAAGGGAATGTGTTGCCAGCAAAACATGATTTTTTTTTTTTTAGTTAAACAATTAGTGTATAGGTGATTAAACATTGTTCTAATTATTTATTTTTTTTCACGAGTCAGGAAATATTATAAATTGGATTCAATTGGATTCTAATTTATAATATTTCCCATTGCTGGTCACCAGATGGAGCCATTCCCAAAATTGCAGCATTGCATGTGGTAAAGCAACCACAATGCTTTATGCTGCAAAATTGGGTAAAAAGCCCTCGCTCTAGTGAGCTCTCAGCATCCCCCCCTCCTTTATCCTGGCTAGTGCCGGGAGAAACGAGGGGTTTGAACGGTCTAACCTCCTACACTGTGTGTCGCCATTTTTTGAGCTAACACACAGTGTAGAAGGTTTACATACAGTAGTAAACACGCACTGAACACAAACATACATAGAAATCCCTTACCTGCTCCAGTCGCCGCCGCTCCCTCCGGTCCATCCGCTCCGTCTGCTGCCGCTGCTCCATGTGCACAAGTCCGGAAGCCGCGACCGGAAGTAGTAATCTTACTGTCCGGCCGCGACTTCCGGTCCACAGGAAAATGGCGCCGGACGGCGCGCATTTCAAATTGAACTGTGTGGGAGCGGCGCATGCGGCGTTCACACAGACGGCGTACACCATAGAGACTGCGAACGGGCCCCGTTCGCAGTCCCTATGGGACTGTGGCTGCCGTATTCCATGTCTGTATGTGTCGTTAATCGACACATACAGAAATGGAAAAAAAAATGGCAGCCCCCATAGGGAAGAAAAAGTGTAAAAATAAGAAAAAGTAAAACACAAACACACAAATGAATCCAAACGTTTTTAATAAAGCACTAACATCTTTAACATATAAAAAAAAAAATTGTGGTAACACTGTTCCTTTAAGTCTTGTTTGCCAAAGGGATCAAAAACTTATTTCTCTGTGCACAATGCAAATAAATATTTATAATTTTGACAATGTGATTTTCAGTTTTTTTTTAAAAATATAATCTATCTCTCACTGGAAAAATTAACCTAGCCTAAAAATTCTAGACTGTTCATGTCTTTGACAGTGGGCAAACTTACAAAATCAGCAGGGGATCAAATACTTA
Source organism: Rhinoderma darwinii (assembly GCF_050947455.1). Lineage (NCBI taxonomy): Eukaryota > Metazoa > Chordata > Amphibia > Anura > Rhinodermatidae > Rhinoderma > Rhinoderma darwinii. Next base: position 359,886,924 of record NC_134688.1, read on the forward strand.
TTCCCTTCACTGTATATATATATATATATATACATATATATATATATATATATATATATATATATATATATATATATATATATATATATATATATATATATATATATGTATATAAATATCTACAACATTACAATAAAGGTTTTCTAACACATTGTATTCAATGTTATTTATTGACATTTTATTGGTCATTAGCAAATATGCACATTGTCAGGCCCCATGCACACGACCGTGCCCGCAATCACGGCCCGCGATTGCGGGCACGGCCGGCCGCTGACTGACAGCTGCATTTTCGGGCCGTGCTCCCATACAAAGTATGGGAGCACGGCCCGCAAAATGCGAAAGAACGGACATGTTCCATAATTCCCGGAACATTTCCACGGCACGGACACCCTTTCGTAGTGCTACGGAAAGGTGTCAGTGTTCAATGAAAGTGAATGGCTCCGTTTTTTGAACGGAGGTTTTTTACGGTCGTGTGCATGGGGCCTCATTGTATTAACTCCTTAACGCCGAAGGACGGATATATCCGTCCTCGGCAGCTGCTAGTTCGCGCAGGAGGACGGATATATCCGTCCTGTGATGGCGCGGGTACTGAGACTGTACCCACGCGATCAGCGGCAGGAGCACGGCTGTTATACACAGCCTGGCTCCTGCTGCAACTGCCGGAATCGAAGCGCGCGCCGATTCCGGCAGTTTAACCCATTAAATGCCGCTGTCAATAGTGACAGCGGCATTTAATGTGTTTGACAGAGGGGGGAGCTCCCTCTGTCACCCGATCGGCGCCCCCGCAAACAAATCGCGGGTCGCCGTCGGGTTTCCATGACAGCCGGGGGTCTAACAAAGACCCCCAGGTCTGCCTTCAGCATCTGCCTGTTAGGCGATGCCGGAGGCATGACCTAACAGGTTGCCTGTCAGTTTTACACTGACAGGCAATAATGCTTCGGTATACTAAGTATACCAAAGCATTATATATGCGATCAGCACATCGCATAGTGAAGTCCCCTGGTGGGACTAAAAAAAAAAAATGTAAAACAGTTAAATAAAGTTTGTGAAAAAAATAATAATAATTACAGTCAAAGTCAAATAAAACTACTTTTTTGGCCCAAAAAGTGGTTTTATTTAGTAAAACGGTCAAAACAAATTACACATACACATATATGGTATCCCCGCGTTCGTAACAACTTGACCAATAAAATGAACATATTAATTAAACCGCCGGATGAACGGCGTCCAAAGAAAACGCAAAAAACAACGTCAAAATTCTCTCTTTTCTCCCATTCCCCCCATAAAAAAATAAAATAAAAGTTAATCTATAAGTCCTATGTACCCCAAAATAGTACTAATAAAAACTACACATTGTCCCGCAAAAATCAAGCCCATGTACGGCCACATCGACGGAAAAATAAAAACGTTACGCCTCTTGGAACGCGGCGCTGCAAAAACAAGTAATTTTTTTCTAAAAGGGTTTTTATTGTGCAAATGTAGAAAAAACATATAAAACCTTTACATATTTGGTATCCCTGTAATCGTGCCGACCCGTAGAATAAAGTTAACATGTTATTTACGCTGCATAGTAAACGGCGTAAATTTATAACGTGAAAATTAATGCTGGAATAGCTGCTTATTTTCAATTCTCTCCTAAAATAAAGTTAATAAAAGTTAATCAATATGTTATAAGCATCTAAAAATGGTACAATTACAAAATACAACTCGTCCCGCAAAAAACAAGCCCTTATACGGCTATGTCGACGGAATAAAAAAAGAGTTACGACTCTTGGAATGCGACCGTGAAAAAACAAAAACTAATCCTTGGTCATTAACGTGCAAAATGGCCCGGTCATTAAGGGGTTAAGAAGATATATATTCATTGTTGGTATAGTGATCTTTTATTTACACTCCTGAAAATGTATCTAACTTTTTTTTTTACACATTTTATTAGTTCCCCTAGAGGACTTGAACCAGCAATCATTAGATCGCTGGTATAATACACTGCAATACATGGATGAGTTACGGAAACAGCGTAACTCGCTGAGCTATGCTGTTTCCGTAACTCCCATAGTAGTGAATGGCAGTTACAGAAGCAGCTTAGCAGGCTACACTTTTTCTGCAACTACTATTCAATTCTATAGGAGTTACGGAAACTGCGTAGTTCAGCGAGTTACACTGTTTCTGTAGCTCAACCGTGTAAGCAGGAAGTGGGCGGAAGACAGCTGAGCCGGGTAAGATAGAACGGGGCTTAGGGGGCCCCATTCCAGAGATAGATGCGGGTCCCAGAGGTGGCCGCGGCATTTAACTAGTTAAACGGCCAGGAACAGCGGCACATCACGGGTCGGGAAGGGGTTACGTAAGGAGCGAGACTGCCGGGTCCCCTGACTGCCGACTATAAGACGCAGGGATTTTTTAGCAAAATTTATTCTTGCTAAAAACTACGTCTTATAGTCCGAAAAATACGGTATATTTATTGTGTTGTTCCTTTTGAGAAAAGAGATTATTGATGTTCAGTGCATTATGCACGTATTCACCTTCCTGGCACTTTTGCCATCTTCCAATATGGCCACCTGGTGTCCGTGTTCGGCGCACGTGCTGCCTCGCGCTCTTCCTCCAGCGTGTTCTGATGATGTGGGTGCGCATGTGCACTCCGCATCTTCCGGATATCCGGATGGGGAGGTCGGGGCGGCAGTGTCCGCCATTCACGGACCTCATTTAGTTCATTTGCGGGTGTGTATGTTGTGACACCTGTTTTGTTCTAGTCTTAACCCTCAGAGATATCAGGTAGTATGTTCCTATTAAATCTCTGATCAAATCTCCTCCCATCATTCAATGTATTTATTGTGCTAGTCGCCTCACCAGTCATTACCCCTTGAAAAAGCTGACGGTGAAACGCGCGTTGGGGCTCTTAGTGTGGTGACTGTTTGTTTGGGCTTATCATGCAGCATACGGGTTGGTACTTGGTCTAGGGCCTTTATATTGGTTATTACCTTGTATTTATGAAATTGTACTCTTGCTTCATAATTGACTATATGTACATGCAATCTGTTTTTCCGTGTAGTTTACTTTTGCTGTATTACGTCTTATTCTGTTTGCATGACAATTGTATGTTATTTCTGTAGTCCCTACTTACCACCACACTATTGTATTTTAATTGTATGTCTATTTTAGATCTTGATGGCCAACTTGTTTTTATGATAATTCTAATAAAGTATTTGAATTTTGCATGGTACACATTTTGTACTCTGTATTATAATTTTTTGGGGATATTGATATGTCCACACATATACTTATAGGTATTGATACTTTAATTTTATGTGGTAGTAGTGGTAGTAGCAATGGTAGCTAAGCCCCACACGATCTTGAAAGCCCCGTGAAAGAAGTAATTTGGTTTGTTAAAAATGTATATTAAGGGTCCATCACTTTTATCTATATCACTGGTCTCTTGTGTTTCTGATGTTAGGGAGGGCAGCTCACTGGGGACCCTCCTTTATATGCCGTTCTCTTGGAACCGTTGCATCCATGCATTTTATTGGAACGGTCAGTCATTTGAATGGCTGGCTTGTAATGCTACTTTTCCCCTGCAGTGGCTGCTGTAGTGGAAATGTAGAGTTAGCCGCAGCTTCCCCCATTGATAACAGAAACTGATCACTGTCTTCTTTTTAAGATTACCGTAAAAAAACAAAAAGTATAAAAACTAAAAGTATGTTGCAAATTTAATTTACCGTTATACCTTAGATGTTTGCTTGATATCACTCTATTAAAGTTTCCTATTAAAATGTATAATATTTTTTCCTGTAATTTACCTTGTACAAACACTTGATATGCACAGGTGACTCCGGTGAATTTTAGGAGTACAACTTTGACAATGACACTTTTTTTCTGCCTTTGGTTTGCAGCTTCACATCTATACTTTTCATTCTGTACAAGTGATTCACATTTTATCTCCAGCGTTTTGCTACGTGACACAGTCTGATTGTTCCCATTGTACCATGTATACTGCAACTGAAATCCTTTGCTAGATTTACAAGTTATTACCACTGGTAGTCCTAAGCAGGAGTCTTCAGGACTGTTTATAAAGGTGACGACAGGCAAGGAAATTGGTTCTAAATCACAAGAAAACAATGTTAGCTTTATGAACACATAAATATATATTTGCTTTATATCGATGGATTGGTCTATACAGAGTGTGCACTATTATAAATATGGGGTTGAATGTGATTTTCTATAAAGGTTAGGTAGATTGCTGTTTTGGCTGTGGTAGCTGTCTTGTATGTTGAACAGTTAGCTTCTAATTTGCGGTAAAGCAATTGTGCCAGGATTTCTTGTTGGTGATTTAATTCTGTGTGACAGATTAAGTGAGTATGGCTGAATTAGAAGTTTGTTTAGTTTAGAAAACAAATCTGTAAAAAGAGAATTGCGTTTCGACAACTACAGTGGTTAAAACCATTAAGAAAGTTACTAATCTGATAGAATTTCCCCCCCACAAGGCATTCCAGCCAACCTTACGAAATAAAAACCCTGCTAAGGCCAGATTCACACAGGTTTTTCACACACACAGCGTTTTTCATGGCTTTTATGTTTTGTTTTTTTAAGAGCTAAATTGCTTAAGCCAGATGTCATTTGAATTTCTACAGTAAAATATCAAACTGTCTACATACACAGAGTTTTGGTTTTGCAGTGTTTTAGGGGTCAGTAGCGTTTTTATTAAAAAGAAGCATGCTCAAGGTATGGATTTTTTTCAGTTGTTTTTCTTCATAGGCTTCTCTTTAGAACATGCAAGTCTTCTACCACACCAAAGAAAGCCCCAAAAAATACAATAAAAAATTCCACCAAAACGCTGCTAAACGCTGTGTATGAAATAGGCCATGAGATCTGTGTCTAAATGAAAGGAAACTGGTGTCAGGAGTATCCCTCCTCCACTGCTCTGTCTGCAACAGAAAACCAGACATACTAGGACCTGCCCCATTAGTGAAGCCCTGCCCTGCACATCAGCCCACTCTTAGCTAAAAATGGAGGGGAACATGAGGAAATTAACATGTGGCAAGTTTTTCTTCTATTTACTTTTATCATTCAATTATAATTTTTTTTCTTCCTTTAAAATAACTAATAGGATATTGTAGATACGAATAGTCTGAAATGACCATTTTGGCTAATGGTTCTATAAAAATTGTATGCAAAAAGGTATCTACTCAAAAGGTTATTGGAGGTCTTATTGTATTTTTTTTCAGCTGTATTAACATTTGAAATGATCAGTGTATGACACTAGGCTGTTAATGACTAAAAGCTATTTTGCGTATGCAAATTAAGTTTTTTCCCCAAAAACTTTGTAAAAAGGTGAGCCCCTGATTGGACAGTCTAGGCCTACATGTTAATAGGGTAGACATTCGTACAATCTAATGTACAACTGGTCAGCTGCAAGATAATCAATTTCTATTAAATATATAAGGATAGCTATAATGAGGTGATGCATATCTTAATATACCTTGCAGTTCTAGCTAGGCCTAGACGTAAACTCTGGGACACTCCTCTTCATAGCTATTAGTGTAACGGCTGCCACCACCACCTGCCGTCGTATACTTTCTGGTTCCCAGTGACTTCTTGCTCCTAGCTGGCACCGTGTCTCCCACATCACCGACGCTTACCTTCTAGCCTGGGCTCTGTGCCGAATTACACCCATCTTTCCATATTGCTCCAGTGCATTAGCAATTAGGTTCTACACTAGCTCGCTAGCTGTACCCTGCATTGTTGTATATTTAGATTACCTGTTACTGACCTCTTGCCTGACCATTTCTGACTGCCGCCTGCCCTGAGCTCTTGCCTGTTAACCATGCCGGCCATCTACCGCCTGCCCTGACCTCTGGCTCTGTTAACTGCGAGATAACTACTGCCGTCTGCCCTGGACTACGGTACCATACTCCGCATTTTGTCCGCTGTTATTGTATCTCGTCTACTTATGTTAACTGTTGCTAAGGTAGCGACCTAGTGATACTAGCAGCCAAGTCCACGTCTCCGTATGGATGTTAAAGGGTGAATACCTAGTGATTCCTTAGACTGTGTTCCCTAGTTTAGCCCACGACAAATCTCTTAGCAAAAGAGTTAATCCACACCATCCTCTGTAGGCCCTGTTACAGTTCCTAATTCTATGGGGCCCTGTCACAATTAGGGCCTTGAACAGCTAAGACACCATTCTTCCAAATATCCAGAAGTGAATAGAAGCATCACAGAGCTAGTGGGATGCAAACAACCCCCTATGGGGATAATATATGCTTAGTTCTACGTTTACCTTTGTTCTTCAGTCCTTGTTCTATGTAGAAGAACAAGTTTTGTTTTCTTTGAAAATTGGTAGTAACAGTTTATGAAATAATAAAGCAATAAAAGTTAATAGGCTAGAATACTGTATAAAGTTGATTAGGGCAAATCCATTTTTACATTCATATATAAACACAAACTGCAAAAAAAAAAGTATAAAAAAATGATTACATTAAATATTCTCCTAAATTACATATTTCCCAGAACAAAATTTTATTTGGCAGAATTTTAGTAATGTTATACTTTACTGACTTTTTTTTCATTTCAAAATTAGTTTTACATATGAGCTTCCTTCTTTTAGGTTTTGATATCTTACCGCAAATCTGTGGATCATCATCCAGTCAACATTTTGATATATTTTGCATGCTATAGATGTTTTAGTTGACTTTGAAGCTATTTAATTTATTTTATTAACAGGAGAAGAGCATCTTAAAAAGTATCTTAAAAAGCTATTTGTAATATTAATAGTAGACGTGCACCAAAAACACTAAAAGGAGATGGCATCAGTCACAAGTTTCAATCTTAGTATAAATCACTATATTACGCACCCCAAAAAACACATATAACTCTATATCTGCATGAATAAACACGTGTATGGGGTGTAACTATATGCCTCTGGTGCAGTCGTTTAAACACGTGTATGGGGTGTAACTATATGCCTCTGGTGCAGTCGTTTAAACACGTGTATGGGGTGTAACTATATGCCTCTGGTGCAGTCGTTCGTTCCGTGGTCCATATGGGGTTAACTGTGCTTCTTCTGTGGTATAGGAGGATTATTTGGTCCAGGAATCTTCAAAACACATCTCAGGATGATTTGAGTATAAACGCCACTACAGTTTAACAGTATGACAGTATGGGAGACGCTTCGGCCGGTAGTGAACTCCACTGGACTGCAAGTACTCACCATGTGTGACATCACACAAAAACTACCCAAGAACATTATCACAGCTATGAACGGCAGCCTACAAATTTAATTACTACAAAGCACTAGCTCTGTAATAGAGGAGGATCATAGCATGATTTTTTTCCCCTCCATGAAAAACAAATATTTGTGTGCCTCTATCTACTCCTTGACCTAGATGGGACCTCTGGTACATCCCACTTCATAGTTAGTGGCCTTTGAACAGCTATGACACTACTCCTCTAGATATCCAGATGAAACATGTCTTCTTTATGAAGGCTGTCCCTAATCCTCACAGTCTTTAACGCAATCAGGTCTTTTAACCCCTCAAGGATGCCCCTATTATTATTTAAAGACACATCGATTTTTCATTTTTTAATCACTGCGTTCCGACAGCCATAATCAGTGGCATACTGACCATAGCAGAAGACCACATCACAGCTATAGGACCCGTGGTAAGAGACAGACGCGGCTCTGAACTTCTCAGAGCTTGGTACTTAAAGATTTTTACCGTTTCCATCGAGTTCAATGGTAGCTGTATAAATTCAAATGCACTGAGCTTTCCCTAGGGGTGGCGGCAGACACCCTATTTTATCATGTACCTATTTTATCATGTACCGTGTGAAAGCCTGAGCACCATTTAAAAAACACGTGTTATACTTTTTACAACATATGAGTCGAGTAAAGTTGACTTGGCTTCGGAGTGGTGCAGAGCGCAACTTGTTTATTGAAAAAGTCAAATCTAATAGTTTTACCTCTACTAAAAGCTAGAACTCTGATTGACAGTGATATATCAACCTCACATAGTGGAGGATGTTTTTCTGACCCCTCCTAAAATAAGGGCCAAGTGCTCCCCACATCTTGTCACTGCATCCGCTATTATGTTACATTTATGGCTACTGAACATGGCAGTCAATAACTGGCCGCAACATGCTGACCATTTTTTAAAATTTAATTGTTAACTGGTTCACAACCGCCCGCAGTATTTATATGGCCGGCGGACGAGGTTGTCACGAAGGGTCTTTTTGACAAAGAAGAACCCAGCTCCTGCCGGGAGGAAGACTTTCGTATGAAGTCCCTCTCCAAGTTCTCTTTCACATAGGCGAACTAAAACAGAGAAAAAGAGACACGGCGCCACATAGTGCAGCTTAACATAGTGATATGAGAGAGCAAGAAACCAAACTCGTGCTCACCTTGTAAGTGTAAGTACTGGCAGGTACAACACTTTAGATGTGGAGGTACAGTGTATAACAAGAAAAGCTGCTGTCCGGTCCCATACGCAACGACCAAAAGGAGTTGCCAATAATGAATAGGTAGGAAAAAAGGGACCACAATGGCGCTGCCAGTAATATGAACAAAAGTTCAAGTTTAATAAAAGATTAAATTGATATATAAGCGCTACGCGTTTCAACGCTGGACTGGCGTCTAGATCAGGCGAATAAAATACAAACAATAGGCAGCGTTAATACGATAAAGACGCCAGTCTGGCATTGAAACGCGTAGCGCTTATATATCAATTTAATCTTTTATTAAACATGAACTTTTGTTCATATTACTAGCAGCGCCATTCTTGTCCCTTTTTTCCAATTTTTTCCTACCTTTTCACATAGGCGGACATGGACATAGTCTCTGGCAAGGAGAGAGGATATACCCTACCACGGGGAAGGGATGCACCAGGAATCAGTTCGATAGGGCAGTCATACGCCCGATATGGAGGCAATGTCTCCGCCTCCCTCTTGCTAAAGACGTCCGAATATGCAGCATAATGACTGGGCAATCCTGCCAATGACCCAGGCAGCGAAGGCTGAGCCTAACGAATCTGCACCAGGCAACGGCCTTGACACTCAGGGCCCCACTGGAGAACCTCTCCAGAATTCCAGTCCAGGACTGGGGCATGCAATCGGAGCCAAGGCAGGCCCAGCAACACAGGGTTAACAGCTTTGGATAGCACATAGAAAGGCAGAAGTTCGGAGTGAAGCACTCCCACTTGGAGCCTCAGCGGCTTGGTCACAGCTATAACTGGGTCTGGCAGAGGTAGTCCATTTACTGAAGTAACTGTCAAGGGTTCTCTAGAAGGGTGGTGGGTAATTGCAGAAGGTCCACCAGGTCTCTATGGATGAAATTAGCAGTGGATCCAGAGTCCAGATACGCAGAGACCTGATGCGGTCTCTCACCGGACACTATGGTCACAGGTATGGACAATTTAGACGGAAGTCCATTCTTACCCAAGGTTATTACTCCTAGCAACGCTAGGTTTTGGGATCTTTGGGGACACAGGTGCACAAGATGGCCACCGAGGCCGCAATAAAGACAAAGTCTAGACGTGCGTCTGCGTTGTCTCTCCTGGGTGGATAAACTATACTGGTCCATTATCACAGACTCATTAGGAGGATCAACATCTGAGGACAGCAGGGGTTGCTGCAAAGTAGGAGCCAGACTGGGAAGGACTTCCTCCCGTCGTACCCCTTGGAGGCGTTCTCAGATCCGTATATCAATCCGGGCGGACAGACCGATGAGGTCATCCAGGGTAGACGGCAGATCCCGAGTGGCAAGTTCGTCCTTAATTTTAGGAGCCAGTCCATGCCAGAATGCAGTCACCAGAGCCTCATTGTTCCATAACAGCTCTCCCGCCAGGGTGCAGAAGTGGATGGCGTACTCACTCACGGAGGTGTCTCCTTAGCGTAGGTTAATCAAAGAGGCCGCTGCAGATGAGACCCGTCCAGGCTCCTCAAACACCATGCGAAAAGTCCGGAGGAAGGCTTGGAAGTCACGGGTCTCTGGTACTTGTCTCTCCCAGATAGGGTTCGCCCATGCAAGAGCCTTGCCAGTGAGAAGAGCGATGATGAAAGCGACCCTTGCACCATCAGATGAAAATGTCCTATTATACAGGCTGAAGTGGATCTGGCACTGATTCAGAAATCCACGACAGGTACTTGCTTCTCCATCATAGCGGTCAGGAAGTGGCAAAGAAACACGCGGGTCAATACTGCCAAGAGGTGTAGTCTGAGGATCAAAACTGCCAGGAGGTGTAGTAGGAGGAACAGCAGCTTGTGCCGACGTGTAAAAATGTTCAACGCCTGGAGGAGTTGGTCCTGTCGAGACCGGAGGTCAAGCATATCCGCTCGCATCTCTTGAGACGTCGTCATAGTCTTGAATTGACGAGCGGGGTCCATGGCCTGAGTGTACTGTCACTAAGGGTCTGTGGACCCACTGGGCTGTGGGAGCTCGGACAGCTGTAAGGCAGACTCGGCTGGGACTAGGCAGCAGGTAGACGTCAGGCGAGGTGAAGCAGGTCAGACGTGGGATACAGCACGACACGACTTTGACACAGCACAGTGCTCAACCAGGATGGTATGGAATGCAAGGAACAGGAACAGGCACTGGAACAGGTACAGGAACAGGAAACAGGAACACACTAGGAGGCCATCACATAGACAAACTTAGCAAACATCAACAACGCTCAGGCATAAAAGCAGGGGGCTGGACCCCTCTTATAGTCCAGGGTACTCACGGGTCAACGTTCATCAAAAGTCCGGTGCGCGCGCTGCCCCTTTAAGAGTGGGCACGAGCGTGCGCGCGTACCCTACGGGATCCGGCTGAGGTGAGTGGAAGTGAGCGCTGGCGTCTCCTGAGGAGGAGGCTGAGGCCAGCGCTTGCCGACTTTACAGAGGTCCTTAAAACCTGTGCCGTAGATCTACTATGAATTTTAGCTGGCTGCCCAAGCGATCAGGCCGAGAACTGCCAGTGACCCTGCTGGGTAGACTGCAGGGGACCCTGAAGCGAAGATAGAAGCAGCTTTCACTGCTTCTATCTTCTCAGATCGCTTGTACACAGCGCTCATAGATATTGGTCCCTGTGATCATGTGACTGTTCACATGATCACCGGGTTCCGTTAGTGGAAGGCTGCTGCTGTGTCAAACTAAACCCAGCACAGCCCTATTAGTGACAATAGTCCCTATAACAGGGCTGATTTATAAAAACTAAATTATAAATACACATAAAATACCAACCCCCATAAAACTTTACCCACGATAATTTTTGTCAAAATGCTAGTCCTAACCCAATTACCCTAAAATAGACATAATATATCAAAATTTACGGTATACAATGACAATCACAAATAAAAGGTTTACTTTAGGGTAATACGATATTATTACCAGAAAAAATTAGCTGAAAAGTAAAAAAAAGCATATATTTTTACTATTCTTTTCAAACTATAAGCTGAAAAATTCTAAAATAACAAAAAGGATGTGTATAAAAAACATTTTTAAAAGCCCCTGCAATTGTCTATGAAAAAAACATTGCAAAAATCATGTCACTAGCCCAACAAATAAAAAAGTTATAGCCGTTCAACTAACGTGTGCTCAAAATGACTAAACAGGTCTGGTCCTGAAGGCTCAAAATCCTGAATCGGTCAAAGTATTTTTGGTCACCTAGTTTTTTACAGAAATAGATATAACTGAGAAATATTAACAGGCCATTTTTAATTTAGGGGACAAATGCTCTTTTAGGTTAGGCTTCCAAACATGTATGTAACGTCCAATGTGGTTGTGGATCCACTGGGCTACTCCACTGTAACGGAATAGCTGCTGGCCAGACAGGTGAAATACAGTCACTGCTAGATGGTACCGTCATGGTAGCTGGATAGTCAGATTGCAGGTAGTGAATACTGGTGCCGGATTGCTGGAAGCATGCTAGTGCCCAATTAATGGAAGCCGGCTGGTGGACTGGTCACGGACACAGAACTCAGGATACAGAACTTGCCACGAACACAGGACTCAGGATACAGGACTGGTCACGGACACAAGACTCAGTATTTAGGACTAGTCACGGACACAGGGTTCAGGATACAGAACCTTTGGGGGCTAACACTAGGTTAGTAACAACATTGCTCAGGCACTGGGGAAAGTGGCAGGGTCACTTATAAGGGCCAGGGTGTGCAGGGATAGCTAGGGACATTTTTACTGGTGCATGCGCTGGCCCTTTAAGGACTAGCACTAGCGCACGCACGTACCCTACCGGCATAGTCCGGGAGGGGCAGCAGAGCACACAAGCGTCCCTGGGCAGGGAGATGTCAGAGTGGGATACGCAGTCCTGCGGTCACGGCTGCCGGTAAGAGGGGCATGCCGGCGGTCATCGGCCGCGGGCATAACAGTAGCCTTGGATTTTTAGAGGGTTCCTTTCAAGTTTCTTTCCTATAGAGAAACATTTAAATAGCCCTGCAACTCACAGTAATGTCTCAATTTTACCAAAAACCGCTGGCAAATTTATGTTGCATTGTAGCCCTAGCCTAATACATGAATGATTTTCTCACAATATAAACAGTGTGAGGGAGGGTACATCTCATGATGCCTGATATAAAATTGAAATGGCTTATAACATAAAGTAAGGGTAAAATAAAAAGACTGCTATATAATATTCAGATTACATTTAGTTTTGCTTTAACCCCTTAAGGACGCAGCCTAGTTTGGGCCTTAAGGCTCAGAGCCCATTTTTCAAATCTGACATATTTCACTTTATGTGGTAATAACGTCGGAATGCTTAAACCTATCCAAGCGATTCCGAGATTGTTTTCTCGTGACACTTTGGGCTTCATGTTCGTGGTAAAATTTGGTCGATATATTCAGTCTTTATTTGAGAAAAATTGCAAAATTTAGAGAAAATTTAGAAAAAATAGCATTTTTCAGAATTTAAATGCATCTGCTTGAAAAACAGACGGTTATACCACCCAAAATAGTTACTAGTTCACATTTCCCATATGTCTACTTTAGATTGGCATCGTTTTTTGAACATTATTTTATTTTTCTTGGACGTTACAAGGCTTAGAACATAAACAGCAATTTCTCATATTTTTAAGAAAATTTCAAAAGCCTTTTTTTTAAGGTACCTGTTCAGTTCTGAAGAGGCTTTGAGGGGCCTATTTATTAGAAACCCCCATAAAACACCCCATTTTAAAAACTAGACCCCTCAAAGTATTCAAAACAGCATTTAGAAAGTTTTTTAACCCTTCAGGCATTTCACAGGAATTAAAGCAAAGTGGAGGTGAAATTTGCAAATTTCATTTTTCTTTCTGAATTTCAATTTTATTCTATTTTTTTTCTGTAACAAAGAAGGTTTTACCAGAGAAACACAACTAAATATGTATTGTCCAGATTCTTCAGTTTTTAGAAATGTCCCACATGTGGCTCTAGTGCGCTCGTGGACTAAAACACAAGCCCCAGAAGCAAAGAAGCACCTAGTGCATTTTGGTGGTGCTTTTTTATTAGCATATATTTTAGGCAGCATGCCAGGTTTGGAGAGGTGTTGAGGTGCCAAAACAGTAGGAATCCCCCAAAACTGACCCCATTTTGGAAACTGCACCCCTCAAGGAATTAATTTATGGTTATTGTTACCATTTTGACCCCGTAGTTTTTTCACAGCGCGTATTTGAATTGGGCTGTGAAATTAAAAGAATGACAGTTTTTCCAATAAGATGTCATTTTTGATCAGAATTTCTTATTTTCACAGGGAACAAAATGCCCCATTTTGTTGCCCAATTTGTCCTGAGTGCGGCAATACCCCATTTGTGGTGATAAACTGCTGTTTGGGACCATGGGAGGCCTCAGAAGGAAAGGAGCGCTATGTGTTCTTAGGAGTCCAGATTTTGCTGGATTGGTTTTCGGGTGCCATGTCGCATTTGCAGAGCCTCAGAGGTATCAAAGCAATGGAAACCCACCAAAAGTGACCCCATTTTGGAAACTAAACCCCTCAAGGAATTTATTTATGGGTGTTGTGACCATTTAGACCCCACAGTTTTTTCACAGAACTTATTTGAATTGGGCTGTGAATTTAAAAAAAAAAAACTTTTTTCCAATAAGATGTAGTTTTGGCTCAAAATGTCTTATTTTCACAACGAATAAAATACTCCATTTTGTTGCCAAATTTGTTCTGAGTGCGGCAATACCCTATTTGTGGCCATAAACTGCCGTTTGGGCCCATGGGAGGTATTAGAAGGAAAGGAGCGCTATGTGTTCTTTGGAGCCCAGATTTTGCTGGATTGGTTTTCGGGTGCCATGTCGCATTTGCAGAGCCCCAAAGGTATCAAAGCAATGGAAACCCAACAGAAGTGACCCCATTTTGGAAACTACACCCCTCAAGGAATTCATTTATGGGTGTTGTGACCATTTAGACTCCACAGTTTTTTCACAGAATTTATTTGAATTGGGCTGTGAATTCAAAAAAATGTAATTTTTTCCAATAAGAGGTAGTTTTGGCTCAAAATTTCTTATTTTCACAAGGAATAAAATACCCCAATTTGTTGCCCAATTTGTCCTGAGTGCGGCAATTTCCCATTTGTGGTGATAAACTGCCGTTTGGGCCCATGGGAGGCCTCAGAAGGAAAGGAGCGCTATGTGTTCTTTGGAGCCCAGATTTTGCTGGATTGGTTTTCGGGTGCCATGTCACATTTGCAGAGCCCCAAAGGTATCAAAGCAATGGAAACCCACCAGAAGTCACCCCATTTTGGAAACTACACCCCTCAAAGAATTTATTTATGGGTGTTGTGACCATTTAGACCCCACAGTTTTTTCACAGAATTTATTTGAATTGGGCTGTGAATTTAAAAAAATTTTATTTTTTCCAATAAGAGGTAGTTTTGGCTCAAAATTTCTTATTTTCACAAGGAATAAAATACCGCATTTTGTTGCCCAATTTGTCCTGAGTGTGGCAATACCCTATTTGTGGTGATAAACTGCAGTTTGGGCCCATGGGAGGGCTCAGAAGGAAAGGACCACCATGTGGCCTACTGGGAATTTTCTGGTGCTAAGTCGTGTGTGCAGAAGCCCCTGAGGTATCAGTACAGTTGAAACCCCCGAGAAGTGACCCCGTTTTAAAAACGACACCCCTTAAGGAATTCATCTAGAGGTGTAGTGAGCATTTTGACCCCACAGGTATTGTGTAAAAGATAATGCGCAGCAGATGGTGCAGAGTGAGATTTGCAATTTTCTATATATATGCCATGTCAGTGTCCGATATATTGTGCCCAGCATGTGCCACCGGAGACATACACCCCATAAACTGTAATGTGGGCTCTCCCGGGTACGGCAATACCCTACATGTGGCTGTTATTAGCTGCCTGGGCACACGGCAGGGCTCAGAAGGAAAGGACCACCATTTGGCCTACTGGAGCTTTTCTGGTGCTAAGTCTTGTACGCAGAAGCCCCTAAGGTACCAGTACAGTTGAAACCCCCAAGAAGTGACCCTGTTTTAAAATCTACACCCCTTAAGGCATTCATCTAGAGGTGTAGTGAGCATTTTGACCCCACAGGTATTGTGTAAAAGATAATGTGCAGCAGTTGGTGCAGAGTGAAATTTGCAATTTTCTATACATATATGCCAATTCAGTGTCCGATATATTGTGCCCAGCATGCGCCACCGGAGATATACACCTCATAAACTGTAATGTTGGCTCTCCCGGGTACGGCAATACCCTACATGTGGCTGTTATCAGCTGCCTGGGCACACAGCAGGGCTCAGAGGGGAAAGATGAGGAGGGGTAAGCTGTGCGAAGTGGATCAGAGCGAGTAAAACTGGGGTAAATTAAAAATAAAGGGATGGATGATACATTTTAAAACACTCTTTCATACAGAGCTCTGGTTTTTCGGGGCACGTGTCACATTGATATATTGTGTCCTTCCTTATCCCCCTCTTATAGCAGACTCTGCACCTCTTTTGACTTTTTCCCTTCTTGCCAGTTTGGGGAACTTCTCCTAAAAAGTGTTGCCCTGGTACGATGCCTGTGGCCTCGCTTCCAGAAGTACTGTAAGGCTTCAGGACTTGATCTGAAAAGTCCACCCCTCCCATGTACCTATTGTAGTCCAGGATGCAGTCTAGTTTGGGGGTCCCTGTACTGGTACCTCGTACAGGTGCATGGGTACTGGTGTGGCATCTCCCTGGTCTTGTACTTGACACACAATATGTTGCTGCTAGATTGTGCCCTGCTCTCACCCCTTCTGAGTGTTTGCCCAAGCAGAGTCTTAGGGAGGCCTCTCAGGTTTCTTCTAGCAGTGCCGCATGCCGCAGGACTTCTGGAAGCGAGGCACTTGAAGAGTGGGTCGCTGGTATAAAAATTATCCAGGTAGAGGTGGTAACCCTGGTCCAGCAGTGGGTGCACCAAATCCCACACAATTTTTGTATTAACTCCCAGTAAGGGGGGGCATTCTGGGGGCTGAGTACTGGTGTCCTTCCCTTTATATATCCTAAATTTGTAGGTATACCCTGATGCACTCTCGCAGCTTATACATCTTCACGCCATACCTTGCCCTCTTACCCGGCAGGTACTCGCGGAATTGAAGCCTCCCTTTCAAATGTACCAGGGATTCATCAATAGAAATACACTTCTCGGGGGTGAATGTTGGGAAAACCGGGCACTGAAATGGTCTAATAGGGGTCTCCGTTTATACAAACGGTCAAAACTGGGGTCATCTCGGGGTGGGCACGGCTCATTATCAGTATAATGTAAGAAGCGAAGTATTGCCTCATTTTTATTTTATTTTTTAGGTTACAGTTCAGTTCTGAAGTTGCTTTGAGGGGCCCATATATTAGACACCCTTATCAAACACCCCATTTCAGAAACTAGACCCCTCAAAGTATTCACAACAGCATTTAAAAAGTTTATTAACCCTTTAGGTGTTTCACAGGAATTTAGAGCAAAGTAGAGGTGACATTTAATTAATTTAATTTAATTTATTAGGCACCATGTCCGGTTTGAAGAGGTCTTGTGGTGCTAAAACAGTGGAAACCCCCCAAAAATGACCCCTTTTTGGAAACTAGAGACCTTGAGGAATCCATTGTAGTTTTCTTGGGGTGCATGCGACTTTTTGATCAGTTTTTATTCTAATTTTAGGTGGCGTGGTGACTAAAAAAACAGCAATTTTACTATTGTTTTTTATTCAATTTTTTTTACAGCGTTCACCGTGCGCTATAAATGACATATTCACTTTATTCTGCGGGGCGATACGATTACGGCGATACCAGATGTTTATAGTTTTATTTTATGTCTTATGGCGTTTGCACAATAAAATACATTTTGTAAAATATAATTTATTTTTTGTGTTACCATATTCTAAGAGCTATAACTGTTTTATTTTTCCATCAGGAAAATCGTGCGAGGACTTATTTTTTGCGTAACGAACTGTAGTTTCGATCAGTACCATTTTTAGGTACATGCGACTTTTTGATCTCTTTTTATTCAATTTTTTGGGAGGTGAAGTGACCTAACAATTGTGATTGTGGTACGGTTTATTATTATTTTCTCTTACGGCGTTCACTGCGCGGGATAAATAACGACATCATTTTGTAGTTCAGGCCGTTACGGACGCGGCGATACCAATTATGTATAGTTTATTTGTTTATTTATATATTTTTATTAATAATAAAGAACTGATAAGGGAAAAAGGGGGACTTTTACTTTTATTACTTTTAAATCTTTTATTTTCTTATTTTTACACAACTTTTTTTTACTTTTTCACACTTTTTTTACTTTGTCCCACTAGGGGACATGAGGGCAGGAGGCTCTGATCGCTATTCTAATACACTGCACTACATACGTAGTGCAGTGTATTCGAGCTGTCAGCTGTTCGCTGACAGCAAGCATAGTGGGTCCTGATTTTGTCGGGACCCACTAGGCTTCCGTCGATGGCGTAGCCAGAGTCCATTGTTAGGATTCTGGTTGCCATAGTAGCCATCACGGCCCGCTATCGTGTAGCAGGCCGGCGATGGCAGCTTAACCCCTAAGAAGCCGCGATCGCTATTGAACGCGGCTTCTAAGGGGTTAATCGGCGGGGACCACCGCGATCGGTCCCTGCACACTAAGCTGTGATAGCCTGCTGTCAGAAACAGCAGTTATCACAGCTCAAGCACGCGCCGGGTTTAAATGGCGCCGTGTTTACTCAGGTCAGTAATAGTACTGACCTGAGCGCGAACGTTCTACTTAGCAGGACGTACTATTACTGACCTGAGCGCGAATGGGTTAAATTAGCATGTGCATTTATTTATTATATGAGATTTGTCGCTTTTGCCATACAGGTATGTTTTCATTAAAGGAAATATTAAAATCCATAACAAATAACATGTCAGAGAGCCACAGATAGGCTATGTTCATCTGAAGTGGATTTGCTGCATTTGTGGACAGAATATCAGAGTTTAACAAATCTCAACAACATGCCGCAGAAATTTTCCATGCAGAAATTGACATGCGGAACAGATTTTTAAATCAGCAGCATGTTAATTTGTGGTGTGGAAATCTGCTAGTCCACATACTGTAGTTTAAAATAAAAAAAACCTGGCCTAGCGATGACGTGTTGTACTGACACGTAATATGTGATGACATGTCAAGTGTTTTCATGGGTGCGCCAGGGGAGGTGACTATAGTGTTGTGTTTTTTTTTTAATCCTCTTTGCTATTTTCTGCAGGGCACTCTGATGAAATTTTCCACAGCAAATCTGCTATGTTTGAACTTAGCCTTAAAGCGTTGTACAGGATTAAAGGTGTACTTTTATTAAACAGTGGCGCGGGAGTGGTGCTGTGTCCCGAAAAAAACCATTCCCCTTTTTTGTAATCCTGGACAACCCCTTTAGTTAAATTACTTACTGTGTAATTATTTTATATTTTATAAAATATTCTACTGTTAAAGACACACTTACAGAAAGACTTACCATCAGTGATTCGGAGATTTATCAATATCATAGTATTTCCATGTTGTTTTTTAATTCCACACCAATAGGTTCCTCCATCTTCTAATACAAGATTTCTCATAGTTATAACTAGTTGTCCATATCTGTTATCTCGAATGTTCATTCTTTTGTCTTGACAGTTTTGTACAGACCATTTGCTCTCACATAGAATTTCACAGTTATACTTCCATTCCCCACGGCACCAAAATTTATCATAGAGTGCAAATCTAGTTTTGTCATAGTTGCACCGAATAGTGATATCTTCTCCAGCTTTTACAATTCCGTTTTTCTCGACACTGAGGTCCTTTGCCATTAGGCCTAGGTGGGAATATAATACTATATCATTCACAAGCTCATGTGTCATAAATGCATTAGAGGATAATATCAATTCTGTCTTAAAGTGTGGCACTTAAGGAGGTGGTCCCATTGTATAATGTTTCGGCATATCACTAAGATTACTAACATTATTATCGATGGGGTACCCCCACCAATCTCAAGAATAAAGGCACCATTTGGGTTGCATATAGTTTATTGATTACTTTTATTAACTTTTTGGGGAATGGGAGTGGGAAAAAAAATACATTTCCACCATTGTTTTTTGTGTTTTAAATGCACAGTGTTCACTATACAGCGTATATTGTGAGTACCATTGCAGCGATACCAAATATGTATAGTTATTTTAGGTTTTCCCCCCTTAAAGGGAATGTGTCGCAAATTAAACCTTTTTTTTAAGTGTCGTTACTTATTTCTATTAGATTTTTTACGTTTTTTGCTGTATTTTTATTTTTTTTCCGTATGGTGGAAAGTATTAAAAATTAAATAATAATTTGACATGTTTTCCAATGTTGGCCACCAGGGGGAGCACTTCCCAGAATTACAGCAAGGTGAATAAGGCAAAGCAACCTGACTCACAGCTGCCGTAAATGCTGACTCACAGCTGCCGTAAATGTGGGAGGGAACCTCACCCCCCCCCCTCTCACAAGCCAGGAAAAGGTGTCTTCAAATTGCTAAGCAGTGTCCGGCAGCCATATTGGGTGTGATTCTGCAGCTGGAAGAAGTTATAGGACACACCAAAAGGCTAAGGGTATGTTCACACGCTTACTAAACAAAGGCAAAACAGCTCCTGATTTTCACCCACTTTTTAATCAAACTCGCATTTTTTAACGGCCGTTTTTGGAGCTGTTTTTCTATAAAGTCAATGAAAAACGGCTCCAAAAACGTCCCAAGAAGTGATGTGCACTTCATTTTGGTCGGGTGTCTTTTTACGTGCCGTTTTTGGAAAACTACCACGTAAAAAACGCCCTGTCGGAACAGAACGCCGTATTTCCCATTGAAACCAATGGGTAGATGCTTGTAGGCATTCTGCTTCCGATTTTTCAGCTGAAAACCTTGTGTGTGAACATACCCTTAGGGTATGTGCACACGCTAACTGCATTTACGTCTGAAATGACGGAGCTGTTTTCAGGAGAAAACAGCTCCGTCATTTCAGACGTAATTGCTCGTACTCGCCTTTTGCGAGGCGTCAATTACGGCCGTAATTTGGAGCTGTTCTTCATTGAATTCAATGAAAAACGGCTCAAATTACGTCCCAAGAAGTGTCCTGCACTTCTTTGCCGAGGCTGTTATTTTACGCGCCGTCTTTTGACAGCGACGCGTAAATTTACAGGTCGTCGGCACAGAGCATCGGCAAACCCATTCAAATGAATGGGCAGATGTTTGCCGACGTATTGGAGCCGTCTTTTCAGGCGTAAATCGAGGGTAAAACGCCTCATTTACACCTGAAAATAGGTCGTGTGAACCCAGCCTTAGAATGATGAAAGTGAAGTGAATGACTTTTCAGTTGACCGGTTCACACACCGTGTATTTGACATGTATTTGACGTGTATTTGACAATTTTGGCCTTGAGGACAGAGCATTTTTTTTTACATATCCCTCTTTGCATCCCGACGCTCATAACTCTTATTTTTTGTATGACGTAGTTGTATGAGACTTTTTTTTTTGCGGGACGAGTTGTACTTTATGTAGGTATCATTTTTTGGTACAAATACATTATCGTTTAATTTCTATACATTTTTATTTTGGCGAAAATGCAGAAAAAAAGCAGTTCCGCTGCAGTTTTAATACTTTTTTTTTTTTTACACCATACACCAATCATCATAAATAATGTTATACATTTGTTTATACAGGTTGTTACGGTCGTGGCGATACCAAATATGTCTATATTATTTCATGTTTTGGGACTTATATTTGAAAAAGTTTATTTAATATAAAAAATGTGTGTTTCTGTATATTTTTTTAACTTTTTATTTATTTATTTATCATTAATTTTTTTTTACATTCATTTAACTTTTTTTTTTAATCCCATAAAGGGATTTATCATTTTGATTTTGATTTTGTAACTGTAATGTACTGGCATAGATCTATATGCCAGTACATTAGCCTCTGTACTGATTGTACACAGGCAGTTGTTAGGGCATACCTCAGTATGCCTTAACAACAGGAAATATGTTCAGACAGCCCTGGGGTCCTTCAATGGTCCCTGGGCTGTCTGGCCATATGAGTTGTGGGCTTTGATCGCGTCACAGTTATTTTCTGTGACGCGATCAATGTGCAGTCCCCCCTCTTTGAACGCCGCGATCAGCTTTCATCGCGACGTTCAAAGGGTTAACGGCGGAGAGAAGATGTTTCTCTCCTCTCCGCTGTCAGATCGGGGCCGCGGCTGTGTATTACAGCCGTTGCCTTGCTCTCGATCGCGTGCACAGACGCGCACAGACAGCTGTCACACAGGACGAGTATGCTCGTCCTAATGCGCGAAGTGCTCGCCGCTCAGGACGAGCATACTCGTCCTTTGTCGGCAACCAGTTAAAAGAAAATATTTTGTTTTTGTGTCACCGCATTTTAGGAGCCATAATGCTTTTATTTCTCCATTAACTTAGCCGTATGTGTGCTTGTTTTTTGCAGAAAGATATATAGTGTTTATTTCTAGCACTTTGGGGTACTTGGGGCTTATCGATTAACTTTTATAATAAAATATTTTTTTTTTACAGGGTCCACCATGCGACTAAAATAACATGTCAACTTTTTGATCCATTTGTTACGCTCAT
This sequence comes from Rhinoderma darwinii, assembly GCF_050947455.1. NCBI lineage: Eukaryota > Metazoa > Chordata > Amphibia > Anura > Rhinodermatidae > Rhinoderma > Rhinoderma darwinii. The sequence continues at coordinate 359,908,937 of NC_134688.1, forward strand.
GGCAATACCATATATATGAATTAAAAAACTTTTTTTTTACCCTTTTACAAAATATAACCTTTTTTTAATGGGAAAAATGGTTTTAATTTTTTCTGACTTCAGTTAATACATTCCCCACTAGGGGACTTCACATTGCGATCGTTTGATCGCTTCTGTAGTTCTTTGGTATACTTAGTATACCAAAGCATTATTGCTTGTAAAACTGACAGGCAACCCAATGGGCCATGCCTCTGGAACTACATAAAAGACACACAGTCATGGCAGGCCTGGGGGCCTTTGTCAGGCACCTGGGTGCCATGGCAACCCATCAGCGACACGCGTTTACGAGCCACCGACAGGTGACAGAAGGGAGTCTTGTCCTTCTGTCAAGCCACTTAAATGCAGCAGTCACTATTGACCGCAGCATTTAAGGGGCTTAACGGCCAGGATCAGATTTATCGCCGATCACGGCTGTTGAAGTGGGAGCCCAGCTGTCAGTCACAGTCAGGCTCTTGCAGCTATCGCTCAGCTCCATGTACATAATTCTGCGGAAACGAAACGATCAGAGTGATGTACAGTACATGCATGTTATTCTGAATTAAAGGAACAGTGTCACCAAAATTTTTTTTTTTATATCAGTTTTATGTTAGGGTTTTATTAAAAACGTTTATATTTATTTGTGTGTTTGTGTGTTACTTTTTTCTATTTTTACACTTTTTCTTCCCTATGGGGGCTGCCATTTTTTTTTCCATTTCTGTATGTGTCGATTAACGACACATACAGACATGGAATACGGCAGCTCCAGTCCCATAGGGACTGCGAACGGGGCCCGTTCCATCCACTATGGTGTACGCCGTGTGTGTGGGAACGGCGCATGCGCCGCTCCCACACTGTCCGATTTGAAATGCGCGCCGTCCGGCGCCATTTTCCTGTGGACCGGAAGTCGCGGCCGGGCAGTAAGATTACTACTTCCGGTCGCGGCTTCCGGACTTGTGCACATGGAGCAGCGGCAGCAGACGGAGCGGACGGACCGGAGGGAGCGGCGGCGACTGGAGCAGGTAAGTGATTTCTATGTATGTTCGTGTTTCAGTGTGTTTTACTAGTGTATGTAAACCTTCTACACTGTGTGTTAGCTCAAAAAATGGCGACACACAGTGTAGGAGGTTAGACCGTTCAAACCCCTAGTTTCTCCCGGCACTAGCCAGGATAAAGGAGGGGGGGATTCTGAGAGCTCACTAGAGCGAGGGATTTTTTCCCAATTTTGCAGCATAAAGCAATGTGGTTGCTTTACCACATGCAATGCTGCAATTTTGGGAATTGCTCCATCTAGTGACCAGTGCTGGGAAATATTATAAATTGAATCCAATTTATAATATTTCCTGAGTCGTGAAAAAAATAAAAAAAATTAGAACAATGTTTAATCACCTATACACTAACTGTTTAACAAAAAAAAAACAAAACATGTTTTGCTGGCAACACATTCCCTTTAAGGGGTTAAAGGATAGTTTTTACACTATTGTAGCCAGTGCCTGTTATGTCCATGATACATTTTTCCCATACCAGGAAACGTGTCAGCTGTATGTCAATTAGATTTCCGTACACAGATGTCAGATTACAGTTGCTGAAGTTAAGCTGGAATGTTGACTAACATGATGAAAATAATATGCAATGTTAACCCCTTAATATCGAAGGTGTTTTAAACCTTAATGACCAGAGCAATTTTCACAGTTTTGCTATTCACAGATGTAACGCAGTATAACTCTGTATGTGTTTTATGTATCGATGTGAATTTTGCACTGTTTTCTTGGGACATGTAGTGCTTCATTTTTGTGATATATATGTATAGGTAACATTTTTGTTACTTTTTTTTATAGCCGTGGAAAGACAGAAAAAAATGAAAAATTTAACAGTTTGAAAATAAAAGTAATTGTATCATACAAATGTATTGAAATATATTTTTTCATTCATCCTGATCATAAGGACACCTGACTTGGAGGTGTAGTTTTTTTTTTTTGACCTGAAATATAGTTCAAAACACAAGTGCCCCTTTCTTGGGTATGTTCACACGGCCTATTTACGGACGTAATTCGGGCGTTTTACGCCTCGAATTACGTCCGAAAGTGCGCCTCGATAGCGTTGGCAAACATCTGCCCATTGAAAGCAATGGGCTGACGTTTGTCTGTTCACACGAGACGTATATTTACGCGTTACTGTCAAAAGACGGCGCGTAAATAGACGCCTGCGCCAAAGAAGTGTCAAGACTCCAAGGAAAACCAGCTCCAGTTACGTCCGTAATGGACGCAGCGTTCAAGCGCCTGCACATGCTGTTACGGCTGAAATGACGGGGCTGTTTTCTCCTGGAAACAGCCCCATAATTTCGGCCGTCACGGACGCCTCCGTGTGAACATACCCTTTCAATTGCGCACTAAAGTGTCTTAATTTAGTTTTTTACATCATGGTATTAATGTATGGGTAATGGACTTGAAATCCAATAAATAATTGTAAAAAAACATTGTGTTCTACAAACTAGACACTCTAAAGTCTATTTCTAGGGGTTCAATTTCTGTTTTAACCCATCACACTTTTTACAGAATTTGTCCAAACTTGGAGCAAAAAAATGTAAATTGCATTTTTACAAAAGTGTCACTTTTCTTAAGCCATTTTGAAACACCATATGACATACTGGTAAAAGTGACACCTTTCCACATTCTGCTATTTCTCCCGTGTATGGTGATACCAAATATGTCTGTCTAATATATTGTATGGACCCGTTATAGGGCATATAATAGAAGGAGTCCATTTGGGCTTTTGGAGGCCTTTTTACGCCAGAGCTGATTTTGGGGAACCACGCTATATTTGCCGTGGTACTGCAGGTCATTTTGACAAGTATAAATGTCCAGCTAATATTCATCTAGGGGTATAGTGAGTATTTCTAATAGGTGGAAAGAAATAAAAAATAGTTTTTTCCAGAAAATACAGTATTGCTGCATTTTTACAGTGAAACATTATACAATAAGCAACCCTCCCTTTTGGTTCTCCCTACAAAAACAGTGTGAAAGTAAATGAGTTAATAATTTGGGTAATATCACGGTCTTTGCCTTCATAGATTCTAAAGGCAGATGTGTAGCCTGTACCGCTCTCACAGAGCTTGTAGATTTTAACCCCATATTTTGCTCTCTTTGAGGGGATGTACTGGCGGAATGAGAGCCTGCCTTTGTAACTCATCAGCGATTCATCCACCGCTAGGTTTTCTTCGGGGTTGTACACCGGCATAAATGACTCCTCCAAAATATTTATCAGGGGCCTTATTTTATACAGGCGGATCGGTCTGGATCACTACTGGTGATTATCGTTAAAATGAAGGAAGCGCATTAGCACTTCATAGCGGCTTCTAGTAATAACGGCTGGAAAAACAGGTGTGGCATGTGTAGGGCTTGTTGCCCATTATGACCGCATTGAGGGCTTTTTCACTAACCCCATGTTGAGGATGAGCCCCAATTTTTTTTTACGTTCGCCAATATTTGTGGGGTGCCACTGCTTTGCATAGGAGGACATTGGCTTTTCAGCAATGAATTGGCGAGCATACAGATTGGTTTGGTTAAAAACCAGCACAAATAGTTCATCTGTAATTAATATTTTTTTTAAATCGAGGGCTGTAAAATTTTCCACATTAATATTTATCCGTGTTGTGGCAATAAATTCTGAGATATTAGGGGAAAATTACTCTGTGGGTACCCACTCAATATATTCTGGGGGAATAGAGTGGGCCGTGTTTTGTGGTACTTCTGCGACATGCCCTGTGCTTGTGGTCTCTGCAGCGACACTTGAATTGCAGAAAGCGTATCACTGTCGTTTCTATCACTGGTAGACAACATTTTACCTCGGACGCGGTTTCTGTATCGCTTTCATCAGAGTTAGAAATTAACATGGCGTATGCCTCTTCCACCGTGAACCTTCTATGGGCCATTGTAATTACACGCACGTACAGCAAAGACTGTAACCAGACGCACACGCAGACAAATTTTATTATTTTTTCTTTACTTTTTCACAAAAGTACGCTTCACAAAAAACTGATGTCGAACAAACACGTAGACTATAAAACTTTTTTTTTACATATATTTTTTTGTAACTTTTTTTTTTTTGCACAAAAAAAAATACACAGACATCACACACGTGCACTACACAAAAACCCTAGGCTAAACCTAGACTAAACCTAGGCTAACCCTAGACTAAACCTAGGCTAACCCTAGACTAACTCTAGAATAGAAACTAGAATAACCCTAGACTAACCCTAAGGGCACGTTCACACATGGCGGATTTGCTGTGGAATTCCGCTGCGGACAGCCCACAGTGGAATTTTATAGCGGCCGTTTTTACATTTTTTTCTATACATTTTTAGGAAAGTTAGTTCAGAAGTTGCGGAAAACTCCTCTGTGGACCATAGGCTGTGGTGCGGAATTTTCTGTCCGCAGCATGCACTGTCTGTTGCGGAGAAGAAGCGGAATTTCACTGCGTATTTCAGCCTTTGCAATGCAAAAACTGAAATATGTGGCAAGTCCGCTGTGTTTTCTGCAACATCTGAACTACCTGTCAAATATGCAAATGTTGGTGCATATTCGTTGCGTAATTGCCCCGAATCTGCACCAACATTTGCAGCAGAATAACTCTGCCACGTGTGAACGTGCCCTAAGGATAACCCTAGCCTAGGTATACAATTGAAGTTTATATAAAGTTTATATATTAGATTTTTTGTGTCTTTGGTGTCACAGTAAAATTCTCTCTCTGTCTCTTCTCATACAAAGTAACAAGTGTGAGGAGAGACAGAGAGACAGGTAGGAGAAACATTTCTTTTTTCATTTTGTGATCAATGTTAATGGTTCACACAGTGATCACATGAATGGAGACCACTGTTATTGGTCTCCGATCATCACTCTGAAGCCTTAGGTTGTTGTTAACAGCCTTGGCTTCAGAGGCAGATCACACGATGACCGGGAAAACCGCTCCGATTCGGCCCCCTCCCTCCCAAACCACTCAGATGTGTCGCTTGCTATTGAGCGCCGCATCTGAGGGGTTAAAACTGATTGGAGACCACTGCTAGTGATCTCCGATCTTTGCCCTGAAGCCCGAGGCTGTTACTAACAGTCCGGTCTTCAGGAGATCCTGGCAAAAACCGCTCCGATGCGGCCCCCTCCCTCCCAAACCACTCAGATGCGGCACTTGCTATTGAGTGCCGCATCTGAGGGGTTAAATACAATCGGAGACCACTGCTAGTGGTCTCCGATCATTGCCCTGAAGCCCGAGGCTGTTACCAGCAGCCTGGTCTTCAGCAACACCCCGCACGATGCGGGGAAAGTTCTTCTGAAGTGCCGACGTGAAAAGCCGACACTTCAGAAGAACTACCCTGAACGGCCGACGTAAAAACACTATACACCGGTCGTTAAGGGGTTAAATACTTCTGTGTCAAAAAAGACAAAAGTGTAGTAGGTATGATACCTTTATTGGCTAACCAAAAAAGTTCTATACGCAAGCTTTCAGAGCACAAAGGCCCCTTCGTCAGGCAAGTTAACAAATGAATGACTTAGAAAAAAGCACAACATTTAAGATGTTACAGAAAGACAATTAGTACATGAGGTGATAGGTACTCATGTACTAATTGTCTTTCCATGCAGCAGAACAGCCCATATACGGCACGTCACAAGTGACGTGTAGTATACCCGGCAAAGGATTGAAGATCAACACAGCGGCCAGAGCCAGTGCAGAGAGTGGTGTCACCCGTCAAGTACCCCACGGCAGGATCTGGAAACGGGGCCACTTTGGAAAATGTAAGTATATTACAAATGTATTTACATTTATAAATTGCAAGCATTAACACAAAAGTAATTTCATTTCGGACAACCCCTTTAATGTAAAATTATGTAATGACTGCAGCTATAAAGATAAATACGTAACCATATTACATAGCCATTATAGAGAGTACACTTTGTAGCTGTGGGTGCAAACCACGGAAACTCTGATCCTCTGTCCCTTCAGTAGATAATGTAGACAAAACGGAACTAACAACACAGAATTACAAAAATGGTATTGTTTATTCACCTTTCCTGGTAACATTTTTACATCTTTATTTCTATTTTAAGATACCTAGAATTTACACTGAACTCTTTACTTTAAAAGTCCTGCACATTTGAAAGAATATTATTTGATGAAAAAAAGCCTTTCAATTCAGGTATAAAAAGAGCCACTCGATTCCCTATTCACTATAATATGCCATCTTATCTGCGTATGTCTTTTTGCACTCTGACACACACTAGGGTCAATTTTGGCTGGAGTGATGTAAAGCATGGCATCATTGGACCCTGGAGCAGTGGAAACGTATCCTCTGGAGGGATGAATCATGTTTCACTACCTTCCAGTCAGATGGACGAATTTGGAATTGGAAGATGCCAGGAGAACTACCTACCAAAGGACTACCTACCAAAATGCAGAGTGCCTACTGTAAAAATTTGGTGGACTAGGAATAATGGTTTATGGCTGTTTTTCAGGGTTTGGGCAAGGCCTCTTATCTCTGGTGAAGGGTAATGTTAATGCATCAGCATACAAGGACATTTTACACAATTGTATGCTTCCAGGTTTGTGTCAACCATTTGGGATAGGCACCAAACATATATCTTTCTGTAACTTCATTAAGGATTATTTTATACTATTTAGATATTACTCCTTTTGTAGTATATTTCATCAGCAAATTGCCCAAAGAGTTAAAAATAACGGAAGAGTTCATAAAGTTAGATCTTAAAGAGGCTCTGTCACCACATTATAAGTGGCCTATCTTGTGATCTAAACTGTCATTTAAAACGAGATTACGCTTGCCTTGCTGTAAATCTCACACAAACGTTAGCAAAGTGTCAGGATTCTGAATAGACATCATGTCCCGGCTGGTAGTGATCTCTATTCATTGTCAGGACACTTGAGTAACGTTAGAGTATGTGCACACGACCTCTTTTCAGACGTAATGGAGGCGTTTTACACCTCGAATTACGCCTGAAAAGAAGGCTCCAATACGTCGGCAAACATCTGCCCATTGCTTGCAATGGGTCTTACGATGATCTGTGCAGACGAGCTGTAATTTAACACGTCGCTGTCAAAATACGGCGCGTAAAATGACGGCTCGTCAAAAGAAGTGCAGGTCACTTCTTGAGACGTTTTTGGAGCTGTTTTCTCATAGACTCTATTGAAAACAGCTCCAAAAACGGCCGTAAAAAACGCTGCGAAAACATTACATTACAGCGCCAATCACATTATGTACAATATGTGGTGACAGAGCCTCTTTAAATTCAGTTGAAACTCAAAAAAAGGCCCTGAAAATGCCACAATTTTGGGATAATATAGTAAGAGGTATAAATAGGGCATTTAAATTCCCATTAATGTACATGAATGTAGACTATAATATATTAACATCCTTATAGGAACGAGACGTATTATACTTATGGCTTTTGTCTAGTAAAACAATTTCAGTAGGATGGTGCTCAATGGATACATCTAGATGCATAAACTTGGTTAACTATGTACTTCATGCTTTTGCCTATAAAATAAATATATTTTTGAAAGTTGAGTAATAAATAAATGTTTTTAAGAACTTGGGAGCCATGGATAGAGATGTCAGTAAATAGAATTATAAAAAATGACATGTTTAAAAAGAGTCTATAGAATATAATAAAACTATTACATGTTCAAGAATATATTAAAAATATAATATAATAAAAATGTCAATAGAATTTAAAAATAAAAAACATTACCTTCATAATTGTTCTTATCAATATACATTTGGCTGTCTTTATTCTTTTGATATACACCACACATTCACCTATTATCTTTATACTCATATTATCATCTTCAGGTTTTCGACCTTCCAAATTATACAATAAAAGTCAGTACCTCCAAAATGATGTCTTGAAAGTTGAGAAATGATGCAATTATAATAATATATTCTGTGAAGAGCCATAATATTATTTCTTGATGTTCTAGTCATCTAGTGCCAAGAGCAGCATACCTGTCTGATTTGTATGCAAGAATAATCTTAGAAATAGTGTTACCCGTTATTTAAATAAATGAGTAGTTTGCCTTCTCCAGAAAATGACTGTTCGCAAAATACATCCAAGATAAATATCACCTTGAAGTATATCAGTGACTATTAATAGTAGATTTTCTAGTGGTGGTCCACACTGAAATAATGTAGTGACACTGATACAGAAGTTATTGTAAAACCTCGACTATCAGCTTGATTCCAAATGCCATATCTATATATTCTTACCTGAATGAACAAACAGCATGATAAGTAACCACAAGAAACTCATACTTTCTTCTTTTTCTTCTACTTCTACTTCTTCAGGTAATTTCACAGTAATAGTATCACCACTTACAGAACTGAAAGAAAACTAGTGAAAATATCAAACTGACAATAGCCACTAGCAGCAAAACCACTATTCCTGTTACATGCAAGCTAGCAGCGAATCCCCGTCCCACCAGCCAACCTTCTGGGTAATCTGATTAGGACCTCACACTCAGGGCTGTTTAAACACATTGGTGGGCCTAATCCAAAGGTTTCATGAGTGGGCTCCCCCCCCCCATCTAAACATTGTTAATTGTCTTGCAATGTCTACACATTCAATTAAAAACCATAAAAACTATTTTATTTATCGGTGCAATTTTTTAGACACATTAATGAAAAAAGGTTTTTCCTCACAGATGACCTTTTCTTTAAAGGCTATCTAAACCTTTGATAGACAATTTAAAAAAAAAAAAAAATGGTCAGTCAGTGTGTTTAGTGCAACTTTCTAAATAGTTTTTATTAAAAAATTAGTTTTACTTTTTGAGATACAGCTGCTCTGTATTCTCTATACAGAGAAGCTGTATCTTTCGTTAAATCCTGCTCCCGTCAGGTTTGCGGGACTGATGGGTTCAGTGACAGTGGGTCCTGTGTGTCTCTGACATGCATGATCGATGTCACGATCCCGGGGTATGTGGACCCACTAGGCTGCTCCGCCGTAGCGGAGAGGCAGCTGGCCAAGTCACAGTCTATGCAAGAGTCTATACAACTTCGTAGCACAAGGGTACCTGAAATAGTCCAGATGGTGGCAGGGGCTCTGGCACGGATGGTAGTAGGTGCAGCAGGTTGCGCCAGACGTGGCGGATGACAACGGGTGCAGTATGTTGTGGCAGACGTAGCGGATGACAATGGGTGCAGTAGGTTGCGCCAGATGTGGCGGATTACAACGGGTGTAGCCGGACACGACTCCAATCACTAAACAGGCTCAGGAACAATAACACAGCACGAGATACAGGATACAGGTATCAGGGCACGGGAAACAACGGGAACAGGATAACACTAAGGGACCAATTGCAAAGACTAACATGGGATTAACTAACAACGCTCAGGCAAGGATCAGAAGGGAAGAACCATTTTTATTGTTCAGGGTGATCAGGGAATAATTAATTAATTATTTACATATTCACCCTCTAGTGATCACTACGGGACAGAGCGGGCGCATATGCCGACGTCTCTGGGGAGGAAGACGTTGGCAGGAAGAGGAAGATCTGCGTTAGGCAGGTAAGTGAAGGTTGCGGCCATAACAATCGAGCTGTTACCCATCACATCTAAATTCATAACTTAGATGTGATAGATTACAGGTGGATCCTGTGTGTCAAGGACACGCTGGACCTGCTGTCACTGAACCCGTCAGGTCCACGGGACTGATGGATTCAGGTAATAGCAAACGATACAGCTGCTCTGTATAGAGAATACATAGCAGCTGTATTTCAAAAAGTAAAAATAATTTTTAATACAAATTTTAGAAAGTTGTACTAAACACAATGACTGACCATTTTAATAATAAAAAAAATGCCTTTCAATGGTGTACATAGCCTTTAAAGGTAGTTCACTCTCCCTTTTATTTTCTATCCGACACATACTACCATCAAGATTTCTTCCAGCCACTACTCGATACTGCCCGTGAAAACAATAGTGCAAAATAGACATTCACCCAAACAATAATAGTGCCCCACACCATAAAAGCCCCCTTTTTTTTATGCTCCACACAATAGGATTGCTCTTTTTTGTGCCCCAAACAATAATACTTTTTTGCAAATTACTCAAAGGGTAAAATAAACCCTTTAATTCATTATCTTATAAAATGTAACCTTTATTAAATCCCATTTAAAAATAGAACTATTAAAGAGAGACAAAAATTGTTAAAAAAAATCAGTCCAACTAGCAGTTATTATTTTCTATCTATAACTGACAAAATGTCTCTACTGACCACTCCAATGTATTGAACAATTCCCCTCTTTTTTCCAGTATTGATACTGCTACAATATAATTCTATGTATGGGCTAATATTCATTGTTTTTTACAACTTTGTAAACTGATCAGTCTTAGGTTCGATGGTTTTGCATCATTGTGAAGCGATCAGTATACATGGAATCTATATATGCTGGTTGTCTGCAGTACTACCAGCAAGTGTATTCAGTAGTTGGTTTCGCTTTTAAAAACCAGAACTATAGCCTATTTGTCATGTTTCGCCGGTAACCAGCGTCTTCAGAGACATGAGACTAATGGCCAAACTGTAATAGTGCACCCTTCAGGCTCTGCAATATAATAATGCCACCACTCAGGTCCCACACAGTGAGGGTGTGTTCACATGCTAAAGTAAAAACGGCTGTAAATTACGGAGCTGTTTTCAATGGAAAACAGCCTCTGATTTTCAGCCGTTTTTAAAGCATCAAACGTTTTTTGATGCGTTTTTTGGAGCCGTTTTTGGAGCTGTTTTCCTATTGACACAATGAAAAACGGCTCAAGAAGTGACATGCACTTCTTTTTACGGGACATTTTTTCAAACAGTCACTTAAAAAATGCCCCGTCTGAACGAAAAAAGATTTTTCCCATTGAAATCAATGGGCAGATGTTTGGAGGTATACAGATTTCATTTTTTCAGCCGTTTTTAAGGGGTTTATGCCCCGAAAAATGCCTGAAAACACTGCGTGTGAACATACCCTGTTAGTGCTCTTTTTTAAACCTCCGAACAGTAACAGTTCTCCCCATTTTGCCCCCACACAGCAATGTAACTTCTGTGCCCCCCACACAGAAATAATGCCCCCTTTAGTGCCCCCACACTCATTATTACTGCCTAGTTATGTTTCCCCCACAGTAATATTAGCCCTGAAAATTAAAAAAAATAATTATATCATAATAATAAAATTATTAACGATTAAACAACTTATACATACAGTACATAAAAAGGTACATATTGAAAGAACAACTCTTGTCCTGCAAAATGTAAGACCTCATACAACTGTGTCTATGCAAATATAAAAAAGTCCTACATTCCGGAATATAGGCATCTCAGACCATAAGGAGGAATGCACATGGAATTCTAATCACCTATTCGTGTTCTTAATGGTTAGGGATGGTGTAATGGCAGGAAGGAGGTGAAGGGAAAGTGAGCCCTAATCTACCCACCGCCCTGTCCCTGCCTACTTGCAACGACCCGCCCTAGGCGACGGGGTACAACTTGGCGGCGGTCCCTACGCTGTCTAAGTGCACGGGAGAACAAACAGGGAACACGCAAGGGAAGGGGCAGTAGCCCACGGAACGCCGCGAGGAAACGGAGCGGTGAATGAATAGTCAGGACCAGGATGAAGTGGAGTATACCAACGTGAGCACGGAGAAGGAAGCAAGCCAGGGGCAAAGCGAAGCAGGTTAAGCGGAACTGCAGCAAGGCAGAAGCAGGCTTGAGCAAGGCAACAGTGGGGCCAGGAATCCAGAAGAATTACAAGCACTGAGGAAGAGAACACGGCAGGTAATAAAGGACAGGGGGCGGAGCTAACTCCGACTGACCAGGCCGTGATAGGCTCTCCCACTCCTGAGCCTGCCACCCTGGTTGGTGGGAGACGGTGTCAGTCTAACAGGTCTGGCCTCAGGTGTGGATTGATTAATCCCAGGAGTATACCTAGACGTAGTACCTGGCAGATCCCTAACAGATGGTTTTGGCAGGAATTTTTCTTGCCAAAAGTAGGCTGTTTTCCCACCTAAAGGTAGTCTAAGTTCAAAGTCAGCTAGCAACAACAGCTGATTGGGTTAAGACTTTGACCTATGAGTCTGTTATCGCTGAGGAAGATTTCATGCTCTACCCAGTAACAGGTGGGTCATTGGATGGAGAAATCCATGTGACCCACCTATTTTGCTATTTAATGAAGGGTTTTTCAGGACTGCTGGCTACTGTGCTACTGGTTCCTGCTTGCCTGCTCTCAAGCCAAACCGATTGTCATTGGATTAAATTTACCATGAAGGCTCCGGTTGCCAAACTCCGCCAGAGAGTGGGTGAAGGAGAAATATCTGGCTTAAAGGGGTTTTCCGGAAGCAAATAACTAATTTCTATTTCACTGCACATATAAAAATAATGTAATTTGTAATATACTTACATTTTGATTTAATCTTGTAACACCCGATTCCAGCGCTGGTCACGTGAGGCGTCTCCGGTAGCAAAATCCTTACTTCCCGCGCTAGCCCGTCCATGATCTGAGTTCCGTTTTTCGGCTAGCTCAAGGTACGGGTACGTCATTCCTGACGTCACTGTACACTGAGGGAAGTGGTGGACCTGATACTCCCTTTCTTATGATAGTTTCCGGTCTGCTGCTAGGGGAGAGAAACACTGCTAGTCTCTGAGTATGCATGGTTTCTTCACTAGCAGTGTTTACCACGGATGCCCACTCCGGTGCTATCACAGCGCCTGCGTGTCATTTTCTCCCCCTAGCAGCGCACCGGAAACTATCAGAAGAAATCAGATGTCAGGAGCCTGTTGCTAGGACTCCGACGCTGGGCTTAGGGGATTCCACAGAGTCCTGGAGAAGAGCCCATACTAGCTCTCTGCCCGGGACTCCGGCTCTTGAGAAGCCCCGGACAACATCCATATCTGGATAGTGATGTCAGGGGATTCCACAGAGTCACAGAGCAGAGTCTATACTAGTGCTCTGCCCGGGACTCCAGCTCTGGGGAAGTCCCTGACAACACTGTCCATATATGGACAGTGATGTCAGGGGATTCCACACACTGTCCATATATGGACAGTGATGGCAGGGGATTCCACAGAGTCCCGGAGCAGAGCCTATACTAGCGCTTTGCCTGGGACTCCGCTCTGTGGAAGACCCTGACATCACTGTCCATATATGGACAGTGATGTCAGGGGATTCCACACACTGTCCATATATGGGCAGTGATGTCCGGGGATTCCGCAGAGTCCCGGAGCAGAACCTATACTAGCGGTCTGCCCGGGACTCCGGCTCTGGGGAAGACCCTGACAATACTGTCCATATATGGGCAGTGATGTCAGGGGATTCCACAGAGTCCCGGAGCAGAGCCTATACTAGCATTCTGCTCTGCTCTGAGACTCCAGCTCTGGGGTAAAATTAATGTGTTTTTTTTACAATTATGTAAGAGAGAGTGTTGTTTGGTACAGCACTGATATGTTGCAGGTTTATAATTAGCTCACACTGATTTAATGAGAGCAGTAAAATGGCAACGGAGATTGTTTATAGCTGGGTATAGTAGGCGTGATGAGTCCCTGCTGCCGGCGCATTGAATGCTGGGATTCAAGCGGTGCATGCCGGGAACTGTATGACCGGAAGAGCAAGACAACGAACACACATAGGTAAACAAACCTCTCAATGTAAACAAAAGAGAATAATGGTAAATTAACCCCTTCCCGGCATTTGTCATAAGTATACGTCATGGAAAGCCAGTGCTTCCCGCAATATGTCGTATACTTACGACAAATGCATGCCATCATCTCTGGTTGTCAGCTGTATCCCTGCCATTAACCCCTTAAATGCAGCGGTCAAATGTGATCGCTGCATTTAAAGTGTTTGCAGCTCATCGACACCCCAGCAATGAAATCGTCAGGTGTCGGTGGCTGCAATGGCAACCGGAGGCATAATAGTGGCCTCCCGGTCTGCCTAGCATGGAAAACTTTCAGCCCGCTCCCGGAGGCGAGGCCTGAAAGGCTTCCGTAGCCACCAGCAATATGGAGCCGGGTCAGGAAATGAGCCGGCGTCATCAGAGGTGGATGTCAGCTGTATGTTACAGCCGACATCCGCCTGTAATGGCAGGAACTGGAGCCAACTCCGATCCCTGCTATTAACCTCTTAGATGCAGCGATCGGATGCGATCGCTGCATCTTTGTGGTTGTTAGCAGATCGGCAGCTGTGCCCTGCAATCGCACGGCTGCCGACTGCTACTATGGCAAAAGGAGAACTAACAATGGCCTCCTGTCTGCCATTACTGAAGCCGATTAGACCCCGCAAGGAGGTGAAGCCTATTCGGCTTGCTGTCAGTGAATGACTGACAGATCTAATACATTGAACTACATAGGTGGTGCAATGTATTAGAAAAAAAACTGACAGTTGGACCTTCAAGTCCTCTAGTGGGACTAAAGAAAAGTGTAAAAAAAGTGTCAAAAAAATGAAAAAAATAGTTGTAAAAAATATAATAAAAGTTTTAAGTAATAAAATAAAACACAATCACCCTTTTTCCCTTATCAAGTCCTTTATTATTGAAAAAATAATAATAAACCATACATATTTGGTATCGCTGTGACCTTAACGGCCTAAACTATAAAAATATTATGTTATTTATTCCACGAGGTGAACGGTGCAAAAATAAAAGGTAAAGACAATGCCAGAATTTCAGTTTTTTGGTCACTTTGCCCTACAAAAATTGAAATAAAAGTGATCAAATAGTCGCATGTATCCAAAAGCAAAAGCGACATGATGTCAAGAACCAATCCAGCAAAATCTGTGCTCCAAAAGCCAAATGGCACTCCTCTTCTGATCCTTGCCGTGTGCCCAAACAGCAGTTTATCACCACATATGAGGTATTTCCACACTCCAGAGAAGTTGCTTTACAAATGTTGGTGTTCTTTTTTTCCTTTATTTGTTGAGAAAATGAAAAAATTTGAGCTACAGCTACGTCTTATTGAAGAAAAAGGATTGTTTTTATTTTCACTGCCCAATTCTAATAAATTCTATGAAACACCTGTGGGGTCAAAATGCTCACTACACCCCTAGAGGAATTCCTGAAGGGGTGTAGTTTCCTAAATAGAGTCACTTTTTTGGGCGTTTTCACTGTTTTGGTCCCTCAGGGGCTTTGCAAATGTGACATGGCCTCCGCAAACCATTCCTGCTAAATTTGAGCTCCAAAAGCCAAATTGCGCACTTTCCCTCCTGAGCCCTGCAGTGTGTGCAAACAGCCGTTTCTTACCACATATGGGGTATTGTTTTACTCGGGAGAAATTGCTTTACAAATGTTGTGGTGCTTTTTCTCCTTTAGTCCTTATGTAAATGAGAAAAAAATTGCTAAACCTACATTTTCTTTGAAAGAATGTAGATTTTCATTTTCACTGCCTAATTCCAATCTTTTCTGCAATAAACCTGTAGGGTTAAAATTCTCACTTTACCCCCTAGATCATTTCCTTAAGGGGTGTAGTTTACCAAATGGGGTCACTTTTGGTGGATTTCCACTGATTTGGCTCCGCAAGAGCCCTTCAAACCTGACATGCTGCCTAAAATAAATTCTAATAAAAAGGAGGCCCAAAATCCTCTAGGTTTCTTCTTTTGTTCTGAGACCTGTGCTTCTGTCCATTAGCACACTAGGACCACATGTGGGATATTTCCTAAAACTTCAGAACCCGGGCAATAAATATTGAGTTACCTTTCCCTGGTAAAACTTTGTGTTACAAAAAAAATTGATTCACAATGAATTTCTGCAAAAAAAAAAAATTTAATTTGTACATTTCCCCTCTACATTGGTTTAATTCCTGTGAAACGTCTAAAGGGTTGAGAGACTTTCTAAATGCTGTTTTGAATACTTTGAGGGGTTATATTTTTAAAATGGGGTGACTTATTGGGGGTTTCTAATATATAAGGCCTTAAAAACCACTTCACAACTGAACTGGTCCCTGAAAAAACAGCCTTTGAAATTTTCTTGAAAATGTGAGAAATAGCTGCTAAAGTTCTAAGCCTTGTAACGTCCTAGAAAAATAAAAGGATGATCAAAAAATGATGCCAATCTAAAGTAGACATATGGGGGATGTTAATTAGCAACAATTTTGTGTTGTATAACTGCCTGTCTTACAAGCAGATACATTTAAATTTAGAAAAATGCTAACTTTTGAAATTTTTCACAAAATTTGGCGTTTTTCACAATTAAATACTAGGAGTGGCTATCACTATTTAATGCACACTCCTTCTGCAGCATTCTTTGACCCGTCTGCGTCCTGATGGGAACGGGTTTTCACCCACCCACCTACCTAGTGAGTATGGCCTTTTTTGTGGTTTTGTAAATACTAAATGTACTGAGCAAATTTTAACAGTAACATAAAGTCCAATGTGGCATGAGAAAACAATCTCAGAATCGCTTGGATAGGTACAAGCATACTGAAGTTATTAACACATTAAATGAAAGATGTCAGATTTGAAAAATGAGGCTCTGTCAGGAAGGTCAAAATTGGCCAAAGCGGGAAGGGGTATAAAAATAAAAATGTAGATAACGATATTCAGAGAGCATTAATAGATAAATTGAGAAGCGTTGCAGTGAGTAAAAAAAACTCAAAAGTATTGGAAAACCCCTTTAAAGACAGCCTAAAAAGCCTCAGAATTTCGGTGACTTTGGATTCCCCTCTGGTGATTATTTAGAATCCTACGGCTGCAGCCCCACCTCAACATTCGTTGGACATTATTGTGGCACCATTCCGGGCTCCCCCATTCTTCCCATGCCCAGGCGGTTTTTGACAGGGGTGGTATTCTGTAATCAGGTGGCCTGCTCCCAGTTTCCTGTTTAACGGGGGCATGTGCAATTCCCCCTAATTTTCATGTTACAAAGAAGTTATGCCATGTGATGTTTCTCCTCTTGGTTTCCATCTGCCTTTATCTCCAAGAAGAAAATTTGGTGCAATTAATTTGCAGACCCCATGTCCAGGTGTTTTAAATAAAATGTCCACGTGTTTCAAGGAGTTTATTTCCAAAAGCATTGACTTTGGTAAGTCTGGAGAAAATGCATCCCTCTATAGACAAGTATTCAAACAGACAGATAGCAGAACTTTTGTAATGGTTTTCTAATTCCACCATTTAATGATTCTGGCTGTAAACGGGTGAACAATTTGTCAACAGTAAACATATATCCTGATATTGTAAGACAGAAGATTGAGAAGGAAATGTATCTTGATAGAATCGACGGTCATTTTTGGATACCCTAATTTGCAAATTTCTGGTTATCTCCATTGGGGATAATGCCAAAGAAGGAGCCTGGTGGATTCAGATCAATTCCTCGTTTATCCTCCCCTTATGGGGAGTCTTTTATTGATGAAATTGAGAGCTCCTTATTTTCTGTCAGCTATGTCAGTTTTGACCAGGTGGTTGGTTTGTTTGGTCAGTAGTTTTAGTGTTGATGTCCTATGGTTAAAGCTGATATTCAGCTTTCCATTTGTTACCACCTATTCACCCATCCGGTTTTTGTTCTCTTGGTTTTTAGTTTAATAATCAATTTGATTTTGACAAATGTTATTTATTTTAGTTGTAGTTTTTGGTATGTACTGAAATAGGTTATTACTTATTGCTATTTATAATCCCATGCTGACAGAGAAAAACAAATTTGTTTTGTACTTGAGACCAAAAATGGTTTGGTGTTTAAGCGTTAAAAAAAAGACGTAATAAAGGTCCCACTCATCCTATACCTATTTCACATTAATTCATGTAATATAACTAATAGTAATGGTATGCTGGTAGATATGGTTTCACATCCGAAATGCTACTACACATCAACACAAGTCACAGCATCACACATTAAATGTTTATAATGGAAGCCGTATCTCTGTAACAGATCTGTCCTATGACAAATCTAAACAGTGCACAATGGACCTCATTAACTTATAATTAGGTCTGTCGGGGTTCCTTCAAGGTTTCTGTCATTTTATCAGCAAGAATATTGTTGCAACAGGAAATTAAATTTAGTTTTGTCTCTGCCAATGATCTGTGCAAGACAAGAACGCTCCTGGGCTATCTAAATCTTGTATGATTTTAGAGCAGTGAGACACAACCTTATAACCACGGGTAAACCCCCTGAAAATTTAGTTAGGCTCTGTTCACACTATGAGCCTCTGTTAGTAGTTCCATTGAAATTCCCATAGGGGTGTAACAACTGCCATAGCAGCTGTAAGCAGCTGCTACGTGGACCGTGGTCTCAGGTAAGCAGGCAGCCCGGGCCCCTGAGACCGCGGTAAACAGTCATCTCTGAATTAAAAACTATGGCGCAGCAGAGAGCCCTTGGTTCTCTGCCCTGCCATTTTATCTCATAAGTCACAGACTGGTTTAGGCCTGTGGATAACGAGAAACCCACCGTTAGCGGCAGAGGGAGAGGCAGAAGTCATGGGAATGGGATTAATTGTGTAAAGTTTTTTTTCTTTTCAGAAGTGCTAAGTAGACACTACTAATGGGGGCAGGACACTTTTTCTGCAGGGGAATAAAAGAGGACATTATTTCTCAGTGGGGGGCATAAAAGGGGCATTGTTACTGAGTGAGGGCATTAAAGAGGGCAATATATCTGAGTGGGGACATAAAAGGATACATTGTCACTGAGTGGGACATAAAAAGGGCATTATTACTAAGTGTGGCATAAAAGAGGACATTATCACTGAGTGGGGACATAAAAGGTGGTATTTGTACTAAGTGGGGATATAAAAGGGACCATTCCTACTGAGTGGGGGAATAAAAGGGGGCATTATTACTGAGTGGGTGCACAAAGGGAGCACTTTTACTGTTTTGGGCACTAAGATGAGCACAGGAGCACTATAACTGTGTGTGGCCTAAAGGAGACACTATTACTCTGTGGGGGCATTAAAAGCGGCACTATCACTTGGTGGGTTTTAAAGGAGACACTATTACTGTGTGGGGAACCTTTAAAGTTGCACTTACTGTGTGGGGCCTAAAGGTGGCACAAAAGGGGCACAAAGAATGCCATTGTTACCATCTGGGGCACTATGGATGGGAAGTTTGTGCAGAGGGCGGGTAACAGGTAAGGAGTGTGCTGGAAAAGCAAGGAGCCATAGATGTCTGTAAGTCAAATTCTGCAAAGGCAAGTTATGGCTGGAAGAAGTTGTCATTGTGGTCTGGGCTGGATGAATTTACTTATATGGTTTGTGGACTGCCTGTGTAGAACTAGTATCTACCACTATGTGGTCCTTGAATGGTGGTAATATTGGTCTTTGTACAGTGTGTTTTATTCAGTAACAGTATTGCTCAGTCACTATGTAGTGGTAATTTGTATGTGTTAAAGATCTGGCGATATTATTTGGCCTTTTTATAGTGTTACTATTGTTAATATTGGTCTTGGTATACTGAGATTTGTTTAGTAGTAGTATGATGGTAATATGTATGGTAATAATATTTGCTTCTTGTATAGTGGTATTTGGTAACTGTATGACTGTATTGTTTAGAGATATACTTTCATACATAGATTAGTGCTTTTGAAGAGGCAATTATTTGTAGGTTCTACAGTGCTGATTTTCATTACAAAAAAAGTATACCTGGGGATAGTGTACTATTTCATCTAAGCCTGTCATGTGTTATAAATTTTACTTTATTTATTTGTTTGGTAGGGGGGAGCAAAACATATGCCTTGGTTTGTGTTCTGACTAAGTTTAGGTGTCTGGTCTTCGGTAATATATAAGTGCTTAGCTGTTACGCTATTTCTGACACTTAGCTGCCTAATTTCTTTTTTTAAAAGCAACTCGGCAGTGTGTACTTTTATATGGAACTGGTAAATGTTCATGCACGAGGGAGGACCCATTTAAAAGTTTGCTATGGGGTTCAACCTTTTTTAGTTACGCCCCTTGGTTTCCATAACCTTTGACAGGAAGAAAAGTGTAGCATGCAGCGTTATTATTGCTGTCAAAATGCGAGAAACCTTGATGAACCCCATTATAAGTAAATGGTGTTAGATGGTCACCATTCAGATCTGTCATATTAGCGCAATTACTTCCACTATAAATGGAAACTATGATGCAAATGTGAACAGAACTTTACTGCCACGGAAACCCTTCTTTCATTTATAGGAATCCTAGTGTAGGGGTGGTTAAGTATTCTTTAATTCTTGCCTAGCTCTATATTCTGAACCAGATTTGTTGACTGCTTTCCCAAGCATCTTTAACCCCTTAAAGGGGTTTTCCAGCTTCTGACAACTTATGACCTATCCAGCGGATATGTCATCAGTACATGATTTGTGGGGGTCCGACACCCGGGCCCCGCATAGATCAGCTGGTCCGGTGCCTCCGTGTACCGAACGTACAAGCCGGAAGCAATTAGCTCCGGTCACGGAATAGCGGCCAAGCTGCAGTACTGCAGTTCTGCTCCTATTCAAGTGAATAGGAGAAGACATGCAGTTCTGCAGCACGGCCGCTGTGCTATGTATGGAGCCAACTGCTTCCGGGATCCGTACATAGCATTATGTGCCACAACATCCGGTGCATGCAGGCCACCGGAGCGGCTTATCGGTGGGGTCCGGGTGTCGGACCCGCACCGATGACATACTGATGACCTATCCGGTGGATTGGTCATCAGTTGTCAGAAGGTGGACAACACCTTTAATGACTGGTCCTGAAAAGGCCTTAATGACCAGCTAAGTTTTTTTGTTTTTGCGTCTCTGCCTTTCAGCAGCCATAACATATTTTTTTTAATTGATGTGTCTGTATGAGGCCTTGTTTTATGCGGGAGAAAATGCATTTTTTTTTTGCGCATTTTGAGGGTAGAAAAAATTCACTGTGTAAATTATATAATTTATTTTTATGGCGTGAATATAGGAAAAAGCGATTCTCTGAATATTTTTTTGGGGTTTATTTTTTATCCCATTCATGTTTCACCCTATGTAACCTGTTCAATTAATTCTTCAGGTTATTATGGTCGTGTAGATACCTTATATGTGTAGGTTTTGTGTTTTTCTGTAATGTATGGGCAATAAAATATATTTAATGCAAAATAATGACTTTTATTTGGGTAAAAAAAAATGTTGTTAATTTTTTTTTAATCCCATTAAGGGATAACTTTATTAACAACTTTATGTTTTACTTATAATGTATTAGCATACTCCTGTATGCTAATACATTACACTGTGTCACTATGACACAGGCTGCTGTTAGGGCAGCACATAGCAGCTGACTGCAGAGGGATTCCCTGTTTTTTGATGCCCTTTGATCATGTCACGGTCACGGACATAAATTACACTGGAGCGCTCATCAGCTTCTTCTATAGCGACGCCAAAAGACGTTGCTGTAGACGAAGCACCTGCATAACCTGCCGTCAAAAGACGGCGGGCGGTCGTTAAGGGGTAAAACAGGATGAAAATAATATTATCTCTACTGTAAAAAGCAGGTCTACCTGCTACTGTCTTCTTGGGAACTCCTTACCAGGTTCCAAGGGAAGCACCAGTGTAGAGGATTTCTGTGCAAGGTCTACACAAATGTTTCAAGGTTCAACGTGAGGCCAGAAATATATTAGGTGTTAAGGAAATTCAAATGCTTACCACGTTCTTTTGAATTGAATAATTCATTACCAACATTCAAACAACTTTGCCCTTGATAAAAAAAAAACATTGTTAATTTTTATACTCCACTCTTGGGCCCTTCATTTAAATTCCATAGTCTAACGCAAATAAAGGCCCTTTTAAATTGGGAAATGATCAGGTGAATTAGTGTTCATACGAACGCTCGTTCCGAATCATTGCCCTGCTCACATCTATACGTGGGCCAAAGAAATGCTATATAGTTGGCAGCATGAAGATGTGCTGCCCACTATCGACCATTGCACATGTATGGGGACAAGATGCAAATGTATGGGGACAAACGATAGTATTAATGATCGTTTATCACCATACATTGTGATCATTGCTCCATGTAAATGGAGCTAGCGCAAGACCAATCGACGTGCTGTAGCGATGATCAGCACTGATTTACCAGCCAGGAAATATGGCCGTGTAAAAGCATCCAAAGCAATCTATCTTTGCAGAGAATCCAAAAATGACATTATCTCGCTCTCTGTTGTACAGTTTAGCTCATGATATTATAGTTCTCTCTGCTGGCTGTACTGCACTTGCACTTTTGATTTTTTTATTTTATTAATAATTAGTTATAAATAGCCTAAATAAATTTTTTATTAATTTGTGTTTCCCAGTATAAATAATAAATTGATGATTGTCCATCCAACAACTATCATGCTGGACTCTAGAGACCGAGGTTTAAAGAATGCATAGTGAAACTATCGCATTAGGTTTCAAAAGATCTGGTCCCACCATCATAGAATGGCACAGGTAAAGAATTTTTCATTTTCATATTCCTTTTCATGTTTGTGTCTGTATGAGGTCTTGTTTTTTTGAGAGACTTGTTATACATTGTTTAGAAATCATTTTAGGGTACATATAAATTAACGTTTAGTTCATAAAGAGTTTTTGTAGTGGTAAAATTCGTAAAAAAAAAAAGAAGCTATTTCGACAGTTCTTTATCTGTTTTACGCTATTTCGCAATAATACATTAGCTTTATAGTACGGATGGTTGTGGTTAAAGGAATATGTTTTATTGTGTTTTTTTTGTTTGATAATTGTTTAAACAAATTGTGTTTATTCTATTTTTACATGTGTGACTTTATTTTTTTCTAAATTTCTTTAGCCAGACTAGTTGAATTAAATTTTGAGCGTATATATTTAACTGTGATGTCTGTTAAATTGGAATATCTATATAATTGGAGCGTCAAAGCGGTTAAGCGGCTATTATCACAGGTTTCTCTAATCCTAGCTGTTAGGCCTTATTTACACAAATGTATGTGTTTTGCGCGCGCAAATAACGCAGCATTTTTTGTGCGATGCAGTTCCGTGTGGCATCAGTGTTTGGTGCATGGCTGCGTGTTTTTTGCGCATATGGCATCGTTATGACACGTGGTTTTGATGTTTATAAGCAGAAATGAAGGAGGTAGTTTTATTATTCCCTTCATTTCTTCAACAACTGTATAGCGAATCACGCGTGGCACACGGAAGTGCGTCCGTGTGCCGTGCGCGGTTTTCACGCACCCATTGACTTCAATGGGTGCATGATGTGCGAAAAACGCTAAAGTATAGGACATGCTGAGAGTTTCACGCAGCGGACACATGCTGTGTGAAAAACACGGAATGTCTGTACGGCCCCATTGACTAGCTCGTGTAAATAAGGCCTTACAGCGGGAGTGTGGCTGATAATCATAACTTGTGACTGTGCCTGTGAGATCGTCACTATGTACCATTATGTCCTTCTGCAACTAGAAGAGGATGGTGTGTCCATATGCAGGAAGGGGTTAAGGTCTACATTTCCAGATAATTCTATGAACAGGAAATTTAAATGGATATTTATAGAGATGTAAAGAAGAAGAAAACATTGCGAAAGCACTCTGTGAACGGCAAGACGACCTAATACACTATATATAAATAAATATGCATTACAGCTGAATCTACTTACAATAGTGAGGTTCTTAGTGCACATTTTGATTAAATTGTGTGAGCCCACCTGCCACGACAAAGCAACCTCTTATGAGGTGGGTCCCTAATCTAAAAATACACCTCTGTTCTGGGTCTAAGGCTAGGTTCACACGACCATGTTACGTCCGTAATGGACGGAACGTATTTCGGCCGCTAATTCCGGACCGAACACAGTGCAGGGAGCCGGGCTCCTAGCATCATAGTTATGTACGAAGCTAGGAGTCCCTACCTCGCTGCAGGACAACTGTCCCATACTGAAAACATGATTACAGTATGGGACAGTTGTCCTGCAGCGAGGCAGGGACTCCTAGCATTGTACATAAGTATGATGCTAGGAGCCCGGCTCCCTGCACTGTGTTCGGTCCGGGATTAGCGGCCGAAATACGTTCCGTCCATAACGGACGTAATGTGCTCGTGTGAATCCAGCCTAAGCCTGCAGAATATACTGGAGTTAGATAGGAAACAACTTTGCTCTAATTAAAAGCAGCTTTGGGCAAATGGGAGGAGTGCTAGTCCAAAAAGGAGGCAGTCACCACCTCCATGCACTACATGCAAAAACACAAAAGAAAATAAAGGTATTGGTCTGCACATACTAACAAAATCAAAAATGTACAGGTGCACGTACGCTGTGACATATGCAAAAATTACCTATAGGTTGGCCTTTCACCACTGGCACAGGGGCATAACTACGAAAGATTGGGCCCCATAGCAAACTTTTGACTGGGTGCCACACACAGCCCCCCTTTTAGATATTGCCCCCCTGTTGATTCTGCCACACAACGCCCCCCTTGTAGATACTGCCCCCCAGTAGATAGTGCCATACAGCCCCCCCTGTAGATAGTGTCACACCCATTTGTAGATAGCACCCCCACCTCCCCTTTGTTGATAGTGCCATACAGCCCCCCTGTAGATAGCACCATGCAGTCCCCCTGAAGATAGTACCGTACAGCCCCACCCTGTAGATAGCGCACCCCAAACAAATAAAACAATTATACTCACCCAGGCTCCGTTCCCGCAACGAACAGAGCTGCTCCACAGCATCCTCAATGCCGACAGGATCCTTGCGTAGGCCAGCGTGATCCAGACCTGACCAGCGAACGTGGCCTGTAGCCTAGTAAATGGCAGAACAGGGAGATACCTCCCTGCTCTGCCATAGTGTTCAATAGTATCTGCGTCCTAAGGACGGTGCATGGCATGGACCACCTCGTGCCGCGGTCCCTATAGCAGCCACTATGACTGCTACAGCGGTAGTTACACCACTAACCCTGGCATAAACAAGAGTAAACCAACTGGAATGATGGCAGTGTATGTCTGCGGTTCTCACATTTGAAGCCTTTGAAAGATACAAAAACATGTGAGCAAGCTACCTTGTGGAAAAGTAATTTTAAGTGCATGTTAGTCTAAGTTGCAGAGGTGTCTTAGTTATTTTTAAAAAAAATCTTCTGCTTATCAGAGGCTTATTCACATTTACTGCTATGTATAAGCATAAGCCCAAGACAAGCTCACATAGAAATCAGGGCATGTTCAGATGATTTCCATTATTGTACCCAGAAAATGATTGCACACTTTAGATACCTAAACCATGAACAACACTAAAGGTGTACTAAATATTGAAAATACACAAAAAAAAAAATTATAATAATAATAAAACAAATAAAAATACACAAAATTCCTATCTCAATTTCCTCCTTTCCCTGTGAGAAATATAGAAAAGTATTCTTCTATATGTGTCCCAGGAGATCAGCCAGCATCTAACATCTCCTCATAATCCTGTGACTGGCCTGTAAGTTGATGGAGGGTGGGGCAAGATGATGGATACCTCGCAGAAATGTCACGGGAAAAGATGAAACTAAGCAGGAGTCTGAATTTTGAAAACTTTACTTGCACTTTTAAAAAAATATATACAACTTCTATCGCCGCTCATTATGTACACGGTCATAGACAATATATATTGTTCTTCCCACTCCAATAAGGCAAAACTTAGTTATTTCCAATTTTTCTCACTGCTGAGAGGCACAGACCTAATTACGATAAAGGCAGGCAAGGTGGCTGGTTTGTTCATATGGGAGTGGAAGACACAGGGTCAAAGGCACCCCTCTGCTTGGGCCTAGTAGGTTTCACGATAGTGGCTGCTACTGTGTACTTCGGGTCTAGTGGCCCTTGAGCTGGTGGCAGCTGTCTGCTTTGTAAACAGGCTCTCTAGGCCTCCACCTGGTCCCACTATCCCCTTAGTCTTGCACTTTTACTGGACACTGCTGGTACACCCATACTTGCCAACTGTCCAAAATTTGCCGGGACTGTCCCAAATTTACAGAGACAGTCCTGGAAAAGTCTTGTCCCGGCAACTGCTACATTCAATTGTATCTGTGTCCTCAAGACGCAGATACAATTGAATACTATGGCAGAGCAGGAAACTATCTGCTTCTTGCTCCGCCATTCACTCCTCCTGGAGCAAAATCTCCAACCAAAGCGTTGCTGACGACCTGGCAAGGATTCCGCTGCAGAAGGTGCCACTCACATCACTGCCCTTATATGGACAGTGAAGTGGGCTCTCTCTATGAGCGGAATTCCTGGCCAGGGCATCAGGAGTAGCCCATGACTTCAATGTCCATATAAGGGCAGTGATGTCAGGGACACCCCCTGCAACGGAAACACTGGCCAGAGCATTGCCAATGCCTGGCTGGGGATTCCACTCTTAGAGGGAGCCACTGACGACGTCACTGTCCATATATTGACAATGAAGTCCGGGGCTCCTCCTGGAGCGCCGAAATCCCCGGCCAAAGCGTTGCCGACGCATGGCCAGGATTATCTACAGGGGGAGTATGTGGCACTATATACAGGGAGAGTATGTGGCACTATCTACAGGGGGAGTATGTCGCACTATCTACAGGGGGAGTATGTGGCACTAGCTACAGGGAAGTGTGTGGCATCATCTACAGGAAGTCTGTGTGGCATCTACAGGAGGGCTGTGTGGCAGTTGCTACAAAAAGCATTGTGTTATTATCTACAGAGGGCACTGTGGCACTATCTACAGGGGGACCATGTGGAACTATCTCCAGGGGGCAGTGTGTGGCAATATTTACAGAGAGCAGTGTGTGGCAATATCTACAGGAAGCAATGTGGGGCAATATTTACAGGGAGCAGTGTGTGACAATATCTACTTGAGGCAGTGTGGACACAATCTACAAGGGGCACTGAGTGTGGCACTATCTACACTGGTGTTTACGCTACCAGTTGTGGTCAGCACATATCGCATAGCCCTAGTGATAAAGTGAGACATCACCTGTCTGTAAACAAACAAATAACTAGGGACACACCGACCACCATAGTAGTTGTCAGCCAAACTAGTGCAGAAATTTTGTTTGTTTTTCTGCATCCAGAAATTCTGGAAAGCCACACCCCACTATTCACACCCACCAAATAAACCACGTCCCCAAAAAACACACCCACGAAAGGTGCCACTCCCTAAGTGTCCCTGGAAATTTTTGTTCAAATGTTGGCAACTGGGAGTACACCTCTCACTGACTATCTTGGGGCACGTCACCTCTACATACCCTATACTGCCCAACACAGCTATCCATACAGTGGGGTCCTCACACACCACCCCTGCAGCCCTCTAGGCAGCAATACCTCTTAAAAACAGTAAGGAGAGCTCATGTCACACCAACTACCTCAAAACAGCGAACATGGCTTGGTGGACTAACCACTCTTTTAAAGCACCACCCCTTGGTGTGATGATGCAGTCCTTCATCACCCTGTGCAACATATGCAGCACAAAATGGCATCTGAACTGTACATCCATTGCCAAAAATGTAGAATGTGTACAAGCCAAGCACCTTGCTATACCTTGCAAAAACAGTCAATAAACGCAACAAGATGCAATATGTACACGATGTCTTCGGTGGCCGGATCAACCACCCTTTCCTCCACTGTAGAATTTTGTACCATATTTTCTCCCATCTTTGTTAGACAATCGCCGGTACCACCTAGTGGAGGAAATAAAAGTAGAGCCGCAACAACAGCATCACATAACAGCGGGACAACAATGCTTAAAGACGACATATGCAAAATATATAGGCCATAGTGGTCACAAAGAAATTTCTAGGCCATTACTTATTCCCCTTTTTTGCACTTGGGGATTCAGTCTCCAGATGTTACAACTCCACCCCCCAACTTAATCTGTTGTCCCTAACACAGGATCTCATTCCAACTTCTGAAGCAGGGTGTGGGCAGGCCTGACATCCACGCATCAGCCCATCTTATATCAGTGAAAACAACATGAAATAAACACAACATAAAAGCCCCATCTCGCCTTCTGGGGCAACAGAAAACAGGCTGACGGGCCACAGACATTGCAAATTAGAATGTAGCTAGGCCAGGCAGCCCTAAATACAGGACAAATGCCGGATGGACAACTTAAACAGGATACATTCCTCTGGATAGGCCGGATGGCCAATAACAATGAACAATAAAAGTTCCTCAGTGGGACGCATGCTGAGACACAATCTTTGTCTTTTTCATTGATCCCGCCTACCTTGGAACATAGGCTGGATGTTGACAGGCATATGGACAGGCAGACTCACAGGCATATTGAATGAGTGCCTAACAGTCTCCTTTTCCCTGCTGCTGGACATACAGCTCTGTAACACAAACTCCAGAAACAAATGTGCCTCGTGGTCTCCCTTACAGCCGGCTTGTCTGACGACTTTAATTCTTTACAGATCTCCAGTTCTCTCTGGATTCTCTCTGATTCATGCATCGGGACTGCTTTCTCCCATTCTCTCCAAGATGTGGAGACCAAACGGACTCCACCCTTTCCTTCACTACATGTGCCAATTGCGCAGCTGAATTTTGGCCCAGCAGCAAGGCCTATTTAACCTCTTCAGCGGCTGGCTATCTTTACTCTCTTAGAGTACCCGGGCAGACCCCCACCTGTTCCAGGGCACGAAGTAGCACACAACCTCTCCCTAGCTAGTAACTTGTTGGATCTCCTCAGCCAGCTACGGTTTGTCTCCCCAATACCATTTGAAACAGATAGCTACTCACAGCACTCCTCTTCTCTCATGTAACGTGACATCCTGCTGACTATGCCAAGTTGTAAGGTGGTGGAGGGTGGGCATAGTGGTATTTTGCAGAAAAAGATTAAACAAAGCAGGAGTTAGGCCTTATTCACACGACAGTGATAAATGGCCGTGTGATGGCCATTCTTTTATCGGCCAACACATGGCCATTTTCAGAATAATGATGTTCTATGGGTGTATTTACACGGCCATTTTTTTAACGGCCCTTGAACAATGGCCGTCAAAAGATGGGACATGTCCTATTTTGGGCCGTTTTAGAAGTCAATGGAGCCATTTTTAACGGCTGTCAATACATGTAACAACCGTTAAAAAGGATCTGTGACATGGGGATTTGCAAGGGAACTGGAATTTGCAGCGCCGACTTCTTCTGGTCTGGTCGCTAGTCTCGTGGATTCTGTGAAGGTGGCGCGATGACATCACTGCCTTCGCAGATCCCATGAAACTAGCGACCAGACCAGGAGAAGTCGGCGCTGAATCGGTGAGTGTGTGTCATCGCGTCGCCGCAGATCCCGTGTAGACAAGAGGCCTTACCTGAAGAAGACAGCGCTGCATCGGTGAGTATGTAGGGCATTAATGTCGGGCTGTGTTGCATCATATACATCTGGGCTGTGTGGCATCATATATAGGAGGGCTGTGTGGCATCTGCATGGGGGCTGTGTGCCATCTACAGTGAGGCTGTGTGCCATCTACAGTGAGGCTGTGTGCCATCTACAGTGAGGCTGTGTGGCATCTACAGTGAGGCTGTGTGGCATCATATACAGGGGGTCCGTGTGTCATATACAGGGAGGCTGTGTGGCATCATGTACAGGGAGGTGTGTGGCATCATGTACAGGGGGTCTTTGTGGCATATACAGGGAGGCTGTGTGGCATATACAGGGAGATGTGTGGCATCATATACAGGGAGGTGTGTGGCATCATATACAGGGAGGCTGTGTGGCATCATCTACAGGGAGGCTTTGTGGCATCATATACAGGGAGGCTGTGTGGCATATACAGGGAGGTGTGTGGCATATACAGGGAGGCTGTGTGGCATCATATACAGGGAGGCTATAAATAGTTCCTAGGTGAACATGTGACCTTCCTTTGGGTGTTTTCAGGGGGTTGGGACAAAAAAAGCTTGACCAATGAAATTCATCAGTTTTTTTTAACAACCATGAAAACTGATGCAAAACGGATGTCAAACGGCCATTAAAAACTGATAAATGGACTGGAAATGGGTGAAAATTTAGAGACACACTGATGCAAAATGGCCATAAAAAACTGACAGTTGATCAGTTTTTAACCCCTTCAGGACAAAGCTCATTTTGGCCTTCAGGACCAGACCCATTTTTTCAAATCTGACATATTTCACTTTATGTGGTAATAACTCCGGAATGCTTTTACCTATCAAAGCGATTCTGAGACTGATTTCTCGTGACACATTGGACTTTATGATAGTGGAAAAATGTGGTCGATAAATTCAATATTTACCAGTGAAAAACCCCAAAATTTTGTGAAAAATTGCAAAAATTAGCATTTTTCTAAATGTAAATGTATCTGCTTGTAAGACAGGCAGTTATACCACTCAAAATTGTTGCTAATTAACATCCCCCATATGTCTACTTTAGATTGGCATCGTTTTTTGAACGTCCTTTTATTTTTCTATGACGTCACAAGGCTTAGAACTTTAGCAGCAATTTCTCACATTTTCAAGAAAATTTCAAAAGGCTATTTTTACAGGGGCCAGTTCAGTTGTGAAGCGGCTTTTAGGGCCTTATATATTAGAAACCCCCAAAAAGTCACCCCATTTTAAAAACTTCACCCCTCAAAGTATTCAAAACA
This sequence comes from Rhinoderma darwinii, assembly GCF_050947455.1. NCBI lineage: Eukaryota > Metazoa > Chordata > Amphibia > Anura > Rhinodermatidae > Rhinoderma > Rhinoderma darwinii. Next base: position 359,939,408 of record NC_134688.1, read on the forward strand.
GCATTTAGAAAGTTTCTTAACCCTTTAAACGTTTCACAGGAATTAAAGCAACGTAGAGGTGAAATTTTCAAATTTCATTTTTTTGGGCAGAAATTCATTTTTAGTCTATTTTTTTTGTAACACAGAAGTTTTTACCAGAGAAACGCAACTCAATATTTATTGCCCAGATTCTGCAGTTTTTAGAAATATCCCACATGTGGCCCTAGTGCGGTAATGGACTGAAGCATCGGCCTCGGAAGCAAAGGAGCACCCAGTGGATTTTGGGCCTCCTTTTTATTAGAAAATATTTTAGGCACCATGTCGAGTTTCAAGGGCTCTTTCGGGGAAACTACACCCCTTGAGGAAATTATCTAGGGGTATAGTGAGCATTTTGACCCCGCAGGTTTTTTGCAGAAATTATTGGAAGTAGGCCGAGAAAATGAAAATCGTCATTCTTTCAAAGATAATGTAGGTTTAGCTAATTTTTTCTAATTTCCACGAGGACTAAAGGAGAAAAAGAACCACAACATTTGTAAAGCAATTTCTCCCGAGTAAAACAATACCCCACATGTGGTTATAAACAGATGTTTGGACACACGGCGGAGCTTAGAAGGGAAAGAGCGCTATTTGGCTTTTGGAGCTCAAATTTAGCAGGAATGGTTTGCGGAGGCCATGTCGCATTTCCAAAGCCCCTGAGGGACCAAAACAGTGAAAACGCAAAAAAAGTGACTCCATTGAGAAAACTACACCCCTTGAGGAATCCATCTAGGGGCGTAGTGAGCATTTTGCCCCCACAGGTGTTTCATAGATTTTATTAGAATTGGGCAGTGAAAATAAAAAAAATCCTTTTTCTTCAATAAGACGTAGCTTTAGCTCCAAATTTTTAATTTTCTCAACAAATAAAGGAAAAAAAGAACCCCAACATTTGTAAAGCAACTTCTCTGGAGTACTGGAATACCCCACACGTGGTCATAAAATGCTGTTTGGGCACGCGGCAGGGCTCAGAAGGGAAGGAGCGCCATTTGCTTTTGGTGTTCAGATTTTGCTGCATTTGGTTTCTGGTCGCTATGTTGCATTTGCAAAGTCCCTGTGGGACCAAAACAGTGGATCCCCCCAGAAGTGACCCCATTTTGGAAACAACACCCTCAAGGTATTCACCTAGGGGTGTAGTGAGCATGTTAACTCCGCAGGTGTTTTGCAGAAATTCTTGTGCACACGATGTGGGAGAATGAAAATGGGAATTTTTCCTTAGATACGCCAATATGTGGTGCCCGGCTTGTTCCACCATAACAAGACTGCTCTCAATTATTATGCGGTGTTTCCCTGTTTTAGAATCACCCTACATGTGGCCCTAATCTTTTGCCTGGACATTCGACAGGGCTCAGGAGTGAAAGAGTACCGTGTAAAATTGAGGCCTAATTTGGCGACATATAAAGTATTGGTTCACAATTGCAGAGGCTTTGATGTGAAATAATAAAAGAAACCCCTGAGAAGTGACCCCATTTTGGAAGCTGCACCCCTCAAGGCATCTATTAAGAGGTGTAGTGAGCATTTTAACCCCACGTGTCTTTTCCATAAATGATTGCGCTGCGGAAAGTACAAATTAAAATTTCTCCCTAGATAAGCCAATTCAGTGTCAAATATGTCGTGCCCAGCTTGTGCCACTTTTTTTTTATATACAGCGTTCACCATACGTTATAAACTGCATGTTACCTTTATTCTGCGGGTCAGTACGATTCCGGCGATACCTAATTTATAGAACTTTTTTATAACTTTTTGCACAATAAAATAACTTTTGGAAAGAGAATGTATTTTTTCTGTCGCCAAGTTGTGAGAGCCATAACTTTTACATTTTTTCGTCGATGGAGCTGTGTGAGGGCTTGTTTTTTGCGAGACGAGGTATAGATTTTTTTAGGTACCATTTTTGGATACATGCGACTTTTTGATCACTTTTTATTTCAATTTTTGGAAGACAGTGACCAAAAAAACAGTAATTATGGCAGTGTTTTTGAGGTTTCTTTTTACGCCGTTCACTGCGCTGGATAAATAACATAATATTTTTATAGTTCAGGTCGTTACGGTCGCTGCGATACCAAATATGTATGGCTTTATTATTTTTTTCTATAATAAATGACTTGATAAGGGAAAAAGGGTGATTGTGTTTTGTGTTATTATTTGAGACTTTTATTGTATGTTTTACAACTTTTATTTTTCCTTTTTTATACTTTTTTTTACACTTTTCTTTAGTCCCACTAGGGGACTTGAATGTCCAACTGTTTATTTGATGTTCTAATACATTGCACTACCTATGTAGTGCAATGTATTGGAACTGTCAGTTGTTCACTGACAGCAAGCCGATCAGGCTCCGCCTCTGGGCGGGGCCTAATCAGCTTACGTAATGGCAGACAGGAGTCCATTGTTAGGGCTCCTGTTGCCATAGTAACAGTCGCCAGCCTTGCCATCGCATGGCAAGGCTGCCGATTTTCTACAAACATCTAGGATGCAGCGATCACAATGGATCGCTGCATCGAAGGGGTTAATGCCAGGAATCTGAGCTAGCTCCGGTTCCTGGCGATAGATCGGGGTGTCCGCTGTAACATACAGCGGACACCCACTGCTAATGACGCCGGCTCAGCTTCTGAGCCGGAAGCTGAGCCGGCGCCATCTTGCCGATGGTACCGGAAGCCTCCTGGGCCCCGTTGACGACGGGGCATAGGAGGATTCCGTTACAGGCTGATCGGGAGGTAAGCATTAGCCCTCCGATCGCCTTTGCAGCCACCGGCAACCCAGCGATCACGTTGCTGGGGTGCCGGTGGCTATAAACTCCTCACATGCTGCGATCTCTATTGAACGCAGCATGTGAGGGGTTAATCGGTCGGACTGGATGCTAGTTCCGGTCCTGGCCGATACCTCAGGGTGACAGCTGTAACATACAGCTGTTACCCGGCGGTGATGTCGCTGGCTCAGCTCCTGAGCCAGCTTCATCTCCATGACGTACAGTAACGTGAAAATGCGGTAAGACACCAGTTTTCTTGACGTTACTGTACGTGATCCGGCGGGAAGGGGTTAATGGACATTTTTTTTCACTGTTGTGTGAATATAGCCTTAGAGTGCTGAACTTGAAAAACGTTATCTGTACTTTTAAAATATATAGAATTTTGACAGGCGCTGATGGTGCACACAGTCATAGACAATATATACAGTTATTTTCATAGACACCCGCAGACACATGGTCAAGGGCACCCCTCCGTGATACAAGGGCTATCTACTTGTGCTTAGTAGACCTTAACCCCTTAATGACAAAGCTTGTTTGGACCTTAATGACCATCAGTGTTATCAGAGAATAACTCTGCAAAAGTTTTGAATATCCAAGTAATTCTGACAATGTTTTTTCATCACATGTTGTACTTTATTTTAGTGGTAAAAGTAGACTGATACGATTTGCATAAATTAATTAAAAAATTGAAAAATGTAAGAAATTTTGTGAAAATTATAATTTTTCCTTATTTTTAAGTGCAATATGTCACATATGTACATACATACTGTACAATTAATTTTATTAAATATATATTTCCATCTCTTTACTCTATTTTGGCAGCACTTTTGAAAAAAAAACAAAAACATTTTTGAGCAATTTAGAAGACTTACAAGTTTAGTAATAATTTGATAAATTTTGAAGTACATTTTGTTTTCTTGCACCAAGCCAGGTTTTCAAAGGCTCATAGGTGTCAGAATGATGGAAACCCCCACAAGTGACCCCATTTTGAAAACTACACTTCTTAATGTATTTGTATGTTGTAAGTATTTTGACCCCACAGTTTGTTTGTAAGAATTCATGCAATGCAGGCATAAAAAAATATAATGACACTTTTTTCATAAAAGTATCATTTTGAAGACCGATTTCTTTGTAAAGCGACCATGAGAATGAAGCAACACACCCCAAAATCTATCACCCTGTTTTTTCTATTTTAAAATATGCCCCCATTGTGACCCTAATGCATTGCCTGGACACATGACAGGGCCCGAAAGGAAGGGAGCAACCGGAGGCTTTCAGGACTCATATTTTGCTTGAAAATGTTTTAGGCCCCACTGTACATTTGGAGAGGCTTTGAACGGCCAGAACGATGAAAACTCCACATAAACGACCCCATCTAGAAAACTAGACCCCTTAAGGTATTTATCTAGGGGTGTAGTGAGTATTTTGACCCACAATTTTTTGCTAAATTTAATGCATAGCAGGTGATAAAAAAAATTCTCTTTTTTCATAAAAGTATCACTTTGAAGACCGATTTCTTTGTAAAGCGACCATGAGAATGAAGAAACACACCACAAAATCTATCACCCTGTTTCTCCTGTTTTCAAAAATACTCCCATAGTTGCCCCAATCTGCTTTCTTGCACTCTTTGGCTCTCAGGGCACAATTGAATAAATTCTAGGCCCCATATCATACATTTAGAGGCATTGAGCTGCCTGAACAAAAAAAACAAAAAAACATAAATGACCCCATTTTAAAAACCAGACCCCTAAAGATATTATTGGGTATTATTTCAGACACTATGGTTATATAATGTTTTCTTCAAATTCTTAATAAATTTCCACATAAAATAGGCGAGACATGTGGTAAAAGGTTATTTTGTTAGAAATATGCCACATTAGTAAAGAGGCATACAAAAGAGAAGTGAAGCCGTGTATTCATATAGACGTCACTATAGACGTATTTGCCTGTACTTATGACTATGTCTTGCTAAAGAAGCAGTTGTCCCGCATCTGTGCCATTATGATGTCATTGTGGACAGAATTCTGTCCTAATATAAAATCAGTCAGAGAGGAAAAAATAAACTAATATCTTCAAACAAATGGAGGAAAATGTATCCAACTATGTTGCAAACTCGAGTCTGTTCACTAGACATAAGAACACCTGCAGGGCTGTCATGACAAGTTTTGGGTTTTTTCAGTGACTGGTTGTACAACGTCTCTTTGGCTCCATGAATCCCTATATGAGGGACGAACGTACCAAGTGACGCGGTACACCATAACAGGCCCCTGCCCGGCAAGGTAGGAACCGCTATGTGCACAAAACAACCAATCACCTACAGAATATATAAAGGGGCAGTGTCCAAAACCATCTATAGGAACAGTAAAGGATCACAAATCCCCAAAATGATGTCAGTATTTCCAGAAGAATTGTCGGGTGTACTACGTCCAGTAAGAACCTGAACAAAACTGTAACAAAGCCCATGGTGTATTGATAAGGAACAGCTCAATTATTAGAGATCCTCCAAAAAAAAATAATATCATGCCCATATCACGGTACAGAATTAGGAATGTAACAGCCGTATGTGGCAGAACATAGTCATCAGAAAAAGGAAATACATCCTCAATTTATTCTTGTAATCATTGCTAAAATGCACGACTTCCACTAATTCAGGGGTGGCACGGGCCACAGGTGTTGGATTTATCTACTAATAAATGCAATGCCCACATTTATTTTTTATTTCAAGATCACTTGTGGGCGTCCATGTTCTGCATAGGCAGATGTGGGCTCCTGCACAATAAACAGTATTCATTTGTGAGTGATCAAGTCTAGGATTTAATTGTCCAAGAATTGTATAAAAAAAATCATAAAGGGGAAAATTTGTTTTACAGTCTGAAATAAATACACTTTACTACCTCCCCATGAGAATCCCTCCCTCCCTTGGAAAGCCCAAAAACTAAACAAAAATATGCATAAATGAAATTTACTCCCTAAAAAGAATCCCTCCACCCCACCCTCTTTGGTTTTCCCTAAATTATATATAAAATTAATAATTAGAAACGGTGGGGTAGGTCTAAAAACGAAGTTGCACAGGCCTGGATTTGAAGGGCACATGGGGCAGTAAAACCGGGTATCCCTCTTCCTTCCATGTTTACTGCACACCCTGCATCTCTTTTGGGGGTATCTTTGGTTCACAGAGGCAGGGACGGGTCGAAGGAAGTGGCGCTCAGTGAGCCTTTTGACATCCTCTGACTCAAAGGATTCTCCAGGTGCGGGGGAGTCAAACAGGAGGTGCTCTATAATTTTCTCCTGATGTTGGAGGAAACGGAGTGTTCCCTGGGTCTTATAGAGCACATAACTATTATAAGTAGCCATTTGGATGAGGTAGATCGCTACCTTTTTACACCAGGCCCTAGTTTTGCATTTGACCAGGTACGGTTGTAGGACCTGGTCAGATAGATCGACTCCCCCCATGAACTTATTATAGTCCACTGTGGTGTCTTCATGCACGGTAGTCAGCATGTAAACCTTCTTATTATCACTCCATTTGACAGAGAGCAACTGGTCACTTGCAAATGAGAGTGACGCACCCCTTACTAGTCACCTGGACACCAGTTGTTGAGGGAAGCCGACTATATTTTTGTGCACCGTCCCACAGGCACCTGTATTAGCAGCATGGAGGAACTTATACAGGGGGACACTGGTGTAGTAATTGTCGGTGTACACATGGTACCTGTCACGGACACAGGGTTTGTGGACCCACTAGGCCGCTCCGCCGTAGCGGGGAGGCAGCTGACCAAGTCACAGTCTATGTGAAAGTAGATAGCAGACAGTAATGCTTAGGTACCTGAAATAGTCCGGGCGGTGACTGTGGCCTCAGCACGGATGGAGACAGGTGCGGAAGGTGGCGCCAGACGTGGCGAGCAGTATCCGATGAGCAGATGGCACTTGACGTGGCAGATGGCACTTGACGTGGCAGATTGCACTTGATGTGGCAGATGGCACTTGACGTGGCAGACGGCACTTGACATGGCAGATGACACTTGAACACGGGTAGGCACAGGAACAATGCGGAATACAGGAACGGTAACAGGGCACGGGTAACAGCAGGAACGGGAGACACTAAGGGACCATTTGCGAGACAGACAGGGAAAGACTAACAACGCTCAGGCAAGGATCAGAAGGGCTGGGGCATTCTTATAGAGCAGGGAATCACGTGGGTTAATAATCATTGATTTCATGTGCGCGCGCTGGCCCTTTAAGAGCGGGCGCGAGCGAGCGCGCGCACCCTACGGGACCCGGCCGGACGGAGCGGAAGTGAGCGCTGGCATCTCCTAGGAGGGAGACGGAGGCCAGCGCTCACAGATCCATGGCTGCGGGCGTCGGGAGGTGAGTGAACCCGACGGCCCGCGCCATGGGCGCTACAGTATCCCCCCTCTTACACCCCCTCTTCTTGGGGCCAGAGTGAGAGAGGAACTTTTTAATAAGAGCAGGAGCACTGAGGTTCTCTTCTGGCTCCCAGGACCTCTCCTCAGGACCAAACCCTCTCCAGTCCACCAGATAGAAAGTCCTTCCTCCTACCCTCTTGCGGTCCAGGATATCCTTTACCTCAAATACATCAGAAGGGCCGCTGGAAGCAACTGTGGAACTAGAGGTCTTGCTGTAGCGGTTCAGGAACACTGGTTTCAGGAGGGACACATGGAAGGAGTTAGGGATTCTGAGGGTAGGGGGCAGCCGCAGTTTATAGGAAACAGGGTTAATTTGTTGCAGGATCTCGAAGGAACCAAGGAACCTGGGAGCAAACTTGTATGAAGGCACCCTCAAGCGAATGTTTCAAGAGGACAGCCAGACTTTAGTCCCAGAAAGATACTGAGGCGGCTCTCTTCTTTTGGTACCTGCCTTACGCTTCATGCGTTCGACCGCCTGCAAAATAGAGGACCGGGTCTGTTGCCAGATTTGCAGGAAGTCCCCATATGCAGAGTCAGCAGCGGGTACCTGAGATGAAGTCGACACTGGAAGAGGAACTCTGGGATGTTGACTGTACACGATGTGAAACGGAGTGGAGGTGGTGGACTCACTTGTGTGGTTGTTATATGAAAACTCCGCCCATGGAAAAGGCTGTACCCAGTTATCGTGCTGTGAAGAGATGAAGTGGCGGAGGTAATTTTCCATGATCTGGTTGATCCTCTCAACTTGCCCATTGGACTGGGGGTGATAGGCAGAGGAAAAGTCCAAACTCACATCCAGGAGTTTACAGAGGGCTCTCCAGAACTTGGAGGTAAACTAAACCCCCCGGTCGGACACAATGTGAAGAGGCAAGCCATGCAAGCGGAAGATGTGCTGAATGAAGAAGCTTGCTAGTCGAGGAGCAGAGGGTAGGCCGGTTAGCGGGATAAAATGTGCCATCTTAGAGAACCGGTCCACCACCACCCAGATGGTGTTGCATCCTGCTGAGAGAGGAAGGTCCGTGACGAAGTCCATAGCGATGTGCTGCCAGGGGGCACTGGGTACAGGCAGGGGTTGAAGCAGGCCGGCCGGCTTGCTGTGAGCCACCTTGTTAGAGGCACACACCGTGCAAGCAGAGACAAAGTCCAGAACATCTTTAGGTAGCGTGGGCCACCAGAAGTGACGAGCGACCAGGTCTTGGGTTTTACGGACACCAGCGTGCCCAGCCAGTTTAGAACTGTGTCCCCAGCGGAGAATTCTTTTTCTGTCAGCCAACCGAACAAAAGTTCTCCCTGGAGGAATATTTCTAAGCTGCAGAGGATTGGCGGTGGCAACGCAGGATGGGTCTATGATCGTCTGAAGGGACTCCACCGTGTCTTCCATTTCGAATGATCTGGACAGGGCATCGGCCCTCACGTTCTTGTCCGTGGGACGGTAGTGGAGCAGAAATTGGAAACGGGTGAAGAACAGTGACCACCTGGCTTGACGAGGATTCAGTCTTTGAGCGGACTGAAGGTAAGTGAGATTCTTGTGGTCGGTGAAGATCAGGATGGGGTGAGCAGCGCCCTCCAGGAGATGTTTCCACTCCTCCAGGGCCAATTTGATAGCCAGTAGCTCCCGATCTCCAATGGAGTAATTGCGCTCAGCAGAGGAAAACAGTCTTGAGTAGTAGCCACACACTACTGCCTTTCCTTTGGAGCTCCTATGGAACAGAAGTGCGCCTGCACCAACAGAGGAAGCGTCCACCTCCAGTGAGAACTGCCGAGATATGTCAGGATGATGGAGGATCGAAGCTGAAGTGAAGGCTTTCTTGAGGCTAATGAATGCGGACTCTGCCTCCGGAGTCCACACCTTGGCGTTCACACCCTTCTTGGTAAGGGAAGAGATGGGGGCCGTCAGAGAAGAAAAGTTCGGAATAAACTGCCGGTAGAAATTGGCGAAACCCAGGAACCGCTGTATGGCCCTTAGGCCTTGAGGACGTGGCCATTCCAGGACAGACTTTAGCTTCTCAGGGTCCATCTTAAGGCCTTGATCCGAGATGACATAGCCCAGGAAGGGCAGAGACCTCTTTTCAAATGTGCATTTCTCTAACTTGGCATACAAGTGATTCTCTCTTAGTCGCAGAAGAACTTGACGAACGTGCCTCCGATGGGTCATCAGATCTGGGGAGAAGATTAGAATATCATCGAGATAAACTACAACACACGTATAGAGGAGATCTCGGAAGATGTCATTAACGAACTCCTGAAATACTGCGGGAGCGTTACACAGTCCGAAGGGCATCACTCGGTATTCGTAGTGCCCATCGCGGGTGTTAAATGCCGTCTTCCATTCGTCACCCCGGCGAATCCGGATTAGATTATAGGCCCCTCGCAGATCTAGCTTGGAAAAATTTTTGGCTCCTCGTATGCGATCAAACAGCTCGGAAATGAGTGGCAACGGGTATTTGTTCTTGACCGTGATCTGATTGAGACCACGGTAGTCGATGCAGGGTCGGAGAGATCCATCTTTCTTTTTAACGAAGAAGAATCCTGCCCCGGCCGGGGAGGAAGATTTTCGAATAAAACCCCTCTCCAAGTTCTCCTTTATATAGGCTGACATTGATAATGTCTCTGGCAAGAAGAGAGGATATACTCGTCCACGGGGAAGAGAAGCATTGGGCACCAGTTCAATGGGACAGTCATAACTCCGATGTGGAGGTAACATCTCAGCCTCTCGTTTGCAGAAGACATCCGCAAAACTGGCATACTGAGAAGGTAGATCGGAGAGTGACTGAGGCAGAGGGGGCACAACAGGACGGACTTGTGACAGGCAATGGCTATGGCATCTGGAACCCCATTGAAGAACTTCTCCAGAACTCCAGTTGAGTGTCGGGGCGTGTAGACGGAGCCATGGCAGACCCAGCAGGATAGGATTGATAGCCTTGGGTAGTACCAGGAAGGAGATCTGTTCTGAGTGAAGAGCTCCGAATCGTAATGTCACCGGCTCAGTGATGAGCATGATTGGATCAGGCAGCGGTAGACCATTCACAGAGGCAACTGCCAGGGGTCTCTCCAGACGGACTGTGGGTAGTTGAAACCGATCCACTAGATCTTGGTGGATAAAATTAGCAGCCGCTCCAGAGTCAAGATAGGCGGAGGAAGGATGTGATGCCTGTCCGGTGACGATGGCCACAGGTATCGATAATTTGGAAGAGGTTTTAACATTTGGAGACGTTCCACCTAGAGTTGCCTCTCCAACCAACCCTAGGTACTGGAGTTTCCCGGTTTCTGTGGGCATTGACGCACAAAATGACCCTTGAGGCCGCAATACATGCAAAGTCCAGAGGAGCGTCTGCGCTGCTTCTCCTGTTCAGATAACTGGACTCTGTCTACCTGCATGGGTTCCTCAGGTAGCGCACTAGGAGTGAACAATTGTGGTCTCTGGGCAGGGGGTGCTGGTCTGTGGGCCCGGCTCTCCTGACGAACCTCTTGAGAGCGCTCCCGGATTCTCATATCAACCCGGGTGGCTAACAGGATGAGGGCAGGACTGCCATCAGGAATTTCTGGGCCCCATACTGCCAATGAGTCTGGGCCCCCGCCCCCCTCGTTATTAGGAGGGGGGGTGAAATGTAAAGGGGCGGGAGGTAGGGCACATTAAAAATAAAACTCTTTGGAGGAGCAGGGCAGAGACAGGAGGTGGGTGTCGGAGGGCAAAGGGGAGATGTAATGGCAGAGGGTAGGGAGACGGACAAGTGAGCCCTAATCTACCCGCCACTCTGTCCCTGCCTACTTGCAACGACCCGCCCTAGGCGACGGGGTACAACTGGGCGGCGGTCCCTGCGCTCAGTAAGTGCACGACAAACACGACAAACATACAAGGAACACAAGCAAGGAAAAGGGGCCGTTGCCCACGGCAACACCGTGAGCAACCAGAGTGGTGAACGAGCCGAGTCAAGCCAGGAGTGTGCGAGGTACAAAACGAAAAGCAGAAGAGTAGTCGGTAAGCCAGGGTCTGTATGGAGCAGGATCAAAAATAGCAGGAGCTGTAGCTGGGCCAGGAAACCACAAGGAGGGAAACACAAGCAATAACAAGCACCGAGGGACAGGAAGTGCAGGCTTAAATAGACCGAGGGCGGGAGCTAGCTGAGTCTGGCCAGGTTACGATAGGCTCTCCCACTCCTAAGCCTGCCAGCCTGAATGGTGGAAGCAGGAGTCAGTCTCAGGGAAGTATTCTCAGGTGCTGACTGATTAGTTCTGGGAGTTAACCCCGCTGTGCCTGGCAGATCCTTTACAGGAGAAACTAAGTCCCAGGGCTGGGAGAACTGAAGGTAGCAGTGGTAGCCAGGGGGGAGACGCAACCTCACAGGGGCTCTGTGGAGTGACAAGGAAGAGACAAGAGACAGCGGCTCTGTGGGGGGCAAAAAGGGAAAGTGAGTGTGTGTGTATGTGTGTGTGTGTGTATGTAGAATCTGTCAGGGTGTAGGAGGGCAATATAAACAAAAATCATTGCACTGAAGCCCTATACACAGCAGAGTCACTCACCAAAATGTAGTCCCTAAGATCTCCCACCGCCACGGGCATGTCTGGATGATGCTTTTGCATTCTCTTCACACGCTGCACACACGTTATCTGTGTGTAGCGCTATCTACAGGGGGCTGTGTGTGGCGCTATCTGCAGGGGTGGGTGAGGCGCTATCTACAGGGGGGGTGTGTGGCGCTATCTACAGGGTGGGTGTGGCGCTATCTACATGGGATTGTGTGGCGCTATCTACATGGGATTGTGTGGTGCTATCTACAGGGGGCAGTGTGTGACACTATCTACAGGGGTGTGTGTGTGTGGCGCTATCTACAGGGGGTATGTTCGGCGCTGACTACAGGGGAGTGTGTGGCACTCTCTACAGGGGATTCCAGTCCAGGAGGAGACCCTGACCTCACTGTCCATATATGGACAGTGACCTCAGGGGCTACCTCTAGGAGAGGAATCCCCGACCAGAGTGTCGGCAACTCTCTGGCCGGGGATTTCGCTCCTGGATGGGTGAATGACAGAGCAGGAAGCTGATACTTTCCTGCTCTGCCATAGTATTCAATTGTATCTGCATCCTGTGGACGCAGATACAATTGAATATGGCAGTGGCTGAGACACGTCTGGGACAGTAATTTGCCGGGACTGCCTCTTTAGATTCAGGACAGTCCCTGCAAATTCAGGACTGTTGCTAACTATGCCTCCGGTATAAGCTTTCTCCCCCTACCCAGGTATACTCTCTACTTCCTCTACCCCTCCCCATGTATAATTTCTCCCCTCCCTTCAGATATCATCACTTTTCACCCAATTATTACCCCCCCCCCCCATTGTATAATGCCTCCTCCAGTGGAGGGATGTCACGATACCAGAATTTGGACTTCGGTACCGATGCTTTGTGTAGTATTGCGATTTCGATAACAAAGCGATACTTTGCCAACAGTAATAAAAAAACAAAACAGTTCTTCCATTTCTTATGTGAGGCGCGAGGTGTGATGGTAAATTTAACCTCCATGTGCCTCACATTAATAGTAATTAACCCCATCATGTTCCTCAATTATAAAGGGTTAATGTGTAAGGTACATGATGGGGTTAATTACTATTAATGTGAGGCACATGGAGGTTCAAAATTCATAATACCTCGTGCCTCACATTAATAAGTGAAAGAAGTTTTTATTTTATTTTTTACAACGTACACATCATAAATGATGCAAAAAAATTGTTGTGCAGGTTATTACAGCCGCGCCAATAATGAATGTGTATATTTTATGTATTGAGACTTATTTTAATGTGTTTTGTAAAAAAGGTGTATGTGTATTTTTTTTAAATTTAACATTACTTTATGTTTTTACTTTCTTTTTGAAACTTTAATGTACTGGTATATATATCTATATACGCATAGTACACAGGCAGTTGTTAGGACAGACCTGAGTATGCCCTAACAGGAAATATGGTAAGACAGCCCTGGGGTCCTTCATTGGACCTTGGGCTGTCTGCCCATATATGGTATGTCCCTCAATCGCGTCACAGGGATTCCTGTGACGTGATCCAAGGGGCATCCCCCCTTCTTATTTTCCCCTGAATGCTGCAGTCAGCTGTGATCGCAGCATTCAGGGGAATAGCGACAGAGATGAGAGGTTTCTTTGATCTCTGCCTTTATAGAGTGGGACTGCGGCTGTGTAATACAACCATTGCCCCGCCCCGCACGCGGTCAGCACGAGGTGATGCGGGCGGCGCTGCACTAATGAGCGGCGGTTCAGGCACTGAAGACAGAACATGTGGGCGTGTTTTGTAGTGCGCCCGCCATGTTCTGTTTTCAGTGCCGCCGCTCATTAGTGCAGCGCTGGCCGCATCACATAATCCTGGCGGCGCGCACATGTCAGGACTCCGGAGCAGGGCCGTGACTGTGTTACACAGCCGCAGCTCCGCTCTCATACATTCATGTATTACAATATTGAGCTGTGCGGCCGCACAGCTTAGTATCGAAATACATGAAATAACGGTATTGAACCGTTTGGGGGTGCACGGTATCGAAACCGTATCGAAGTTTTGATGCATCGTGCATCCCTACTCAAGTGCCATCCTCCCTCCATTATTATCTCCTTCCCACTCTAGCATCATTTCCCTCCCTACCCAATGCCATCTCACTGCCCCATTATCATCTCGCTGCCCCCATTATCATCTCCCTGCCCCCATTATCATCTCCCTGCCCCCATTATCATCTCCCTGCCCCCATTATCATCTCCCTGCCCCCATTATCATCTCCCTGCCCCCATTATCATCTCCCTGCCCCCATTATCATCTCCCTGCCCCATTATCATCTCCCTGCCCCCATTATCATCTCCCTGCCCCCATTATCATCTCCCTGCCCCCATTATCATCTCCCTGCCCCATTATCATCTCCCTGCCCCATTATCATCTCCCTGCCCCATTATCATCTCCCTGCCCCCATTATCATCTCCCTGCCCCCATTATCATCTCCCTGCCCCCATTATCATCTATCTGCCCCCATTATCATCTCGCTGCCCCCATTATCATCTCCCTGCCCCCATTATCATCTCCCTGCCCCCATTATCATCTCCCTGCCCCATTATCATCTCCCTGCCCCCATTATCATCTCCCTGCCCTATTATCATCTCCCTGCCCCCATTATCATCTCCCTGCCCCCATTATCATCTCCCTGCCCCCATTATCATCTAACTCTACCCCCTCCCCATAGAAAGCACGTCTGTATTGGTTCACACTGCAGCATAGGATTGTATCACTCAGCTCCAGGACGGCTCTTTTCTCCTGTCCTGTGTAAACAGAGGGAGAAGACAGGTTTATTGCACATGTTACACAGGACGGGAGATAAGAGCCGCAGAGCTGATACAATCCTATGCTGCGGTGTTAACATAATACAGAGGTGGGGAAGATATTTACTTTCTATGGGGGCAGGAGGAGATCTTTTCAGGAGGCTCCGGGCAGCAGCAGCCGGACACAGACATAAGTTAGTACTCACTGTGTCTGAAGAAGAAGACAACGACTGCTGCTGCTGCTGCTGGACGTATCCTCCGAGGCTGAGCTCATAACTCCCGCTGCTGTGATGTCTCCACCCCTTGTCTCCTCCCCACACGCTGTCACACTGTTGCGGAGGAGGAGGGGCAGGCACATGTCACTCTCCAGCGGACCCTTACGATTTTATTCTGATGTAATGAACGGGCCCCTCCTTCGTGATGGGACCTGTTCCTTTCACCGAAATGAAATCGTACGAGTCACACTGCCGTGAGTATATTAATTCCAGCGGCAGAGTGCGGGCCCCTTTTTTTAAAATTTATGCCCGGGCCCCTCACTGCTGTACCCCCAGTCCCCCCCTGATGGCGGCCCTGGATGAGGGTATCCAAGGTAGAAGGAAGGTCGCGGGCTGCCAGTTCGTCCTTGATGTGAGAGGACAGTCCCTGCCAGAAGGTCGCCACCAGTGCCTCATTGTTCCATGCCAGCTCGGCTGCTATGGTACGGAAGGAGATCGCGTACTCCCCTACTGTGGAGCCTTCTTGCTTGAGGGTCAACAGAGTGGCTGCGGCAGAGGATGTTCGACCCGACTCCTCGAACACGGCACGAAAGGACTGCAGGAACAAGGCTAGGTCCGCGGATACAGCTCCTTGTTGCTCCAAGATTGGGTTTGCCCATGCGAGGGCCTTGCCAGCGAGGAGGGAGATGATGAACGCTACTTTAGCCTCCTCGGAGGGGAAGAGATGAGGCCGTAGCCTAAAATGCACCGTGCATTGATTAAGAAATCCTCTGCATGCTCTGGGATCACCGTCATAGCGAGGAGGAAGAGGCAGAGGAACTGAGGATCCGGAACAAACAGGGGGAGCAACAGGCAGTGGCACGGCAACAGCTTCTGGAGGAAGAACCGGGGGTGGAACAGCGAGTAGATCCAGGCGGACCAGAATGGAATTCACCGCCTCAAGGAGTTGATCCTGACGAGTGCGTAGGTCATGTCTGTCTGAATCTTCTGTACTGGTGTCTTGGGCTGGCCAGCGGGTTCCATGGCCTGAGCGTTCTGTCACGGACACAGGGTTTGTGGACCCACTAGGCCGCTCCGCCATAGCGGGGAGGCAGCTGACCAGGTCACAGTCCATGTGAAAGTAGATAGCAGACAGTAATGCTTAGGTACCTGAAATAGTCCGGGCGGTGACTGTGGCCTCAGCACGGATGAAGACAGGTGCGGAAGGTGGCGCCAGACGTGGCGAGCAGTATCCGATGAGCAGATGGCACTTGACGTGGCAGATGGCACTTGACGTGGCAGATGACACTTGACGTGGCAGATGGCACTTGACGTGGCAGATGGCACTTGACGTGGCAGATGACACTTGACGTGGCAGATGGCACTTGACGTGGCAGATGGCACTTGACGTGGCAGACGGCACTTGACGTGGCAGATGACACTTGAACACGGGTAGGCACAGGAACAATGCGGAATACAGGAACGGTAACAGGGCACGGGTAACAGCAGGAACGAGAGACACTAAGGGACCATTTGCGAGACAGACAGGGAAAGACTACTAACGCTCAGGCAAGGATCAGAAGGGCTGGGGCATTCTTATAGAGCAGGGAATCACGTGGGTTAATAATCATTGATTTCATGTGCGCGCGCTGGCCCTTTAAGAGCGGGCGCGAGCGTGCGCGCGCACCCTATGGGACCCGGCCGGACGGAGCGGAAGTGAGCGCTGGCATCTCCTAGGAGGGAGACGGAGGCCAGCGCTCACAGATCCATGGCTGCGGGCGTCGGGAGGTGAGTGAACCCGACGGCCCGCGGCCATGGGCGCTACAGTACCCTTTCTGTAGGAATGGCACCATGAGTTTCCAGAGAATTTTCCCACTAATGCCAATATCCTCTGGGCATCCTGGTGGATTAAGGTGGCGGTCCCTGCCCTCATATATAAAAAAAGCCACAGGTGTAGCCCGTTGTGCTCTTGCACGCCTTATAAAGCTTTACTCCGTATCGGGCTCTTTTGGGGGGGATGTATTGGAGAAATGATAAACAGCCCTTGAAGGACATAAGGGATTCGTCTACCGCAAGTTTTTGGCCTGGGGTGTATAAATTAAACAATGAGTCACTTAGGAGGGAGTTAAGGGGTCTCAGTTTGTTCAGGCGATCATAGGCTGGGTCACTTCTTCGGCGGATTTGTGAGTTGTCTGAAAAATGCATGAAACACATTATTGACGGCTGCAAATATAGGCGTGCTATGGATAGCACTGGTAGCCCAGTAGGAGCGGATAGAGGTTTTTTTTTTAACTATGCCCATGTTCAGGGTAATTCCCCCCCAAAAAATTATTTCGGAAACTGTTGTGGGAATCCATCCTCTGGCATAGCAAGACCTGGGATTTTGGGTGCCAAATTGTATGTCATATAAGTTTGTCTGCTGGACAATTAGTTCCAGGACCTGATCACCTATAAACAATTGAAAAAAATTATAGGGACTAAAACTTGAGGCATCTGCGTTGATGCCTGGAGTCGCTGTAAATGGCAAAACTTGGGGGGAGAAAGCAATTGCTGGATCCCAAATTGTGGGAGGGACTGCGTTACTAGGCCCTGCTCCTGACGCTTCAATGGTGACAGCTGCGTCCACCCCCATATGGCTGGGGGGTCTAGTGGCAGAAGCAGAACTTGTGTCGCTTTCTGAGCCAAGTTCTACTTCTGACGCAGTGTCCGTATCACTGCCGGAACTGCTAGAGCACAGCATGGCGTACGCCTGCTCTGCAGAGAACATTCTGCGGCTTCTGCGATTCATGTTCACTACACTAATAATAACTAATAACTTTTTTTTTTAGAAGACAAATGAAAAAAAACGGAAAGGGATGATTATGGGTAATCTGGTGTGATTATGGGTAATTACGGGTAATCTGGGGTGATTACGGGTAATCTGGGATGTGATTATGGGTAATCTGGGATGTGATTACTGGTAATATAGGAACGTGAATATCTGGTGTGTTTTTCACAGTAAAACAGCACAAGATTTGTATAGTATCTCTCTCTCTCCTCTCACAGATCAACTACAGTGAGAGGAGGGAGGGAAAGAGCACAAATCCTGTGCTGTATTTAGAAAATATGAGACTATGGTCACTGTGGTAGGTATATCACAGTGACCATATGATCAGGGACCAATTAGAACGGTCCCTGATCAGTTTCTATTTTACAGGCAGAATATCTGCCTTTCAGTGACAGCGTGCCATTGTCTTTATTTTCCCGGCAGTTGGGGGGTGAAGGGGAGAAGGGGGGGCACGATCGCTGGTAGTGGGGGCCTAACAGGTTAGTTTTTTATCTCCTCTCACCAAACATTCATGGTGAAAGGAGATAAAAAGGATGATTTACAAGGCTGCATACATTGTAATGACAATTGCCGGTATTCGCAAACAACGGTCCCCAGACTGTGCTCCAAGCCCTCAGCTACCTCCGGTACGTGAGAGCAGGGAGCTATACCTCTGCACGGCGCTGCAATTTTGTTCTGATGTAGCACCGTGAAAAGGCTTATGTATCAGAATAAAGCCATACCTCCCAACTTTTGAATTTGGAAAAGAGGGACATTTTAAGCCACGCCCCTAACTCCACCCAATATCCTGCATAAACACATCACGGCTAGATCCTTCTGCAAATAACAGGCGCATATTCTCTCTGCGGATCTCTAGACTGTCTGGATATCACAGATATTATGGATCCGGTTATGTAGTCTTTATGTTACTTTTCCTAACTTGGGTATAACATTTGCTCATTACGGCAGCAGCATCTGCAGCACAAACCAAAAGGCTGAGAACAATGAAAGTCAAGAGGGAGACCCTGTGGTTGATGACTTTTCAATTGACAGGTAGCAGAGTTACATGATGGGGATTTTTTTTCCAGTTGCGTAACTCTGCTACCGGTCAATGGAAAAATCATCCACCAGAGCCCCCCTGTAGATTGCTCCACACACAGCCCCCCTGTAGATAGTGCCAGACACAGCCCCCCTGTAGATAGCTCCAGATACAGCCCCCTGTACATAGCGCCAGACACAGCCCCCCTGTAGATAGCTCCACACACAGCCCCCTGTAGATAGCTCCAGACACAGCCCCCCTGTACATAGTGCCAGATACAGCCCCCCTGTAGATAGCTCCAGACACAGCCCCCTGTAGATAGCGCCACACACAACCCCCTGTACATAGCGCCAGATACAGCCCCCCTCTAGATAGCCCCCTCTAGATAGCGCCACACAAACAGCGGAGAGCGGTAGAGGTAGCCGGCCCTACTGCTGCCACTCTCCGCTCTGCTTTGATGTCACTCACCGTCAGAAGAAGGCAGGAGTCTTGCAGTGGCGTTCTCACTGGTGTTGATCCCCGCCCGGGAGTGGACCAATCCAGTCACCTGACTTGTCACCTGACCGGTGAGGTCAGATGACAGGTCAGGTGACTGGACTGGTCCACTCCCGAGCCGGCATCGATCCCAGTGAGAACACCGCCGCAAGATTCCTGCCTTCTTCTGATCGCTGCTGCAGTCAGCAGCGATCAGCTGTTTTGATGCAGCGCCCAGCGGGACATTTTGCAGACCGCCCGGGACGGCGGGACAGCGGTGAGAAACCGGGACTGTCCTGCCAGATCCGGGACGGTTGGGAGGTATAATAAAGTCCGTTAGTGGCCACCGTGAAAAGGCGTATTGGCGGTCACTAACGGGTTAAGATGGTGGCTGCTACTGTGTACGTCAGGCCTAGTGCCCCTTGAGCTGGTGGCTGCTGGTTGCTTTGTGAACAGACCCTCTAAAACTCCACAAAGACTGACTCTCCCCTTAGTCTTGTACAAGAAGATTTCTACAAGATTGTTTTAGTAACATGCAGAAAATCCTACAGACTAACCACTCAACATTGAGGAACCCTTTTATTTCTCACTTTACTTGTCTTTTTACTTGTATATATCATTTCTAGTATTATTGTTCCTATAAAAGGGGTTTCCTTGTACCCAGGAACCTACCCAATACAGTACCACGTTCTGCTGCAGACACCACTAGGAGGAGCTCCTTACACATATACATACTACATGTATAGATATATATTATGAAATCTTTGAGCACATTATTTTGGATTTGTTCAGATTTTATAAAATGAAATTATATAAACTCTTTAACTACTATACTGCCCTATATCATCAAAAATAACACCATTAACACTTTACCACCAGGAATATAGGTTGTTAACCTTTAACCCTAGACCTCCATAGATATTAGATATTAAGCCTCTTAAACCGCTTTAGAACACTAGGGATATAAAATCCAGTAATAATAACTAATCCCTAAACCACCATTAGTACAGATGTGTAATGGAGTAGAAGTAGAACGTTGGCAAAGTAAGTGCCCCTGATCTCACAAAAATACTAGTGTCAATAGCTGCTCTGTTTGAAATAAAATGTACTATATATTTCTACAAATGTTTGCAATGTTTCAAATAAATAGAATTTAAAGAGGATGTGTCAGCTTAATATGCTGCCCTATGTATGCATATTACAATTTCAGGTTAGTATTCCTAGGTGCCAAAATGGCAAAAAGAAAATTGGTCCAATTGTCAAATATCAGCTCTCAAAGAATAAACTGGACTCATAGTTATGAGTCTAGCATATTCTTGAGGGGAACATTTCCCCAATCCTTTAGGCTGGTGATTGAAAGGCTGCTGTGCGTAGTGGGGTGGGGAGAGACAGGGGGAGCGTTTCCCCCATGAATATGCTGGACTCTTAACTATGAGTCCGGTGTATCCTTTCAGCACTCCTATTAGCCAAACTGCAGGTTTTTTTTGTGCCATGTTAGCAACTAGGTGTGCAAAGCTATAGCTATAATGTGCTGTCCTTAAATAGGGCAATATAGTAAGCTGACAGATCGGCTTTAAAAGGCTTGTCCAGTGAATAAAAAATTATTTAGAACATCTCACAATGGTGTACAAACATTAAAAAAACATACTGATCTCACCGATTCCCCGCCTCTCCAGTTTTGCTGCTGCTCGGTACCCCCACCAGTGATTGGCTGCAGCAGTCACATGTCCCTGTGATAAGACATCATCGCTGCAGCAGGAAGGAAAGACCTGCGAGGGACCAGGCAGTGGTAAACTGAATCAGCGGGGTATTGTTGTGGTGAGTTTGGCCTTTTTATGATTGTACACCATTGTGAGTCAATTTAAAAATATTTTTTATTTTCTGGACAACTGCTTTGCCTCTAGAGAACCCCTTTGGTAAATGTGCCTTAGAGGGCACCCCTTTATCTGGAGGACATACAAGGTTTTGCACCACCAGTCTTAAGCCATCTGTAGAAGGTTTCCGCTCAGAAATTATTTCTGTTTTACTAATTCATTCTCCTACTTACCCCATTTTTTTGGTTTACCCCTGGTTAGCCCTCCACAATCCAGTTGTTGATTGGGGTTCTGGCAAATTAACCCAATAGGGAAAAGCATGTCTAGGGAGGTGCTTTAAACCTCCTTTTCATATCGCTGACACTAGTCTACAAGTTATGCCCTCAGAATTCAACAAATATGTAGATATGTGTTTTGCGAGAAGACCGCAAATGTTCTTCCCCCTCATAAGGAATATGACTGTACCATAGATGCCGTGGCACCGGAATCTAAGATTCCAAAGGGGAGGACATACTCCTTGTCTGCTCCCTGAGACACGGGTGATGGAGCTAATGTATATATCAAGAACAACCTGGAAAAGGGATTTATTGATCCCTCTAGGTGGTGCTGGGTTCTTTTTTGCGGCTAAGAAAAGTGGTGAGCTTCGTTCCGGTATAGATTTGAGGGGACTGAATAAAATTACCATATGTAACCGATGTCCTCTACCCTCTTTTTAATTATTTAACCACCTCTAGAATGCAGTCATATTCTCTAAATTCGATCTGAGGGGAGCCTATTGTCTCATTAGAATCTGGGAGGTGGATGAATGGAAGACAGCCTTTAACGCGCATACAGGGCATAATGAATACCTGGTTTTGCCCTTTGGGCTCTGTAATGCCACAACTGTCTTCCAGACCGTATCAATGATATTTTTAGAGAATTCTTGGGTCAGTTTGCGTTTTCATACTTGGACAATATTTTTATATTTTTTCCTCGTCCTTGGAACAACAAGGTAAGAGATAACCAACTTTTTGCTCAGATGGAAAATGTGAGTTTGAGGTTGAGAGCATTGCTTTTATGGGTTATATTATTTACCCTTTGCCATGGACCCAGTTAAGGTGCAGGCTATCCAGGAATGGGCACTCCCCACTAATCTGAAGGTGGTACAGGGGTTTTTGGAATTTCCACCCTTCTCTCTAAATCACAATTCATCACCTGTATAATTCAATCCCACCTCATCGCCAACCTTACTACTTTGTTCATCCCAGCCCTCTTCAACCTTTCACTAACCACTGGTGTCTTTTCTTCTTCATTAAAACATGCAACCATCACATCTATCCTTTAGAAGTCATCCCTTGACCCATCCTATTTTTCCAGCTATCACCCCATCTCACTAATCCTATTTGCCTCAAAACTGAATGAACAACATGTCTACCTTGAACTGTCCTTTCACCTCTCATCCAAGCCACAATTAAGTCATCTACAATCAGACTTCAGACTCTACTGAAATGGCCATAAAGAGCCTATGTCACCAGATTATAAGTGTCCTATCTCCTACATAATCTAATCGGCGCTGTAATGCAGATAACAACAGTGGTTTTTATTTTGAAAAATGATCATTTTTGAGCAAGTTATGAGCAATTTTAGATTTATGATAATTAGTTTCTTAATGACCAACTGGGCGTGTTTTTACTTTTGACCAACTGGGCGTTGTACAGATGAGTGCATGACGCTGATCAATCAGTGACCAATCAGCGTCATACACTTCTCATTGTTCCAGCCCAGTGTGATTGTGCAGTGAAAGAAGCTGGGCTGGAACAATGAGAAGTGTATGACGCTCATTGGTCACCGATTCGTCAGCGTCCTACACTCCTCCGTACAACGCCCAGTTGGTCAAAAGTAAAAACACGCCCAGTTGTCTATTAAGAAACTAATTCGCATAAATCTAAAATTGCTCATAACTTGCTCAAAAATGATAGTTTTTCAAAATAAAAACCACTGTTGTTAACTACATTACAGCGCCGATCAGATTATGTAGGAGATAGGGTACTTATTGTAATGTCGGGGTTGGGAAACAGACAGGTGAGCCCTAATCTACCCGCCACTCAGTCCCTGCCTACTTGCATGGCCCGTCCTTGGCGACGGCATACAATTGGACGACGGTCCCTACGCTCAATAAGTGCACGACAGACAAACAGACAAGGGTACACAGAAGCTAAGGGAAATGGGGCAGTTGCTCACGGCAACACCGTGAGCAACAAGAGTAGTGAACGAGCCGAGTCAAACCAGGAGTACCAAACGCAGAGCAGGAGCGTAGTCAGTAAAGCCAGGGTCAATTTGAAGCAGAGGTCAATAGTACAAGCAGGAACAGCAGAGCCAGGAAACAAGACAGAATCACAGGCAAAGACAAGAAGAAAATGAAGGTATACATAGACCGAGGGCGGGAGCTAGAACCGTCTGGCCAGGCTGTGATATGTTCTCCCACTCCTCAGCCTACCAGCCTGAGTGGTAGCAGATCGAGTCACACTATCAGACCTAGGAGCAGATGTAGACTGATTAACCACGGGCGTCGACACAGAAGCTGTGTCTGGCAGATCCTTTACCCTTATAATCTGGTGACAGAGCCTCTTTAACCAAAGTCACTAATGTTCTGTTAACTGCCGAAGTATCACATCATTACTCTGTGATCCTCCTTCTAGACCTGTCCTGTGCTTTCGACCTGACCCTTTTAAAGGGGTGTGGCTTCATAAAAGGGGGCAAAAATGTATAAGAATTTACACCAAAATCTGGCGTAAATTATGTTACAAATATACGCTAGCTCATAGCTCTGTAGGCAGTACAAGGTTGAGGCATTTGCTTGGCCCTATACCCCTGATCAGAGTAATTACCCAAAAAAGACAATAACATTTTATATATATATATATATATATATATATATATATATATATATATATATGAGAGAGAGAGAGAGAGAGAGAGACAAAAAAAGGAATGCAGCACAGCTCCAGTAGTGGGTGCAACTCCTCCAAGGCTTAGGCAACGAGCCTTCTGATAATCAACATGCAAAAAGAGTTACATAGTACATAGTTACATAGTTAGTTTGGTTGAAAAAAGACACGTTCAACCAAGGAGTTGAGGCAGCACACCAAAGTAGTAAGAGAAAAGAAGAAATTAGTTTATTCACCCCACAGGCAGGTGTATATATATATACAGTGGATATGAAAGGTCGACACACCTCTGGTAAAATGCCAGGTCAAAAAAATCAGTACAAGATGAATCATTTCAGAACTTTTTCCACCTTTAATGTGATCCATAAGCTGTACAGTTCCATTGAAAAACAAACTGAAATCATTTAGAGGGGAAAAATAAAAATAACGAAACTACAATAATGTTGTTGCATAAGTAATCGAAGAAAGGAACTGCAGCACTCAAGATAATCCAAAGAAGTATATTTGATTTATTCACCAAGCATAAAAACACTTGAAACGTTTCAACCCATGAATGGGTCTTTATCAAGCATACAGTGTAGAATAGACACTTCTTCCAATACTTGGAACTTTAATTGAGATACAATTATTATACCTAGTTTCTGAAAATGATATGGCAATAGCAGCATCAGGTTTTTACATCTAATAGTTGACTTACATTGAGAAATGCGGACCCGTATATGCTGGGTGGTCTCCCCAACATATGCTTGACCGCACAGACACTTCACAACATAAACCACGTATGAAGAATCACACGTAAAATAACCCTTAATGGGAAATCCTTTGCCTGACAATGAAGAAGAAGAAGAAGAAGTGTCTATTCCTAGGAGAGGAGGCGATCATAGGAAGAAATTGAAATTAAGAGAGGCCTTCTGGATCCATACTATGCAGTCGTTGGAACCGAAGGGTTTAAGCAGAGAATACGATTTAAATAGTTTTATTTGAGTCTTGGTGATATGAATTGCAACTTCCGTAGATTCAGTTATCTATGGATTGATCAATTTGATGGATTTATTTGATACTATCTTGTATTTTATAAATGTAACTATATGGCCTACAGCAACATTAAAGGAGCTGTAGGACTTTCTGGCAGGTACTTGTCGTGTAGTGCATGTGACAACAATTTCCCGTATTCTTCATATGTCTGGGTTGTGGGGTTGGGTGGCAAGACGGAAGCCTTTTCCAACAAAGAAAAACATCCAAGCCAGGCTGTTTTTTGCAAAGACCTACATCAAGTCTGCCAAAAGCATGTGGGAAAACGTGTTATGGTCTGATGAGACCAAGGTTGAACTTTTTGGCTATAATTCCAAAAGGTAAGTTTGGTGCAAAGCCAACACTGCACATCACCAAAAGAACACCATACCCAAAGTGAAGGATGGTGGAGGCAGCATTATGATTTGGGATATTTTTCTGCAGCTGGAACTGGGGCTTTAGTCAAGGTGGAGGGAATTATGAACAGTTCCAAATATCAGTCAATATTGGCACAAAACCTGCAGGCCTCTGCTAAAAAGCTAAAGATGAACAGGAATTTCACATTTGAGCACGACAACGACCCAAAGTATACCTCCAAATCAACAAAAGAATGGCTTCACCAGAAGATGATCAAAGTTTTGGAATGGCCCAGCCAGAGCCCAGACCTCAATCCCCTTGAAAATTTGTATGGTGACCTGAAGAGGGCTGTACACAGGAGATGCCCTCGCAATCCGACAGATTTGAAGCACTTTTGCAGGAAAGAGTGGGAACAATTGGCAAGTGAAGATGTGCCATGCTGATAGACTTCTACCCAAAAAGACTGAATGATGTCATAAAGTCAAAGGGTAATTCAACAAAGTATTAGTTTAAGGTTGTGCATATTTATGCAACCACATTATTTTTGTTCTTTATTTTTATTTTTCCACCCTAAAAGATTTTGTTGTTCAATACAATTTTACAATTATATATATATATATCACCGTTTCGCTTCTCTCTGGATTATATGTTATATGCTTCTTCCTCTTCTCCCGCTTTCTAAAAATCAACATAGAGAAAACTGAAATCATCATCTTTCCCCATCTCACTCAAATCCCTTGCAGAGCTATCATTTATAGTCAATGACTCCACACTATCCCCAGTCTCACAACTCTGCTGCCTCAGATTAACCTTTGATTGTCTTTAACCACCTCCTGCAGTTTATAGCTCAAAAACATTTCTCAAATCCGTTCTTACCTCAACCCTGCGTTAAAAAAATGCTAGTACCTGCCCCATCATTCCTGCCTATACTAGTGCAGCATCCTTCTCCGTGGACTCTCCATCCTTAACTCTGCTGCCCAGTTAATCTATGTCTTCCTCCGTGCAACATCTGCCTCTCCCCTCTGCCAATCCCTTCACCGGCTACCCATTGCCCAGTGAATTAATTTCAAAATATTAACAATTGGGAGATTAGGTCAGAGATGTATGGAGGGGAGAGGTTGTGATAAGCCTTGTATGTCCACAACCTATCCCCTCCATACATCTCTGACCTAATCTCCCAATATCTACCAACATGTAATCTCCGTTCCTCACAAGACCTCCTTATTTTCTCTCTGCTTGTCTGCTTTCCACATCATCGTCTCCAAAAATTAATATTAATAATAGTTTATTGGATTTATCAGATCTTTTATCTCTATATCGGCTCCCATAACATCTCAAACTAAGAAAGGTACCAATTAGGCTAATTGCTCATTGAAGGCTATGAAAATATTTGATTAAGGGTATGTTGAAGCAGGCTCACGGGCTGAACACGCTCCATACTCAGCGGGTGATGGCTATGTTATACAGCCGACACCTCACCGCAACTGGGGGAATCAAAGATCACTTTGATTCCGCCTGTTTAAAACCTGAAATGCCACGGTCAATCGCGACCGCAGCATTTAAATTGTTAGAATGGCAATGGCAACGGCCGGTGACAATGGTTGTCATGGCAGACTGGGGGCCTAATGAAGGCCCCCAGGGCTGTCATCTTTGTACACAGCCCTGCCTCTGGCTGGGCTTCAAAGGAGACTGTCAGTATCGCAATAAACTGCAATACATTCGTATATTAGTGCATTAGTAGATATTAGATCGCTGGTTCAAGTTCCCTAGGGGGACTAATAAGAAAAAGTAAAAAACAGTTAAATAAAGTTTTTTAGAATTTTCCCCCCAAAAAATATGAAAAGTTCAAGAAACCCTGCTTTTCCCATTTTTCCCTAAAGCAATATTTAAAAAAATAAAAGTTAACATAACTGGTATTGCCATGTCCGTAAAAGTTTGAACTATCACAATATAGCACTGTTTAACCCGCTCGGTGAACGCCGTAAAAAATAAA
This sequence comes from Rhinoderma darwinii, assembly GCF_050947455.1. Taxonomy (NCBI): domain Eukaryota; kingdom Metazoa; phylum Chordata; class Amphibia; order Anura; family Rhinodermatidae; genus Rhinoderma; species Rhinoderma darwinii. Next base: position 359,966,497 of record NC_134688.1, read on the forward strand.
TATATATAACACGCAAATTGCTGTTTTTTCGTCACATTAGCTCTCAAAAAAATGGAATTAAAAGGGATCAAAAAGTCGCATGCACCCCAAAATGGTATCGGTGAAAACTACAGCTCGCCCCCCCGGCAAAATTTAATCCCTCACACTGCTAAATTAATGGAAAAATAAAAAAAAGTTATGGCTCTCAGAATATGCCGACACAAAACAATATTTTTACTGATGGGTGTCCGTGCTGAAAAAATTATAGAACCTGACCTATTCTTGTCTGTAATTACGACAAGAACTCTCCCATAGAAGTCTATGGGAGCTTCCGTAAATACAGACGGCTATGGATGTGCATCCGTAAACCATCCGTATTTACGGAAGCATTGCTAGGCAACATGTTGATGACATCATTTGCAACCTCCCTCTTTTTGTACGGATCCGTTTATATGGATGGAATATGGATGCAATACGGATCGTATTTACAGACACCCTTCCGTATATACGGATCGCGGCTTCTTAGGGGTTAAACCAACATTGACGTTCTGCAACATGATTGCGGGCGCCGATGGTTGCTATGGCAACTGGAGGCCTAACAATGGCCTACGGCTATGCCATCTAGGGAAGCCTAGTTGGTCCAGACAAAGTCAGGACCCACTATGCTTGCTGTCAGTGAGTAACTGACAGCTCTAATAAACGGCACTGTGCATGTAGTACAGTGTATTAGAATTGTGATCAGGGCCTCCTGCCCTCAAGTCCCCTAGTGGGACAAAAAAAAAGTTTAAAAAAAGTTGTCTTATTTTTTTTATTTTTAAAGTTTGAAAGTAATAAAAGTAAAAATCCCCCTTTTTCCCTTATCAGTCCTTTATTATTAAAAAAATACATAAATAAACTATACATAATTGGTAACGGCCTGGACTACAAAACTGTTTTATTATTTAACCCGCACAGTGAAGAAAAAAGAAAGTAATAATAAACCGTACTAGAATCACAATTTTTTGGTCACTTCACCTCACAAAAAATGGAATAAAAAGAGATCAAAAAGTCGCATGTACCCTAAAATTGTACTGATCGAAACTACAGTTCGTTACGCAAAAAGTCCTCACACAGCTTTCTTGATGGAAAAGTAAAAAAGTTATGGCTCTTAGAATATGGCAACACAAAAACTAAATAATTTTTTATAAAAGTATTTTATTGTGCAAACGCCATAAGACATAAAAAAAACTATAAACATATGAGATCGCCGTAATCGTATGGCTACACAGAATAAAGTGAATATGTCATTTATAGTGTGCGGTGAACGCTGGAAAAAAAACAATAAAAAAACAATAGTAGAATTGCTGTTTTTTAGTCACCACGCCGTTAAAAAAATAGAATAAAAACTGATCAAAAAGTCGCATGCACCCCATGAAAACTACAATGAATTCCTCAAGGGATCTAGTTTCCAAAATGGGGTCACTTTTAAGGAGTTTCCCCTGTACTGATACCTCAGAAGCTCTGCAAATGCGACATGGCGCCCAGAAACCAATTCAGCAAAATCTACATACCAAGTAGCAGTCCTTCCCTTCTGAGCCCTGCCGTTTGTCCAACCAGCAGTTTATGACCACATATCGGGTATAGCCGTAATCGGGAGAAATTGTTTCTCAAATGTTGGGGTACTTTTTCCCCTTAATTCCTTGTAAAAAAATGTAAACTTGTGCTTTAGTCCATTAGCACACTAGGGTCACATGTGGGATATTTCTAAAAACGGCAGAATCTGGGCAATAAATATTGCGTTGCAAATGTTCAAAGTTAGAAAAAGATCGGCACTGCTTTGGCTCTTGGAGCACTAAAAGTCCTTGACAAAGCGTGGGTAGACGCGAAACAGCCGAAAGGATTGTGCTCCACATCCATACTGACTTTGTTTGCCTGCCGCAACATTAAATTCCTGTGAAACACGTAAAGGGTTAAGAAACTTTCTAAATGCTGTTTTGAATACTTTGAGGGGTCTAGTTTTTAAAATGTGGTGTTTTATGGGGGTTTCTAATATATAAGGCCCTCAAAGACACTTCAGAACTGAACTGGTACCTAAAAAAAAGAGGCTTTTGAAATTTTCTTCAAAATATGAGAAATTGCTGCTGAAGTTCTAAGCCTTGTAACGTCCTAGAAAAAAGAAAGAATGTTCAAAAAATGATGCCAACATAAAGTAGACATATGGGAAATGTGAACTAGTAACTATTTTGTGTGGTATTACTATCTGTCTTACAAGCAGATGCATTTAAATTCATTTATTTTTCACAAATAAACACTGAATATATCGACCAAATTTTACCACTAATATAATGTCCAATGTGTCACGAGTAAACAATCCCAGAATCTCTTGGATAGGTATAAGCATTCCAGAGTTATTACCACATAAAGTGACACATGTCAGATTTGAAAAATGGGCTTTGAGCCTTCAAGGGGTTTTCCCACGAGAGATATTTATGACACATTCACAGGATATGTCATAATGTCAGATAGATGCGGGTCCCAGCTCTGGGACCCGCACCTATCTCCAGAACGGGGCCCCCTAGCAGCCGCTGTGTGTTGCGATTGATTGTGGTGTTTTCCGACCATGAAAAACTTTATATGGTCGTGAGTTACGAAAACAGCATAACTCGCTGAGCTACGCTGTTTCCGTAGGTCTCATATAACTTAATGGTAGTTACGGATACAACGTAGCTCGCATGCTACGCTGCTTCTATAACTGTCATTCACTACTTTTGGAGTTACGGAAACAGTGGAGCTCAGCGAGTTACGCTGTTTATGTAACTAACGACCATATAACGTTTTTAATGGTCGGAACACACCTCATTCAGCCGCAACACACAGCGGCTGAACGGGGTTTAGGGGGCCCCGTTCTGGCGATAGGTGCGGGTCCCAGAGGTGGGGCCCACATCTATCTGAAATATATGACATATCCTGTGGATGTGTCATGAATGTCTCTCGTGGGAAAACCCCTTTAATTCCCATACTGGGCTGCATCGTTAAGGGGTTAAGGAAAGTACCAATTATATATAAATAAGTCCCTTGAAAAGTGCCAAGTTGAAGAGAAATATAATATATATGTCTTTCTAAACTTTGTTGGAAGAAATAACTACTTTGGAAATAAAAATATAGAAAGAAATTAGAGTAGTGAATATAAGGAAGGATTGTTTATGATAGGAATATTAATAAGAGAATAGAAAATATAAGAAGAAACGTATATCAAAGAAACAATTAATTATTCTTAAGAAAAATAAATAATAAAAAGGCAAGATTATTTATTCAAGAAACACCAGTGGCTCTGCTACCCAAAAACTTACCATATGAAGATATTGAAGTACAAGTCTTATCTGTATAATATTATTTGTTGAAGTCTTCTTCTGCTGTCCATAATGTTTAACACATATAAAAAAAAAATTATAAGGCTGGGTTCACACGACCTATTTTTAGGCGTAAACGAGGCTTATTATGCCTTGATTTACGCCTGAAAATAGGGCTACAATCCGTCGGCAAACATCTGCCCATTCATTTGAATGGGTTTGCCGACGTACTGTGCAGACGACCTGTAATTTACGCGTCGTCGTTTGACTGCCTCGGCAAAGAAGTGCAGGGCACTTCTTTGCAACGTAATTTGAGCCGTTCTTCATTGAAGTCAATGAAGAGCAGCTCAAGATTTACGAGCGTCACAGACGCCTCGCATAATGCGAGGAGGAGCTTTTACGTCTGAAATGACGCAGCTGTTTTCTCCTGAAAACAGTCTGTCTTTTCAGACGTAAAAGACAGTTCACGTGTGCACATACCCTTAAACAGAGTTGTTACAAATTGACTAGTGTGAAAAAAAAAAACGTAAATATAGTAAATCGATAAAGATGATCTTGAAATCAACCTTATTTCAGTATTATTCACAGATCTATTACATTTGTATCAACCAAAATTTACTACTAACATAAAGTACAATGTGTCACGAAAATGTCATCTCAAAATCACTTGGATGAGAAAAAGCATTAAAAAGTTGTTCCCACATAAATTGATACATGTCAGACTTGAAAAATGGAGCTTTGGTAGAATGGCCAAAAGTCGCTGTGGCGGCAAGGGGTTAATGAGAAATCATGCAACTGGAAGGCTATGCCCCTTTTCCCAAAACAAATAAAAAAAACTTTGGGGCAGACTTAGGCCTGATTCACACGAATGTTGTATACGTCCATGTGCTGTCCGTTAAAAAAACGAATGGCACACGGACCCATGCAATTCAATGCGGCTATTCAGACATGCGTTGTTTTTCACGCAGTGTGTGTCCGTTGTGTGAAACTCACTGCATGTCCTATTCTGATCCGTTTTGCGGACCACATTGCCCATTGAAGTCTACGGGTGCGTGAAAATCATGGACAGCACACGGATGACATCCGTGTGCTGTCCATTATTCACGTAACAGTTGCTAAAAAAATGCTGAGAAAAAAAAAAGTGCACCAGCACTGACATGAAAAACGATGCTACACGAAACAAACACTGATGGCACATGGAACTGCAATGCATTAAAAACTGTGCGTTTTTTGTGGACGCAAAACGGACACATTCATGTGAATCTGGCCTTAATATTACTGTCTTAAACTTAGACAGCTTATAGCTGGACCAGGCAGGCACAAGATAAGGCTTCTTTCACATCTGCTTTGGAGGCTTTGTTAGGGGCCTCCATCGCAAATCCGGCAGGGATTGCCGGAGATTACTGGAGATAATAGCGCCGTATGCTGCGATATTGTGTCCGGTAAAATCATGTACACCGTGACGGAAAGCTGACAAAACTTATTAAAGTCACCGGGTTCCGTTAGCAACCGGTAATGTATGTTTTGCAACGGAACCGTTGGGTCCATTATTCCCTTGTTCTTCTCCTCTGACGCAGCAGAACAATGGACCACACCAACACAGGTGTGAACCCAGCCTAAGTAACATTTATTACAGTGGTGCATGCTATGGTCCACATACAATGTAATTTAGCCATTTTTCTTGCAAACTGCTCCTATTGGGGAAACAAAAGGATTTCTTGATTCCTTTGTAATTTAAGCAAACTTTAGCTCTTCAAGTTGTTTTCTAAGGTCAACTGGGGCTATGTGCCTCTATCTTTCTCAATATGGTTGGTCATCTCTTAGGCAAATTCTCTGCTGAGTGTTCGTAGAGTACCCCTACATCTATATCACAAGGCACTTCTCTCTTTCAGATGCTTCTATAATAAATGTTTGCACTCTGAAGGAGCAGGAGAGCTCCTGAAATTAAACATGTCAGAGTTTACCTCTGTGACTTCCGTTTTCTGCCGAACAGAATGCAGATCAGTGTATCTGGTGTAACTTTACAAATGCTTTTTATTAAAAATTAGTTTAACTTTTATAGATACAGCTGCTCTGTATTCTCTATACAGAGCAGCTGTATCTAGCGCTATCCACTGAATCTGTAACGAACTAAACAAGTTTTTATAAATCACCGTTTTTTTATACTTTTCGGGAGATTTATCAAAACTGTTGCAAAGGAAAAGTAGTGTAGTGGCCCATAGCAACCAATCAGATTGCACCTTTTTATTTTTCAAAGGCCTTTTGGAAAATGAAAGCAATGAACTGATTGGTTACCATGGGCAACTACTCCACTTTTCCTTTGCACCCATTTTGATAAATCTCCCCAAAAGTATAAAAAAAACTGTGATTTATAAAAACTTGCTTAGATCATTACGATCATTAAGTCCTAACTTACCCAGAGCATTAGTTTTAATTATCCATCAAGCTTCTTTTCTTAGAAGTATATTAGAAGTATCCTATGACGATCGCCAACCAGTGGGTTGGTCCCACTAAACCCTCAATTAGCTTTACTTTTGGTAAAAATATATCTTATTCTGGTTTGATACCTTGAGCGTCTTTGTACGAATTATGTCGCTAAGGGGTTAAACTAAAATGTAATATCTAATATAAGTAACACCATGTCCAGTCAGTAGACAAGTTGTTCTTACTAGCTACACACATAGTCAGCGCGACTCTCCTCTTATCCCATCCTTCAGTCAGAACCAGCCAAGACTGGATCACTCCGCCTAAACCCAGAGCTAGCATATGATTGGCTCTTCCAGTCATCTTTCTGTATCAGAGTCCTCTGCGCTTCTGGGATATGTAGTTCACTGACTCCTTGTAAGCAGCTCAGCAGCGATATTAGGGTAAAAGCACATTGTTCTTTTCAGATCAAATCAGCATGTGAAGTACCCACACATTGTAGCTAGCAGGGTGCTATACTTACATGGTGCCAAATGCACAGATGAGCCACATCCTCTAAAACGAGAGGTGCCCTTTGCAGTGGCTATACACTTTAAAAAAAAGAGGGTCCTTAGCAGGAAACCCCCCCTGTTTTATGGCCATATAACCCAATGGGGCAGGCAACCTATTTCAAATATTAAGGAATATCCATATTTACCATTCACACTTGTCTGGGAATTAAAACTTTGTAACAACATTGCACATTTCTAGGAGGTATTATATAGAGCATGGGGCACATTTAGGATATGTTTAGACAGAGCGTACATGCAGCAGAAAAGTCTGCAGCTTATACGACCCAAAAACACCCAGGAAAATGAAGCTGAATATTCGCACCAATTACGGACGAATATCTAATCCTATCATGTGTGATACTGTCTGCTGAGCCACTGTATCTAATCCTATCATGTGTGATACTGTCTGCTGGGCCCTATATCTAATCCAATCATGTGTGATACTGTCTGCTGAGCCACTGTATCTAATCCTATCATGTGTGATACTGTCTGCTGGGCCCTATATCTAATCCAATCATGTGTGATACTGTCTGCTGAGCCACTGTATCTAATCCGATCATGTGTGATACTGTCTGCTGGGCCCTGTATCTAATCGTATCATGTGTGATACTGTCTGCTGGGCCCTATATCTAATCCTATCATGTGTGATACTGTCTGCTGAGCCACTGTATCTAATCCTATCATGTGTGATACTTTCTGCTGAGCCCTGTATCTAATCCAATCATGTGTGATACTGTCTGCTGGGCCCTGTATCTAATCGTATCATGTGTGATACTGTCTGCTGGGCCCTATATCTAATCCTATCATGTGTGATACTGTCTGCTGAGCCACTGTATCTAATCCTATCATGTGTGATACTGTCTGCTGAGCCCTATTTCTAATCCTATCATGTGTGATACTGTCTGCTCAGCCACTGTATCTAATCCTATCATGTGTGATACTGTCTGCTGAGCCAATGTATCTAATCCTATCCATAGTTTATAGGGTCGTAGTGCTATAGATATGCTATGCTGTCTCCTATACACACATTTTTTTGGGGGCGGACACATATGTATTGGGGCTATTTCCCTTGACATTTTAAGCCCTGAGGGTATGTTCACACGGCAGCCTCCGTTACGGCTGAAATTACGGTGCTGTTTTCAGGAGAAAACAGCTCCGGAATTTCAGACGTAATGGCATGTGCAGGCGTTTTTCGCTGCGTCCATTACGGACGTAATTGGAGCTGTTTTTCCATGGAGTCCATGGAAAATGGCTCCATTTACGTCTGAAGAAGTGACAGGCACTTCTTTGATGCGGGCGTCTTTTTTTACGCGCCGCCTTTTGACAGCGGCGCGTAAAAAAAATGACCGTCGGCACAGAACATCGTAAGACCCATTCAAATGAATGGGCAGATGTTTGCCAACGCTTTTGAGCCACATTTTCGGACGTAATTCAATGCTAAAACGCCCGAATTACGTCTGTAAATAGGGTGTGTGAACCCAGCCTTAGTGACGCCTCGGCTGCTAGTGCTGCATTGTTAAGTCACTTAGGAGACCCAGCGATGCAGCTGAAAGCTGCGGACCGTCGGCCATGAGGAGTTTGCGGCGGGGGGGGCCCAATAAGAACTTTTGCATCGGGGCCCATGAGCCTTTAGCTACGCCCCTGGCCGCAGGTGTCACATTTGACGTCATTACAGGAGACCGCCTCGACACAAAGCAACTGGAAGAGCAGGGACATGTTGCTAGTGCAGCACCGCAAGGGGTAAGTATAGGCTTCATTTATTTTTTTTAATCAGCGGAATTTGTTGTGAATACGCAGCATAATTGCAGCAAATTGAAAGCATAGAATGACATGCTGCAGATATATGATCTGCACCGCAGGTCAATTCATGCACGTTTTCTGTACGTAACTATTCTGCAGCATGTGGATGAGATTTGTTAAAATCTCATCGATTTTGCGGCTACTGTAATATGCTTCAGATTTTACACCCGTAAATTCAGACGAAAAATCTGCAGCGTATATATACCCTTGCGCAAGTTTTAGCTTAAAGCCCGCAGGAGTAAGATGCAATACATTTATTAAACTTAATGCAATAAATTTGTCACATCTTTGGCTGTCTGTACGCCACAGAATAAATTTACGCCATGTAGGAGCTAGCATAGATTTCCATAAAAATTCACACCAGCCAGCCCCCGGGTGGGCACATATCGTCCATCAAACTTTGCACTGACCATTCACTCTTAATTCACTGCTAAAGTCTGTATTTAATGAGGCGGAGATGAGGGATCAGTTTACAGCTGCTGCCCATAGATGTCTATGGATAGGGGAGGGGAGCAAGGGGAGGCGGGAGCTACTGGAGGGAGACAGAGGAAAGAGGAGACATAGGCTGCTGCTTCAAATGTTATATCTCACCCGAGTGCTGGATTCACATTACACTACTTCAAACTGTTGTGTAAAGTCCTCCATGCTGCTTCTAATAAGTGCTATATCTCATCTTCATGCTGGATTCTAGTAAAACCTTTACTAGAAGTAGCAGTGTCTTTCTTTGTCTTTCTCCTTTGTCTCACTCCAGCAGTCCCCCTTCTGTTCCCTCTCCCCTTTCCACAGACTTCTATGGGCAGCTGTAACCTGATGTTTTAGTGAGTTGTCTTCCTCTCTGCCTTACCGAATACGAATTAACAGAAGAGGGGAGCAGGAGACAAGTCTGATAAGTGGAGAAAGAGGAATTTTCCCTAATAATATATATTAAAAAGTTTCTTATATTCACATGAACTATTGATTTATGGGGAAAAAATTTAAATGACGGTTACGCTTTAAGTGAGAGTTCCTCGGCAAGGTCTGTAGCTTCTTTTGTTATGGGTTCAGTGTGTAGAACCAACTGTAATATATGATTATATTCTATACAAAATGTTATATAGAGGATATAATGGAAATTAAACAAAACCACCTGTAGGTGGTAGTCTAGGGAAATACCAATGACTAGTTCTTTCTCTAATAACAGTACTGTAAGGAGATTGTTAAAATGGTCACCATTTAGGTATTTTCTTATTTATGGAGAAACACCAAAAGAAAAATCACTGTGAATTATTTCTATGACACATTGGTCTCCTTGTGGCATATTAGTATATTAAAAGTTACGTTTCATTATAAGAATTCTGGTTTCATCCATTGGCGTACATTGGCAAGTGATCTAGAATAGCAGATAGCACCTTTAGGCCTCATGTACACGACGGTATTGGTTTTGCGGTCCACAAAACCACTGACCTGTTGTGCTCCATTTGACCTGCAAAAAACCTTTGTTGTGCATCCGTGTGTCAGCAGGATTCACGGATCCACAAAAAAAAATGTCAACGGTTTAGCGAACCTGCAAATTTGGACCGTAAAAAGACTCGCCCTGAGTATTTGTAGTCCAGATTCGCGACCCCAGCATGAATCCGTGGAAATGACGGTCGTGTACATGGGGCCATAGAAATGAATGGATCCGCAATTTATCCGCAAAAATTCAGATAAGTTGCAAACGCAAATGCACAGTCGTGTGCATGAGGCCTTAGCTGCAACTACAGTGACTGTGCAGTGTTTCAGTAGATGTTCAGTACCTGTTTTCTTCATAAATATTTTAAAGGAACATTTAGGCTGGATTCACACATGTAGTTTGAAGAAGATGGTAAAATTGTTTAGAATAGAAACATTGTACCAAATTCAAAGTATCTGATCACTATTTAGTCAGTTTGCCTATAATGTAAATCGTTATGGAAAAATTATACTTATGATATCAAATATAAATCCCTACATTAATTCAGCTTATTTATATTTTTTCCTGAGGACCATTAACTATATTATTAAAAAGAATGAAAAAATATAGACGCTAAAAATAAATTTTCTTTGGATATTACCGTAACTACAGTCAGCCATATTAGTATTACCGACGGTCAATACTACAATGAAAGCTCTACTAAGAAGCTGCAATGTTACCCAGGAAGAACATTTTCACTATCAGCATTAAAGAGGTTGTATGAGATTAAAAAAAATATTTTTTTATTTTTTATTTTTTTTTAGCTCGTCCATACAAGGACTGCGTCTGAGTGTTTAGCTTATCCCATTCACTCCCATTCAGTCCCATTCAAGTGAATGGGACAAGCTGCAGTATTAGACACAGATGCTCTTATGGACAAGCCGCTATGTTCCTTGATGCAGGTATTCGTTCATACTTAAAACACTTTCCCCCTATATTAAACACTCTACCCAAAATAATTACTCAAGACCAGAAGGGGATTTTACTGGCCACAGCAGCAATTTTATTAAATATGTGACAAATTATTGCCGCGTCAACCTAGGCCTCGACCAAGCAAGTCCCCACCACCCACATTTTAGCAGATATATAACATAACAAGAAAAAAACATTATAGCACAAACCTTTAAAATACATTTCCTGAATAAACCACCAGACAACAATATTCCAATACAACCAGTGATGAGTATTATCCAACTTATCCATAACAGCCACCTGAAACTCCCGTTCCTTTATGCAAATTTATATGGGAACAATCTACCTCAACTGGTACAAATGGAACTTTAAAACCCCAACAAAACACCTCCCCCAACAAACCTGCCCTAACCCGGAACCTATTTAGAAATGCCCCCATCTCTACCAGAAGCACTGGTGTCTCCCCCTTTTCCAGTAGAGTCAACCCCTTTAATTTTCCTCTTTTAAAACACTGACTAGCTCCATGCCCCCCCCACCACACACCAAAGGAGCAAACTTACATCCTCCTTCATTAAAAGGAAGCACCTTTTTTTAGTGTTGCCGAATGCTCTGACTGCCCCGAGCCCCCGGTGTTGCTTGGAAAGGGCTACCCTGACCAATACGCCCAATAACCTGCAACCACAACCAAATATCCTTGTGGTACCAAGGGATGTTTGACCAAACTGCCTTATGCTGACGAAGTTGTTTGTCATACTGTAACCACGCTTGACCCCCATATATGTGATACGCCTCCCCGATGGCGTCTAAGTAACAGAAAAGGGGCAAAATATTTTTGGTCGTCTTCTCCCCAATTATGCTGATCAAGATTGTATAAGCCTGCAACCAAATGGAAAGTATTCTAGGGATAAATCTATAACGCTGTTTTTCATCATCCTCATTACTAATCCGATCCAGATTAAAGTGCTCTAAAGGCAGCTAGCAAAATAGATCTACAAACTCCCGTTTTCATATCTTGTCCCTTACCTCTTGTTTGAAATGGGATCCTAAAGGCCCTCAAAATAGACATATACCTCCCCTTTTGCGATATTGTCTAATCTTGGGGCATCCTTATCCTTGTCTTTTTCCTTGTCAGTTCCAGCTGCCTGCATCTGCACTGACTCTGAAAACTGTAGATCCCTGATCACCACTGCTGCTAAACTTTCCTTGCCCTTGTAAACCCACTGTGCCCCATCCCATCACTAAATCATATAAACCGCCCAGCAAATCAGCTGAACCTCTACTCCTCCTAACCCCTTATTATGCTTTTGGAACACTGCCTCCAAACCCAGTCATGACAGCCTACCCTCAGGCTTTCAGCTCTCTATCTGGCTTCCATTTATTGTGCTGATTGGCAGGAGTCCCGGGAGGTCAGACCGCCCACTGATCAACCATTGATGACGTATCCCAAGGACAGGCCATAAATGTTAAAGTCCCGGAGAACACCTTTACTATTACTAATGGTAATAGAATATTAAGATAAATTCCCCTAATATACATAGTAAAATAATTCACTGGTATTTTAGGGTAAATGTCAACCGAAAATAAGACAGTAGGAACATATAGTTAGTACTTTTATAAGTTATTTACTAAATTACATGCATGTATACTAAATGTGTTTCAAATAAACTCATATACTGCATTTACTATACAGCGGCCCTAAAATAGAAGTGTATATCCAAAAGAGCAACTTGCTAGTGATCTGTATCAACAAAGAACATATTGTTTATGAGACAGAGGAAGAGGTAACCAGATATTGTCACAGCACAGGAGCGCAGAATATATGCACAGCCCCCCGAGGGATGTGTGTTCTCACAGCAGCTGTATGAAACATCTACTGCAATATTAAACTGCACATTTTCTACCACAAAGCTAAAAACTCATGCCTTGAATAAGAACAAAACTTTTTGCTTAACGTGATATAAAAACTGAAAGGCAGTAGGACCCAGTTCATTTCTGGTTTTATCTTGACCACAAGTAGCTGTCAGTAATAGCTTCCGCTTTAAAGACTTTACACTGGCTTTGTGCTGCCGTGATGTTTGCTAACCACACATTTCTCTTCGCCTCTGCTTGGTGGTCTCAAGAAACGTATACTTGATGTGACCATATTCACTGCCGTCCTCAAAAGATGGAGCAGAGGGAGATTATTCAGCGTTACGTTGATGGTTATGAGAAGAAGAAAGCAAAAGAGTTTGCCAATGATTTCCTGGTAAGATAAAAGTTAATGTTATAATGTTGTTCTTGGTTTGGTAAAATTTGTATGTATACTCGGTGCCCCACATATACATTTATCAGCCAAGCAGATCATGATGTCAAGCAGTACTATATTTAGTCAGATTTACTATGTATATAATCGAATATGGGAAAATGCAGCCTATATTACCGATAATGCTTTATTAGGAGCTGTAATCTACGGGCAGGTAAAATAAGCTTAAATGCAGGTCATCCAAAGTTGTATTTTTTATATATATTTTGTTTTATTTGTAAAAGAAAAGTTTCGAGAAAAAATATCAAAGTCTCAGGCAAAAAAAAAAAAAAAAACAACAACAACTGGGATTTCAATAATAAGTATGAAAATATAAACCTATCACTGTGACATGGCCAAAGCCTTAACATATTATACCAAATTCATGTAGTGTAGTGGCCTGCGACCAAATCTGTTGATGTAGATATTGAAATTGTCTTCAATCTGCAGTCTTTTTGGAAAAATATATTGCAAATATATCTTATATAATGCCCAATTTAAATATTCATTGTGATTGCTTTGGACAATGTACCACCTAAATCAATGGCCTAATATATTGGGGGGGCTCAAATTTGGACCATGACATTCAGCTAGAGCTGGGTCAAAGGTTAGGCACGCATACAAGTACGACTTTGTGGCAGCAGCACCATATGCATTCGCCTTCCCCTGCGGGACCCAAATAAGGCACATATGGGCCACCTTCATTACTGACCCCATATATGTGTGGGTGTAACTAATTTGTGTACTTCTCATTTGAAGCGAGCATGTGGGCATCACAGGTCACCTAAGATTGATTGTGATGGATGTAGGATTTTTATGACAAACAATAGAGTACAAGTTATGTGTACTAGATTGTACTTGTAGATTGTAATTTGTTTTGGGATATCTTTTAATATTCAATATTCTCAAGGCTGTCATCATTTTCTTCTAATTTTAAACAAATGTGTAAAAAAAAAAGTATGGATTAATGGACAAATATATATATATATATATATATATATATATATATATATATATATATATATATATATATATATATATCTGCGTGTTTATATTATGCAAAAGCGGGACAAGCTCCCATGGTGGCTAAGGCAGGAATTTCAAAATGTGCCCCCCCACCACCACCCTCTGTTACTGAAGTTCAGTATGATGACTAGATGGACAATCATTCATTTACTTGCACTAAAGGGAAGTTTTCATCGGACCCCAGACTTACCATTACCAGCTGCTTGAATTCAAAAATGGCACACTCTAGATGGCCTCCCCTGGACAGACCCCTATTCTGCCAACTACCCGTCCTGGCCCAATATAATGACATCATATTTAAATCATTTGTAGCATGCACCTAAAGTGAAGCTCCACTTTATACTAGTACATTTTTTATCTCTTCACAAGTGGCAGTGTGATAATAAAACCTGCAAAATTGTGAGGAAATAACATTCTCTGCCACTAACTTGCAGGCTCTGTCCGTAGAATACGGGTACAGTTTATGGACTGCTCGGCCCGCTCCATGACACTATGGCAATGTAATGACAGGCATTAACCCCTGTAAATGACACCTGTATCTTAATGAAGGGGACTGCTAGGCAGCAGCAAATAATGTGATTTCCACATAGTACTATAGGCTTGCGATTTAAATGACTCCCACTCCATAGTTGGATTCTGTTAATAACATTATACTAGGGAATGTCTCATAATATAACTCCCTAATATAGTTGCTGATGCCAGCGACCCCGTGACAGGTGACATAGTGACTTTAACTGCACCATAATTCATCAGAAATTGTAAGTATGACAATGATAGGTAAACATACATATCCGACTGTTAGTTGTTACTGGGAGAACTTTACGTCATCTTTCTTACTCCATGCACCAGTATTTAAGGGGTTAAGCTGGGAGTTCATTTTTTCCCATGACATCAATATAAAACTGTGCACAGATATTCCTTCCCATACTGAAATGTCAGATGACAATCAGGGCACAAACCCAGACGTGAAGAAACTATTATACTCACAGACATAGCTGGTGCGGAGATATGATTCTCACTTTAACCCCTTAACGACCAGACCTATTTTGGCCTTAATGACCAAGCATTCTTTTTCGCATTTCATTAGTCATGACATTTTTATTTTGCCATCGACATAGCTGTATGAGGGCTTGTTTTCTGTGGGACGAGTTGTATATTTCAATGGTACCATTTTTGGGTGCATATAAAATATTAATTAACTTTTATGAACTTTTTAGGGGAGTCAATTAAAAAGAAACCCAGATATTTCAGCATTATTTCAAATTTACGCTGTTCACTATGCGGTATAAATAACATGTTACCTTTATTCTATGGGTTACATTGTCGCATTCCAAGAGCCATAACTTTTTTATTTTTCAGTATTTTGCGGGACAAGGTGTAGTTTTTAAAGGTTCCATTTCGGAACTTGATTAACTTTTATTTAACTTTTTTAGAGAGGGCAATAGAAAAAAAAGAGCAATTTCTTAATTTTTTGCATTTTTTTAGATGGTGTTCATCATCCGATTTATTTAATGTGTGAGCTTTATAGTTTGGGTCGTTACAATCGGGGGCGTTTCGATATATGTGTATTTTTTTTTTGTTTTTTTACCCTTTTATGGAAAAAATGGTTTTATGTTATTTTTACTTTGGACTTTATTTTTTTAATAAACTTTATTTAACTGTTTTTAACAGCCACGCTCATGCGGTGATCGTGCGGGCACGGCATCTGTGCCCGCAAGATCACCATCACATACATGCACGTCAGGATGAGGGAAGTGTACCCTTCCCATGACGTTCATGTATGTGATAATGCGCAAAGGGGTTAAAGATGCAGACCAAGAATGGAGCTTGGCAGTCTGCTTTTAGCGAGTTACTTCTCAAACCAAGTTTTAAAGGGGTATTCCCAGAATCTACAATTATCACCTATCCATAGGTGTATCTAATTGTCCTTTTTACTGCTCGATTGCAATGAGGAGGACATTGAATGGAGCAGCGTTCAAACATGACCATTCCTGACGAAAACACTAGCAATCAAACAATTATAACCTATCCTGTGGATACATCATAATTGACTGGTCTGGAACAACCCCCTCAAAGACAGATATTTTCCGTTTTACCTCTTTTTTTCTACCCTATATTAACCCTTAAATAACAAAGGGTGGTAATTATCCCAGAGAAAACACAATAGCAACCCCTTAATAACCATCTTTTAGGGATTTACACACATGCTTGTTAAATAGTTTTAACTTTTTTATTTATTGTTTTGTTTTTGTGACATATAGTTAGATTTTTTTTTACAATTCTTAAGCATACTGGGGGAGATTTATTAATGCCTCATGCACACGGCCGTGCCCGTAATCATGGCCCGCAATTGCGGGCATGGCAAGTTGCCAACGGACGCGGGACGCATTTTTAGGGCGTGCTCCCATACAAAAGAATAAAGAATTTTGACAATAAAAAAAGAGATTTCACCACGTCACTGACATGAAATAAGATATATATATATATATACACACCGTAGTACGTGTCACAGTTATGGAGATATCAACTAAGTGGGTATTATTTTAATTTCGTGATAATCTTGTTTATTTGTCCATTTTTTGTCTATTCAGTTTATATTTTGACCTGTTAGGCCAGACTGAATAGGTTTGTCAGAATAGGTTTGATCGCAGCACCAAAAGGCATAACTGCTAGGATCCAAGCTTTCTCCAATTCCATCAGTTGCGGTGGAAGTGTATTTTGACCAGGGACGATTCTAGCTTTTCTGCTGTATTAGGCAAAAATTTAAATGGCGCACCCCAGATCTTGATTTAATACCCCTGGCTGTTTTACATCACTACCAGCCTCCTCTAACTCTTGTGGATGTGCCGTTGCCTTGTACTCCCCTGGCATGCGCGCTGCAGCGATGAAGCCGGGCAGAGTACACCTTGATGCATGGTGCGTGCCCATGAAATACAAGGCGATAGCGCATCCGAGAAATTTGGAGGAGACTGGTAGTGATGTAGAACAGCCAAGATGTCAATCAAGCATGGAAAGGTGGGTTTGAAGTCACGACTGTATGACTTCAGGATAGCGAATAACTACAGCACCAGAACCAAGTCCTGACAAATGTACCCCAGCAAAATAAAGCTTAGTACAGAAATACAACGGCAGAACCAAGCTCAGTACATAAATACAACACCAGAACCAAGCTCAGTATATAAATACAACACCAGAACCAAGCTCAGTACATAAATACAACACCAGAACCAAACTTATACATAAATACAGCACCAGAATCAAGTTCAGTACATATTATACAGCACCAGAACAGAGCTCAGTACATATATACTGCTCCAGAATAGAGCACAGTACATAAATACAGCACCAGAACCAAGCTCAGTATATATAGAAAGTACCAGCACAAATACAGCTCAGTACAGAGATTATTTGCAAATTCAGTGTAACCCTTGCTGTATTAGGTTTGTACGGCGTAAATCTGCAGCTCCCAGCATTGCCTGAACAACGGTCCGTCAGATGTCTTCGGCTTCTCACTTTTCAAACATTTCTGCACCTCTAAACGAAGATAAAATTCTCATGGTGCCATACACTACATGCCCTAAATATAATGGCACTATACACTGCTCCCCTAAATATGATAGCATTATACACTGTGTCCCTGATTATAATAGCACAATACACTGTGTTGTCATACACACACACACACACACACACACACACACACACACACACACACACTGCTCCCTGTAGATAGTGCCCCCATAGAGCCCCCTGTAGATAGTGACCCCCATAGAGCCCCAGGTAGATAGTTCCCCCCAAAGAGCCAACCATTAGATAGTGCCATACATAGATCCCCCTGTAAATAGTATCCCCATAGATCCCCCTGTAGATACTGCCCCACAAACTGTCCTCTGTAGATAGTGTCCCCCATAGAGCCTCCTGTAGATACTGCCCCACAGAGTCCCCTGTATATAGGGCCCCTGGAGATTGAGTACCCAGTAGATAAAGCCCCCTTTAGATAATGGCACTTACACTGTTAACTGAAAAAAAAATATAAACTTTACATACTCACCGGATCTTGTTCCCGCGCCAACCTATAGCAATGCAGGCCTGCTCTCTTCCAAGCAGGTCTGCTGGAGCTGAACAATGCAAGCGCGATGACGTCATTGCAAGTAACTAATGTTCCTTGCCCTGTCACTCACCGCCTTTCAATGACGCAAGTGGTGCAATTACGTAAATAGCACAGCCTGTGTCATTGATAGGCGCAAAATGGCAGGGCAATGCCCTGCCAGCGCTAGTGATCCATTTAATTGTATCTGCGTCCTATAGACGCAGATACAATTATAATGCAGAAGGGGGTGGTTGTTGGTTTCAGTGGCGCCGCTGCCCCCTCAGACAAGCAGTAGGCTGCCGCCTGATGCGAGAGGCTCACTTCGCCTCATGGACGGTGCGGCCCTGACATTGACATAATAGCATGTCAAGACACCCAATCTATTTCAGGCCTATACATACAAAGACATCAAGTTGCAGGAAGGGGTTAAAAGCAAAAATTTGAAAATGGCTTTTGTATGTTTGTGTTTGGCTTTTGCTGCTTGGAATAAATAAAAAATAATTCCTACACTAGCAAACGTATCAGACTCCACTTCCTCATTTTATTTTCTTATTTAAAGAGGCTCTGTCACCAGATTTTGCAACCCCTATCTGCTATTGCAGCAGAAAGGCGCTGCAATGTAGATTACAGTAACGTTTTGATGGTGATGATCCAGCTGTCGTGGTCCATGTCGGTACCAACGACAGAATAAATGGTAGGTGGAGGAGCCTTAAGAATAATTTTAAAGAACTAGGCTACAAGCTGAAGGGAAGGACCTCCAAGGTTGTATTCTCAGGAATACTGCCTGTGCCATGCGCATCACAGGAAAGACAGCGGGAGCTTAGGGAGTTAAATGCATGGCTGAAGTCTTGGTGTAGAGGAGAAGGATTTGGGTTCCTAGAGCACTGGGCTGACTTTTCATTGGGGTACAAACTGTATTCTGCAGATGATTTGCACCTAAATGGAAGGGGGTCCGCTGTGCTGGGGGAGAGAATTCTAGCTGGGGTGGCGGAGTATTTAAACTAGGGCTGAGGAGGGAGGTCAATGTAGAAAAAAAAAGGGGTAGCCAGGTTAGAGAGGGGTCAGACTATATTGGTGGGGGGAGAAACAGAATGTGGGGAGAGGACTGGACAACAGGATAAGGAGATCCTTTCGTTACAAAACATCAGTGTAAATAAAAAGGACCGATTAATGTCAAATCACATTTCTGATAATAAAAGTGAAAAACTGACAGGCAAGTTAAAGTGTATGTTCACAAATGCCAGAAGTCTAGCAAGCAAAATGGGGGAGCTGGAGGCCTTGATACTGGAAGAAAATATAGATATAGTTGGTGTTGCTGAAACATGGCTGGACTCTTCACATGACTGGGCTGTAAATCTACAGGGTTTTACACTTTTTCGTAAAGACAGGACAAATAGGAAAGGTGGTGGTGTATGTCTGTATGTGAGAAGTGATATGAAGGCGAGTGTGAAAGAGACAATAGTGGGTGAAGACTGTGAGGAGGTTGAAACCTTGTGGGTGGAACTAGAAAGGGAGGTAAACACTGAAAAAATTACTTTTGGTGTAATCTATAGACCCCCCAATATAACTGAGGAGATGGAAGTTCAGCTATATAAACAGATGGAGCGGGCTGCACAGGCGGGTACTGTAGTGATAATGGGAGATTTTAATTTCCGGGATATTAATTGGTGTCATGGTTCGGCTTCAACTGCAAAGGGGAGACATTTCCTCAACCTGATGCAGGAAAATTTTATGGGCCAGTTTGTGGAAAACCCGACTAGAGGTGAAGCTCTGTTGGATCTGGTCATTTCTAATAATGCAGATCTTGTTGGGAATGTCAATGTTCGTGAAAACCTCGGTAACAGTGACCACAATATAGTTACATTTTACCTATACTGTAAAAAACAAACGCAGGCTGGGAGGGCAAAAACATTTAATTTTAAGAAAGCCAATTTCCCCAGGATGAGGGCTGCAATTCAGGATATGGACTGGGAAGAACTAATGTCAAATAATGGAACAAATGATAAATGGGAGATTTTCAAATCTACTTTGAGTTATTATAGTGCAAAATTTATTCCTACAGGTAATAAGTATAAACGACTCAAATTAAACCCCACATGGCTTACACCTTCTGTGAAAGGGGCAATACATGACAAAAAAAGGGCATTTAAAAAATACAAATCTGAGGGTACAGCTGTAGCCTTTGTAAAATATAAAGAGCTTAATAAAATCTGTAAAAATGTAATAAAATTAGCAAAAATACAAAATGAAAGGCAGGTGGCCAAGGATAGTAAAACAAATCCTAAAAAATTCTTCAAGCATATAAATGCAAAAAAGCCAAGGTCTGAACATGTAGGACCCCTAGATAATGGTAATGGGGAGTTGATCACAGGGGATCAAGAGAAGGCAGAGTTACTAAATGGGTTCTTTAGCTCTGTATATACAACTGAAGAAAGAGCAGCTGATGTAGCCGGTGCCAGTGCTGTTAATATATCGGCTGATATACTGAATTGGATGAATGTAGAGATGGTCCAAGCTAAAATAAATAAAATAAATGTGCACAAGGCTCCGGGACCAGATGGGTTACACCCTAGAATTCTTAAAGAGCTTAGTTCAGTTATTTCTGTCCCCCTTTTCATAATATTCAGAGAATCTCTAGTGACTGGTATAGTGCCAAGGGACTGGCGCAGGGCAAATGTGGTGCCTATTTTCAAAAAGGGCTCTAGGTCTTCCCCGGGTAATTATAGACCAGTAAGCTTAACATCCATCGTGGGGAAAATGTTTGAGGGGCTATTGAGGGACTATATACAGGATTATGTGACAATAAATAGCATTATAAGTGACAGCCAGCACGGTTTTACTAAGGACAGAAGTTGTCAAACTAACCTAATCTGTTTTTATGAAGAGGTAAGCAGAAGTCTTGACAGAGGGGCCGCTGTGGATTTAGTGTTTTTGGACTTTGCAAAGGCATTTGACACTGTCCCCCATAGACGCCTAATGGGTAAATTACGGACTATAGGTTTAGAAAATATAGTTTGTAATTGGATTGAGAATTGGCTCAAGGACCGTATCCAGAGAGTTGTGGTCAATGATTCCTTCTCTGAATGGTCCCCGGTTATAAGTGGTGTACCCCAGGGTTCAGTGCTGGGACCACTATTATTCAACTTATTTATTAATGATATAGAGGATGGGATTAATAGCACTATTTCTATTTTTGCAGATGACACCAAGCTATGTAATATAGTTCAGACTATGGAAGATGTTCATGAATTGCAGGCAGATTTAAACAAACTAAGTGTTTGGGCGTCCACTTGGCAAATGAAGTTTAATGTAGATAAATGTAAAGTTATGCATCTGGGTACCAACAACCTGCATGCATCATATTTCCTAGGGGGCGCTACACTGGCGGATTCACTTGTTGAGAAGGATCTGGGTGTTCTTGTAAATCATAAACTCAATAACAGCATGCAGTGTCAATCAGCTGCTTCAAAGGCCAGCAAGATATTGTCGTGTATTAAAAGAGGCATGGACTCGCGGGACAGAGATGTAATATTACCACTTTACAAAGCATTAGTGAGGCCCCATCTAGAATATGCAGTTCAGTTCTGGGCTCCAGTTCATAGAAAGGATGCCCTGGAGTTGGAAAAAATACAAAGAAGAGCAACGAAGCTAATAAGGGGCATGGAGAATTTAAGTTATGAGGAAAGATTGAAAGAATTAAACCTATTTAGCCTTGAAAAAAGACGACTAAGGGGGGACATGATTAACTTATATAAATATATTAATGGCACATACAAAAAATATGGTGATATCCTGTTCCTTGTAAAACCCCCTCAAAAAACAAGGGGGCACTCCCTCCGTCTGGAGAAAAAAAGGTTCAAGCTGCAGAGGCGACAAGGCTTCTTTACAGTAAGAACGGTGAATTTATGGAATAGCCTACCGCAGGAGCTGGTCACAGCAGGGACAGTAGATGGCTTTAAAAAAGGGTTAGATAATTTCCTAGAACAAAAAAATATTAGCTCCTATGTGTAGAAATTTTTCCTTCCCTTTTCCCTTCCCTTGGTTGGACTTGATGGACATGTGTCTTTTTTCAGCCGTACTAACTATGTAACTATGTAACTATGTAACTATGTTTTTATTTTTAAAAAACGAGCATTTTTGGCCAAGTTATGACCATTTTTGTAGTTATGCAAATGAGGCTTGCAAAAGTCCAAGTGGGTGTGTTTAAAGTAAAAGTCCAACTGGGCGTGTATTATGTGCGTACATCGGGGCGTTTTTAATACTTTTACTAGCTGGGTGCTCTGAAGAGAAGTAACATCCTCTTCTCTTCAGAACGCCCAGCTTCTGACTTACCTGCAAACGCTGATGCTGCTGCAGAATCAACTGTAGCCTCTGGTGCCGATGTGGCCGTCACGATGCAGGACCTGTGAGTGACGTCACAGATCTGCACTGTCAGAAGCTGGGCGTTCTGAAGAGAAGAGGATGTTACTTCTCTTCAGAGCGCCCAGCTAGTAAAAGTATTAAAAACGCCCCGATGTACGCACATAATACACGCCCACTTGGACTTTTACTTTTAAACACACCCACTTGGACTTTTGCAAGCCTCATTTGCATATCTACAAAAATGGTCATAACTTGGCCAAAAATGCTCGTTTTTTAAAAATAAAAACGTTACTGTAATCTACATTGCAGCGCCTATCTGCTGCAATAGCAGATAGGGGTTGCAAAATCTGGTGACAGAGCCTCTTTAAGTTGATCTGCTCATACACATGTAAAACCAGCTCCAGAATTGTTGGCGCCGTTTTTAATAACACATGCTTTAAAAATATTAGCATGCCCATTATTCATTTTTAGAAGCTTTCCCTGGCAAGAATACCAGCACTGATGAGGACAAGCGCTTTTCATATTAACCCCTTAATGACCGCCGATAAGCCTTTTCACGGCGGTCATTAGTGGGCTTTATTCTACAGCGCCGCTATTCCACGGCGCTGCATTAGAATAAAGTAAACAGAGCAGGGAGCTGTTAAATCTCCCTGCTCTCAGCTGCCAGAGGTAGCTGAGGGCTGGGGGCATCCCTGCTCGACCGGGTGAGATCGATATTAGTATCGATCTCACCCGTTTAACCCCTCAGATGCGGTGCTCAATAGCGTGCACCGAATCTGAGTGGTTTTGGAGAGAGGGAGGGAGCTCCCTCTCATCCCACTGACACTCGGCGATACGATGGCCGAGTGTCTGTGTCTCCGATGGCAGCCAGGGGCCTAATAAAGGCCTCCAGGTCTGCCTGTAGTGAATCTCTGCTAGGTCATGCCGGATGATCGCATATGAAAGTCCCCTAGTAGGACAAGTAAAAAAAAAAAGTCATGCCGGATGATCGCATATGAAAGTCCCCTAGTAGGACAAGTAAAAAAAAAAAGTTTCATAAAGTTAATAAAAAAAATGTGAAAAAAATGTGAAAAACCCACTTTTTCCCCTTACAAAATGCTTTACTATTAAAAAAAACACAATAAAGCAAAAAAGTTACACATATTTGGTATCGCTGCATCCGTAACGACCCCGACTATAAAGCTGTTACATTCTTTAACAAGCACGGTGAACGCTGTAAAAAATAAAATAAAAAACAATGGAAAAATTGCTGTTTTCTGTTAATCCTGACTTTAAAAAAATTTGATAAAAAGTGATCAAAAAGTCGAAACTACTCTCAAATGGTACCAATAAAAACTCTTCAAATATGGAGACGCAAGAACAAATAATTTTGAAAAAAAAGTGTTTTTACTGTGTAAGTAGTAAAACATACAAAATCTATACAAATTTGGTATCTTTGCAATCGTAACAACCCACTGAATAAAGTTATTGTGTTATTTATACCAGACGGTAAACAACGTAGATTTAGGGCGCAAAAAAAGAGTTTCAGATTTTCTTCTATCCTCCCCCAAAAAAAGTTAATAAAAGTTAATGAATAAATTATATGTACCCCAAAATGGTGCTATTAAAAACTACAACTTGTCCCGCAAAAAACAATACCTTATACAACTATGTCGACGCAAAAATAAAAAATGTTATAGCTCTTCGAAAGTGACGATGGAAAAAAGTAAAAAATGGTTTGGTCATTAGGGCCCAGAATGCAAGCAGGGGGAAGGGGTTAAAACCAGCACAGCAATCAGCTGATCGCCACAGGTCTGGCCATACATTTCCCAACGCCATATTTATAAAGCCACTGTACAGCAATTGTATCTTTTGAGAATAATCAATGGGGCTTCATAGTTGACCATGACTCATTTACTTTTCTATGAACTCCAACACAAAACAAACAAGCAGGAAAATCGATGTGCTGTAAAATAGTATAAATCTTTATTATGGTTCAAAAAATTTATAAAATAAAACATAAAGGAAACCAACAAGCTAATGATAAACAAAATCGCTCCAGGAAAGTACAAAAATCCTCCAACATACATATAAACATGAAACAGTCAATTAAAGTACTAGTGCCAATCTGTGACGAAGCAGGTGGCGAAACACGTGTTGGGGAGCAAGATTCCCTCCTTTGGTCTGTACTCTTTCGTCCTTTCTTTATGTGCCCGTTTTTGTGTGCTAATTTGCCCCTCATTGCACTATATATTTTAGGGCTGCTAGCTTTTCACAGAATGGCACTAGTACTTTAATTGGTGCGTTCACTAGGCAGGACCTTACATTGTTGTCCCTTGTCTATAGGAGTGTATCAGTTACTTTTCTACTTAAAAAGGGGGAAGGAAACCATGCCAGGTCTGACCTCACATTGTTTTTAGTCTATGCCTTGTTCATCAACAGAGTGTGCAATCTGTTGATGAATCCGGTGCACCCTGTATGGGGGTAAGATGTTAATAAATCTCCTCCATTGCATTTTTGCGTGTGGCTTTTTTGGGGAGATTTCCATTTACTTCAATGCTAACAAAGACTGCACCAAAGACTGGATCTGTCTGCGTGCCCTGTGTTGCAGTTTTTGGAGCAATTGTCCATTTCAAAGCTCATTTGCATATATATAAAATAGCTCATAACTTGGCCAAAAATGAACGTTTTAAAAAATAAAAAAAAAGTTACTGTTATCTACATTGCAGCGCCGATCACATGCAATAGGAGATAGGGATTTGAGAATCTGGTGACAGAGCCTCTTTAAGAAGGCTGAAGAAGACGTTCACATGTGGTACATTTTTGCTGCAGAAATCCATCCCATACATCTGAAGGCAGTTAAAATATTATGCACATGCTGCACAAACTATCCTATTCAAATATTTGGAACACATTGCTGCCACAAGTACGCCACGTATGAACATACCCTTGCATTGCTTCAGTACATTTTAAGGAACACAATTAGTATACCGTAAACTTACTTCCCATTTAGACAACCCGATCAGCTGATTTCTTGAAAACAATTTTTAAAGCACAAACAAAATAAAATTCAAGATTTCAAGTAGTTTACCGTAAGGACAAAGCCAGATCAGGCAACTGTATGATTTTTTTGTTTTGTTTGGTGACTTTAACAGGATTAAAAGGTATACATTGTCAGAAAATTGCCTATTGTTTAAATCAAGTTTTTATGATAAACATATTTTTTATAATTTTTGGTGATTTTTTTTCTTCCCGATTTTACAGGTCATTCATTATCTGTATTAAAAAAAAAAATCCTGAAATGTTGTAATTTTCACTCTGGCCAGTGAGCTTCACAATAAACTGACACTTTTTGTTCTGGAGAGATCACTTCTTAGCAGTCATCTTATAGCATCACAGGCAGGATTACAATAAATGGTAGACCTCTATTATATAGCTGGATCCACCACTGACAAAGGATGATGGGGACTGCTCACATCCTCCGCCTCCCTGCACTGTGACATCTGCATAGGTCACTGAGCGTGCTCGCAACACTTAGAAGGTAATTTCCTAACTGAGGTTCTTATGTTAATGTGGCTGCTGTAAATCAAATCTCTGAACTGCTGTTTACAGAGCAGTGCAGCAGGTCAGGCAGGATGGCTGCCCCCATAATCCCGAAAGAAGATAAAAAAAATATATATACAACCAGAAAATAAAAACAGATTAGAAAAAAAGAATATGTTTCAATATAAGAAACTTTTTCACTAAAGTGAATGTGTTTTAGCATAAAAGTAATGTACTTGTATTAAAATGTTTTCCCTGTTTCACATCTGCAGCTTCTATGTATCACTGTACACAGAAGCTGCAGAATGCCTTTGTCAGCCAAATTCGTCCGTGAGCTGGACTGATGGTTCAGCAGACGGTGGCTCCTTTCTGCTCCTGAGACATTACCTAAGCCTAATACTGATCAAATCTAGCCTTGTATCTAAATACATTGGCCAAAGAAGAATCCCCCATCTGCACCCCTGATAAATAGATACATAGGTATGACATAGATAAATATGTAATAAATGAGTACATGAACTTGTGAGCTGCGGTGGATGGTTCCCTTTCTCTGTTCTCCTTTACTAAGCACTGCCTTTTAGGGCTTATTCAGACGAACGGGATATACGTCCGACCAGCGTGATTCGCGCAACAGCTGTGAAAAGGATGAATGAAAACAGAAAAGCACCACGTTCTTTTCTGTTTACAAACATCCAAACGGAGTGTCATAATGATGGTGGCTGCACGAAAAGCACGCAGCCGCGCATCATACGAGGCTGACACACGGAGCTGTTAAGTGCATTTTGCGCACGCATTTTTTGCGTGTGAA
The DNA here is from genome assembly GCF_050947455.1 of Rhinoderma darwinii. NCBI lineage: Eukaryota > Metazoa > Chordata > Amphibia > Anura > Rhinodermatidae > Rhinoderma > Rhinoderma darwinii. The sequence goes on from NC_134688.1 coordinate 359,993,052, forward strand.
TCCGGCCTTAGGCTATGTAAACCTGTGAATACTTTCATTTTTTTAATAAAAACAATGTATTATGGTGTTTATTGCAACTTTTGAATTGGTTTTCATTAAAAAAAGTAAAACTTTTTGAGAAACAGCTTTTATGTATCCTGTATACATAGAAGGTGTATCTTGCACTGAAACCCGAATCAGTCAGGTCAGCAAGACAGACGGCTTCGGTGAGAGCGGGTCCTGCATGTTTTTGACACACAGGATCCTGCTATCGATCACATCTAAGTTCATTATTTAGAGTAGACATGTACGTTATATAAATCGATAGTTGGACAGGGGCAATTAGGGAACAGATAATTAATTGATGTATTAGTGAAAATAAAATAAAATTAGGTCAATAAAGTTAATATGAGAATGTAAAAGAAGCAAGGGGGGGTGGTTGATTTGAATTTTGTGTTGATTTTTGCAGCGGAATAGCATATTTCCTGTTTAAAATAAAAAAATAAAGTCCATACTTACCTCTCTGGAATTGTCAAGGCAACTGCTCTTTGTTCTCCTGGCTATCCTCCTTGCTACTGGGCTCCTGGGGTTATGTTTCACCCTATGTGACTGCTCTAGTCAATAACAGGCTGCAGCGGTCACATGGGATGCAGCATCATTATTGGAGGCTGGCCTCACGGTGGTCAGACATGGACAGCAGAGATCCCTCACAATGGCAACGCCAGGGTGGTAAGGATGGACTTTTTTTTATCGGCTCTGCTTACCGCAAGGGCAACTCTCGCAAAAATCGGCACAAAATTTGGTGCGAACTTTCAGACAGAATTCCCTGCGTGTTCTGGGGCGAATATGCTGCAGACATTTAAGCAGCGTATCCTGCCCATGTGAACATACCCTAAAGGATTTCTACAGAGAGTGACAAGAGTTCTTAAACAACCTATCAAGACTATCAAGGTGTAGGTAGTAATAAGTTGTAATTAATTCTGCTAAAGCCTATGGAACCAGATATTAAAGGGGTATTTCTATCTTAGAAATGGTAAAGGTCCAATATCTGGGACCGCTGCCAATTCCAGTCAACCAGCTGTGAGGTAGTTACCTGCATAGTGGGGTAGATAGGGGCACCACTGTACAGGGAAAAACTCTGAAGGATTCTCAGCATTCTGATGATTCGTGGAAGTCTCGGCATCTGGACTCCATCAATCAGTAAGTGATTACTTATCCTAGTGATATGCCATCACTTTTTATGGTGGCAAAACTTAATAGACATAAAAAAAATTAATGAAATCAAAATTAAATACATGAGACATTCCCATTAAAGGAAAAGTTACTTTTTTTTCATGGATGATATAGATGTTGCTCCTCAACTCCTTGTGACACGTAAAGTAACTGAATGTCACACTCACCAAGGGGGGATATGGAGCAGGCTCACGGCACAGCTTCCACCTGCTCAGCGGGTGTCGGCTCTATATTACATCCGAGACTACACTGCAATAACCGGGATCGGCCGTTTAACCACAGAGATGACGTAGTAAATAGTGACCTCTACATTTAAGCCATTAGAAAGAGAGGGGCGACCAGCTCCGTCTACCTATTGTCCCCCCTGCGACACAAGTACGGGGTGATGACGGTTATCATGGCATAATGGGGGCCTAATGAAGGAAACCAGGTCTGCCATCTCTCTGCTTCTATTAAGTCCTACCAGAGGCAGTGCATAAAGGGGTTGTCCAGTCCCTTAAATTGATGGCCTATCCTCAGGATAGGCCATCAATATCTGATCGGTTGGGGTCCGACTCCCGGGATCCCGGCAATCAGCTGTCTTGAGGGGGTCGCAGCGCTCTTATGAGCGCTTCTTCCATTCATTCCTTATCTGCTCGTATTGTGAATTGCCGACACACTTGTAGCAGCGGTTCACAGTACTACAGCCTTCTCCCATTGAGGTAAGTGGGAAAAGGCTGTAATACTGTGAAGTGCTGCTACAAGTGTGTTGGCGATTTACAGTTCAAGCAGTGACAGGAAAAAATGGGAATACAAGTGCTGTGGCCCCCTCAAAACAGATGATCTGCGGAGGTCCCTGAAACAGACCCGACTGATCAAATATTGATGGCCTATTCTGAAGATAGGCCATCAAGTTTTAGAGACTGGATAACCCCTTTTATTTGAGCCAGTAAATGGCACAATACACTGCAATACATGGGTACCAGAAAAAAAACGATCGCTTTTTCAAGTCCCCCAGGGGGGGGGGCATAAAAAAACTGTTAAAGAGGCTCTGTCACCAGTTTATAACTTGCCTACCTAATCTAATAGGCGCTTTGATGTAGATAACTACTGTTTTTTTTTGGGGGGGGGTTTAAAAACATTTTTTTATTTTTTTTAAGCTCTTTAGTTGTCAATAAAAGACATGATTAGTCAGTGAATATTCCCACGGGTCGGGAACATTTATAGCTTCGCAGAGCTATGATAACAATAGCAGTATTTAACATTTTCAGGTAGAATGATATTTAAACAAATGTACCCTAAATTAAAAAATTTACAGTACAGTCAAAAACATATATAAGTATGGCATTAATGCAATACACATAATCTATTCCAAGACCAATGTGTTTCAAAACTCAGTTAAGGTTTATCTCTAGGTAGTGTTCGAATATCATGCCCGATTTGGAAGTAGTTAGTAAAGAAGAGTTAAACTTGAAACTAAAACAATCTAAATCTGGTGCAGCTAACTTCAACAAAGTATTTTGGTTCTATTGTGAATAGGTGTTTCACATAATCAAAACAGGTGTCTCAAAGCGGTCTTTACAAGGACCAACTTGTCCATTGGGCATCACATTTTGGGAGCCTATTTTCGAGGATACTGACTACTCTCTCAAACTGATGTATGTCTTTAATTTTATTAAGTGTCTTCAAAAATGGGATAGTTAAAGGGTTATTCCCATCTTCATAAATCTAGCTATTAAGCTCACCCTTCTAAAGTTATTACTTTTTGTAAATACCTTGCTTTATCCCACTGATGTAGTTTTTTTTATATTCCTTCTTCATGTCGCTGTCAGTCCCTCTTTGTTTGTAGCTCGTTGTCTAGGGATCTGGCCACTACTATTTGCCTTTAGCTGTGGCCGCGCTGGCGCAATGATATCCTCTCCGTGCTTAGGAGAGGATGTAATTTCTCTCGTGAACGCCCATATCGACGCATGCGCATTAGATGCCGGCCCGGCCACCGTTCGTGAGGACACATCAGCGGTCGGCTCCAGGTACTGCATGTTAGACATGCAGCTGTATATGATGATAAAACATGTTATGCTTAGATACAGTGGACAGTTTGAAAATCATCTGCTGTTCCGCAAGGGGGGGAAGTGGGTTACAGAGAAAGGTGGCGGGGTGTTGCAGTGAGTAGTGGCATCGGCGCATTAAAATTCACAGTGTGTTAGTCTCAACCAGGCTTACCATGCCTGGTTGAGACAATCGTTCTCCCGATGCTGCTAGAACTACATTAGCTAGCAACGTCGGGAGCGCGCACAGTGCAGAGCAGCTTGATTGACATTGAGCTGCTCACGCCCCTTTTTATAAAAGATAACCAGCACTAGCTGAGTTATCAAGTTTAAAAAAAAAGGTAGTTAGGGAGTGAATTTTTTTTAATTTTTTTTAACAACAATTGATTTATAATTTCATTTCTAATTAGAATGCATTAAAAAAAATTTGACTCAACTTGGGAATAACTCTTTAACCTCTTTACGCGCTGCGGCGCAAGTGTACGTCCTGCAGAGGGCTTGCTTCCCACATCAAGACATACAGTTGCGGAGTAGTTCCCGGCGCACACTGTCTTAACGGACAGTGTCCGGCAACCGGGAGGTCAGCTGTCCCCGACAGCTGACACTCCAGTCTTGCAGGTCAGCAGACCATCTCTGCTGATTTTGGCAATTAACCCCATAAATGCGACGACAGATTGCGTTCGCCACATTTAAGGGGTTTGAAGCACATCGGCAGCCCCCACAATATGATTGTGGGGGCTGCCGATGCTTGTCGTGGCAATCAGAGGCCAGACAATGACCTACGGGTTGCCATGTACGGAAGCCTGGGAGGAGCAGCCTCCGGCTGGTCTTCCGAGGCTTCCTGTCAGTGTGACTGTCACGTCACAATGACAGTTAGAATACATTACACTACGTAGGTAGTGTTATGTACTCTAGCAGCGATCAAAGCTGCAAGTCTAAATGTCCCCTAGTGGGACAAGTGAAAAAAGTAAAAAAAAAAATTATAAAAATGTTTTAAAAAAAAGTGTAAAAATAAAAGTTATAAGTTATATAAACAAACAATGCTTTTTTTCCTATAATAAGACTTTCATTATAGGAAAAAAATTAACACGTTAAAAAAAGTACACATATCTGGTATCACCGCGTTCGTAACGACCCAAACTATAAAACTATAATGTTATTTTTTTCCCGCACGATGAACACCCCCAAAAAAATCAATAAAAAACTACAACAGAATCGCTATTTGTTGTTCACCACACCTCCTAAAATAGAAAATAAAAAGTGATCAAAAAGTCGCATGTACCTAAAAATAGTACCAATAAAAACTACAACCCGTCCTGCAAAAAACAAGACCTTACACAGCTTTTTTGACTGAAAAATAAAAAAGTTATGGCTCTCAGAATATGGTGACACAGAAAAGAAATAATTTTATATAAAAAGTGATTTTATTGCGCAAATGCTACAAAACATAAAAAAACCTATATACATATGGTATCGATGTAATCGTATCGATCTGCAGAATAAAGTAAAATGTAATTTATAGTGCACGGAGAACGCCACAAAAAATAAACTAAAAAACATTGTCAGAATTGTTTGTTTATGGTCACCCGACTTGCAAAAAAATTAAAATAAAAAGTGATCAAAAAAAAATCGCATGTACCCCAAAATGGTACCAATGAAAAGTACAGATTGTCCCGCAACAAATAAGCCCTCACACAGCTCCGGTGGTGAAAAAATAAAAAAGTTCTGGCTCTCAGATTATGACGATGCAAAATATGCAGAGTGTTCCAAAAGTGGATAAGATCGGGCGCCATTTATCAGTGCGACAGCGGCCACACATCTATGAATTATTATTTACTTACCGCATTATTATAACCTCTTATTATGCCCTGATGTTCTCCGCACAGATTACATATGCCCCCACATTATAAACTGAAATACCAGCAAACCCCAAACAGAACTACTACCAATCAAAATCCGCGCTCCAAAAGCAAAATGGCGCTCCCTCCCTTCTGAGCCCTACAGCGTGCCCAAGCGGCAGTTTGCACCCACATATATGGCATCGACATACCCGGGAGAACCCGCTTAACGTTTTATGAGGTATTTGTCTTCAGTGGCACAAACTGGGCACAACATATTATGCACTAAACTGGCATATCAGTGGAAAATTGCAATATTCACACCATCCGCTTTGCATTAACCCCTTTGCACACTATGACTTAATAGCACGTCATGGTGCGGGGGTTGATGTATGGAGCGGGCTCACATGCTGAGCCCGCTCCATACGCTGCAGGTGTCGGCTGTGTATTACAGCTGACACCCAGGACTAACGGACAGGAACAGCGATCGTGCAGTTACAAAAGCCTGTAAATATAACAATATACTGCAATACATTAGAATTGCAGTATATTGTACCAGCTGGTTCAAGTCCCCTAAGGGGACCAATAAAATGTGTAGAAGAATTAAAGTTATTAGTAGTGAGAAAGAAAAAAGTTTAACGTTAAAAAAAACAACTTTCCACATTTTTCTTCTAAAGTAATGTAAAAAAATAAACTAAATTTGTATCGCTACGTCCGTAAAAGGCCGAACTATTACAATATACCATTATTTAACTCGCACGGTGAACACCGTAAAAAACTTAAATAATTTAAACTGCCAAAATCACTGTAGTTTTCGTTTTTACCGCACGGCGAAAGCTGTAAAAACAAAAACCCCAAAAAATGGAATCAGATTTTTTTCCTATACTTTCCTATTTTTTTCAGTTTCCCAGTACATTTTATGGTACTTTAAATGGTGTCAATAGAAACTACAATCCCTCAGGCAAGAAATAAGCCCTCACATCACTCTACTGACGGAAAAAGAAAAAAGTTATGGCTCTTGGAAGGCGTGGAGTGAAAAACGAAAATAAGAAAGCAAAAAATGGATCAATCCTGAAAGGGTTAATTTATTTCTAATGAAAAAAAAACTCTTACCCACATGTGGGGTATTTCCATACTCGGGAGAAATTGCTTTACAGAAATTGGTTGTTTTTTTCTCCTTTATCCCTTGTGAAAATTAGAAAATTCAACATTTTAGTGGAAAAAAATTGTGATATTCATTTTCACGGCCTAATTCTAATAAATTCTGCAAAAGACCCGTGGGGTCTAAATGCTCACTATACCCCTAGAAAAATTCCTAAAAAGTTTCCAAAATGGGGTAACTTGGGGGGCTTCCACTGTTTTGGTCCCTCCAGGGCGTTGCAAACGCGGCATGGCACTGAAAAACAATCCAGCAAAATCCGTGCTCCAAAATCCAAATGGCACTCCTTCCCTTCTGAGCGCTTCCATGGGTCCAATCAGCAGTTTGTTACCACATATGGGGTATTGCCGTAATCAGGAGAAAATGCTTTACAAATGTTGTGGTTCTTTTTTTACTTTATTCCTTGTAAAAATATAAAATTTCTAAGCTTTTTCAGAAGAAAATCGATTTGCATTTTCACTGCCTAATTCCACTAAATTCTGCAAAAAACCTGTGTGGTAAAAATGCTAACTATACCCGTAGATAAATTCCTTGAGGGTGTAGTTTCCAAAATGGGGTAACCTTTGGGGGTTTTCCACTGTTTTGGCATCACAAGACCTCTTCAAACCTGACAAGGTGCCTAAAATATATTCTAAAAAAAAAAGGAGGCCCAAAATCCACTGGGTGCACCTTTGCTTCTGTGGCCTGTGTTTCGGTCCATTACCATACTAGGGCCACATGTGGGATATTTCTAAAAACTGCAGAATCTGGGCAATAAATATTGAGTTAAAGGGGCGTAGCTAAAGGCTCATGGGCCCCGATGCAAAAGTTCTTATTGGCCCCCCCCCCGCAAACTTCACATAGCCGACGGTCCGCAGCTATCAGCTGCATCGCTGGGTCTCCTAAGTGACCCAACAATGCAGCACTAGCAGCCGGGGCGTCACTAAGGCTGGGTTTACACACACTATTTACGGACGTAATTCGGGCGTTCTAGCATTGAATTACGTCCGAAAATGCGTCTCAAAAGCGTTGGCAAACATCTGCCCATTCATTAGAATGGGTCTTACGATGATCTGTGATGACGGTCATTTTTTTTACGCGCCGCTGTCAAAAGGCGGCGCGTAAAAAAGACGCCCGCGTCAAAGAAGTGCCTGTCACTTCTTCAGACGTAAATGGAGCCGTTTTCCATGGACTCCATGGAAAAACAGCTCCAATTACGTCCGTAATGGACGCAGCGAAAGACGCCTGCACATGCCATTACGGCTGAAATTACGGTGCTGTTTTCTCCTGAAAACAGCACCGTAATTTCAGCCGTAACGGAGACTGCCGTGTGAACATACCCTCAGGGCTTAAAATGTCTGGGGAAATAGCCCCAATACATATGTGTCCGCCCAAAAAAAAATGTGTGTATAGGAGACAGCATAGCATATCTATAGCACTACGACCCTATAAACTATGGATAGGATTAGATACATTGGCTCAGCAGACAGTATCACACATGATAGGATTAGATACAGTGGCTGAGCAGACAGTATCACACATAGTAGGATTACATACAATGACTCAGCAGACAGTATCACACATGATAGGATTAGATACAGTGGCTGAGCAGACAGTATCACACATGATAGGATTAGATGCAGTAGCCCAGCAAACAGTATCACACATGATAGGATTAGATACAATGACTCAGCAGACAGTATCACACATGATAGGATTAGATGCAGTGGCCCAGCAGACAGTATCACACATGATAGGATTAGATACAATGACTCAGCAGACAGTATCACACATGATAGGATTAGATACAGTGGCTCAGCAGACAGTACCACACATGATAGGATTAGATACAGTGGCTCAGAAGGCAGTATCACACATGATAGGATTAGATACACAGCTCAGTAGACAGTATCACACATGATAGGATTAGATACAGTGGCTGAGCAGACAGTATCACACATGATTGGATTAGATATAGGGCCCAGCAGACAGTATCACACATGATCGGATTAGACATAGGGCCCAGCAGACAGTATCACACATGATCGGATTAGATACAGTGGCTCGGAAGGCAGTATCACACATGATAGGATTAGATACAGCGGCTCAGCAGACAGTATCACACATGATAGGATTAGATATAGGGCCCAGCAGACAGTATCACACATGATAGGATTAGATACAGTGGCTCAGCAGACAGTATTACACATGATAGGATTAGATAGAGGGCTCAGCAGACAGTATCACACGTGATAGGATTAGATACAGGGCTCAGCAGACAGTATCACACGTGATAGGATTAGATACAAGGCTCAGCTCGCTGACATTGCGGCTCCAGCGCTGGACCCAGGAAAGGTAAGAATAATCATTTTGCTTCTTTACGTGTTACTGATTATTTTTGTGTGTTTGTGTTTTTTTACAGGTTCGGTTGTTGGACTTTGGATTCGAGGACTTCAATGATGGCGTTTTTTTTATTCTCAATAAAATGGTTAATGAGGGTTGTGTTTTTTTATTTCAATAAAATATTTTTTCTATGTGCTTGTATCTTTTTAAACTTTATTATCACCGCCTTAGTAATGGCCGCTGGCTGATTGACAACCTCCATTACTAAGGCGGGGCTTAATGTTAGCAGGTGCAGAGGCCAACACTAACCCCCCATTATTACCCCGATACCCACCGCCACCAGGGGTGCTGGGAAGAGCCGGGTCGAAGCAGTACCCGACCATCAGGTACCGGGGTGGCCGCAGGCTGGTAGTATTAGGCTGGGGAAGGCCAAAAACAGTGGTACCTACCACCCTGGTAATTCTGCCTGCTGCTGCTGTATTGTATCTGGCTGGTTATGAAAATTGGGGGGTGACCCGACATTGTTCTTTCCAATTATTATTATTATTTTTTTTTTTTTAAATGACGTGGGATCCCCCCCATTTTTCATAACCAGCCAGATACAATAAAGCAGCAGAAGGCTAGCATTACCAGGGTGGGAAGGGCCACTGTATCTGGCCTTTCCCCTCCTGATACTACCAGCCTGCGGCCATCCCAGTGGCCGACCATCTCTACAGATGGTCAGGTACTGGATCGTACCCGGCTCTTCCCAGCACCCCTGGTGGCGGTGGGTACCGGAGTAATAAAGGGGGTTAGTGTTCGCCTCTGCATCGGCTAACACTAAGCCCCGCCTTAGCAATGGATGCTGTCAATCAGCCGGCGGCCATTACTAAGGCGGTAGTAATATAGTTTAAAAAAAAACAAAGACATAGAAAAAATATTTTATTGAAATAAAAAAAAAAACACACAACCCTCATTAACCATTTTATTGATAACAAAAAAAAAAAGGCGTCATCGAAGTAGTCCTGGAATCCGCCGTAGTCCAACGACCGAACCTGTAAGAAAACACACAAAAAAAATGATTAGTAACACGGGTTAGGCTTAGA